>NW_026590656.1:1422459-1458800 GCF_907164565.1 Psammomys obesus | reverse complement strand
TTAGGTAATATAATAAGTGTTTGCAGATAACCGCACTTTCTACCCAGAAGGAGTCTTGCTTTTACATGCAACATTAAATTCTTTGACAATATATAACCTGACTAGCATGAGATTCATCATGGAACCCAGCTTGGCCTCAAACCCATGGCAACAAACTTGCATCAGCCTTCTAAGTGCTAGGATTACATACATGAGCCACAATGTCCTGCTACCAGAAAGTGATCTTAACTATGATCTGCTGGCTAGATAGAAAGAAGAGGGGGTTACAACTGGGATACAAAGTGAATATATTAATTAAATAGTAATTAATAATAATAATAAAGAAAAGCAGAGGTATCAGGCTAGAGTTGGTAAGGAGGAAGATCTGCTTTTCTTAGGAGAAGTGGAAGGCAGAAAGGGGAAGAAGGTGGGAGCATGGAAACAGGAGGAAAGGTAGGCGTGGTACATTCAGGATGTAAAATGAATATAAAATAAATAAATTATATGTATACATATGAGATATATGAGGCAGGAGGCTGAAGTCAAGACAAGAAACATGAAAAAATCAAAATATCATGCTGCAACAGTTTTCAGCTAATTATGAAAATTTAAGGTGATTTTCTAACTTAAGAGATTTCTTACCTGAATACTATAGGATTTTGGTAATTTTGTATAAATAAATATAAAAATATATGAGAAGACTGGTCTGACAAGAAGACTTAGAAGGTAAAGCAGTTGCTGTCACAGTGAACCATTTGTGTTCTAGCCTCTCAGCCCCACGTGGTGGAAGGAAACCTCTTCCTTCCACCTCAAGGCAACAAGAGCTCAGTAATCTGTGCATGCATGTGCACACACACACACACACACACGTACACACACAGTAAACAAATAATAAATATTAAGTAAACAAAATTAAGAAATATATTAGGTGATACCTACATTCATTTATCTCAAAATTTTTAATTAAAATTCAATTTCTCGTATTACTAGTGACTTGCATGTATCTTCTGAACCTAACAAATAGCATTTGGATATATTCCTACCCTTATCAACTTGAAAATTAAAACTGAGGAAAATAAAATGTATGCCTGGCTTCATTAAATAGTGAAATAAATAAGCATTAAAGCCAGAACCAACAGCTATACCTACTCAAGGGCAAGTGAATTGTAATGTGAGGACAGATTAAAAAAATATATTTCCCTGAAGAGTAGGTATGGTGAAAAATCTAAGCCTGCACTTTCCATTATCTTTTTGTAGTATATGTACAGAGAAATCTTCCAAGGAGTCAGTCTACCTTGTATTCTGTTATCAGTCTATGTTATTTCTGGACACAGAAGTCATCATTTCCCACACTGCACTTATTTTGCAAATTACCAGCAGGCAAAATATATAGACACAAAGATGACCAGTTGCAAGAATGAGGATGTGAATGGCACGTTGGTGGTGGTGTGGGTGGATTGTAGCTCTCCAGCAGTATAGCAGACTTCAGAGATGCTTGTGATGCTGAGTTCAGATAGAAAGATTTGATGTCCAACTGCCACCATCTCACACACTTAGGCTACAAAGTTAATGTACTCCATACTATTTGAGCTAAATATCAAAGATATTCAGAGATAAAATATCATATATTTCATAAAATATCTTTTATTTTGATATTTTGATAAAATAAAAATCAAAGATATCAGAGATAAAGATCAATTCTCATCAGTGTTTTTCAGAGAATATTTTTTTGCTATACTGTCAAAAGTTCCCACCTCTGAAGATACATTTTACGCCTTTCACTAGCAGAGATCTTCACCGCCTTTAGGCTGTGTTCCCAGATAGACAATACAAACCACCCTGGGTAACTTTACAGATAAGCCTCCTTTGCTGCCTCAGGACTAACAGTATGGTGCATTTCCTTAAAAAAATTTCTCTGTTACGCTTTTACTTTTTGTCTAGGGTGAGTAGTTTTCTGATTTCCATATGCAATTTTCCTTTAATTCTACTAAACTATTTAATGGTGACCAGCACAGGAGAAATTTGGAAAAAGAGTGCACAATGGAATGCCTTGATGTACATAAGCATTCTTGGCTCTGTCTTTATAAAATTAAAACTAATCTAAAATATTAAAAATTGGTTTTTAAAATTTAACCATGCAAGATCAGGTAATCAACACATGTGCCTATTGTTTTATATTGATTGAAATCTGGAAAATAATATTAAACAAAAATTGTGCTATTGAAAGTGTACTCAATAAAGTATAGTTGATATTCTGTATAGTTCATACATTATACAAATTTATTGAGACAGCTAACCTAATTATTAAAAATTTAAAACAAATCTTTTTTATTCTACTTTGATATTAGAGAAAAAGTCATAATGGAAATTATTTAAAATTTATTTTACTGTATAGTTCTCCTAATACATTATCTTGGTAACACTGAAATATTTTAATTTAAAATAAGTTTTACTGGAGAGAATTCATTTCTGAAACTTTTAAATAATAATATTTTAATTCTAGCCTCGTAAACTCATTTCCATGGATACATATCAAAAACATTTTGATATATTGGAGATATACTGATAATATAGACTAATTGCTACCTTCTAAGTAGCACTCTTAAATCAAAATGAGCAATCACTAAGCTACAGTCTTTTTTTCTTTTAACATGCTGCTAAGTGATAAAATATGTATAGTACAAATCCATTTATCCAGAGGATAAATACTCTGGTATTAGTTAAAATAATGTGTTTAATTTCTGCATTCAAACTTTTTTATGTGTGTCTTGAAAATGCATTTTACATTTACAGAAAAAATGTATGATACTTTGAATTGAAATAATTAATCTAGATGTGCTTCCTGTGAAAATCATTTAAAACTTATAAACCCCTCTTTTGCAAATGCCACCATGGCAGTAACTTTGAGTGATAGAAGAGAAATGCAATAGACTAAAAGCAGCAGAGAGCTGCTTTTAAATGCTCTCTGATTTGCCAATTTGAAGCTAACCCTTTCTATTGTTCTTCAATTGAGTCTTTTAGTTTCTTCAAATAAGTCTTTAGGGTAAAGACATCAAATACAAAAGGAAGGAGATAAGGAGACTTGATGCTTCAGTGTCTAGTGAAAGCATATTCTCTAAATTATTTTAGAGTAAGCCAAAGCCATATCACATACCTTTCGGGAATGAATTTCTTTCACATACAATGGAAGTAGAAACTCAGATATACCTTCAAGTCGGATTCCCTTCTTGGTGACTCTCAGATTCCCCATACCATCCTACAAGCAACGAAATATAGTTCACTTTTAGGTTAATTAGAGAATGCGTTTCTGGCCATAACTTACTTAGGGCTAAATTGAGAAAACACTGAGCTGAAACTGAGCTCAAATCCATGATGAATTATGAAAAAAACAAACAAACAAATAAAAAAAAAACAAAACCAAAACCCTAAACCAAACCAAACCAAACCAAAACAAAAATATTGAACCTACTGAAGAAAAGATCACCACGCTTTGCATGCAATAGAGGGCACTGTTTTGTAAGAAAAAAGAAGGGTCTAATAAAGAAAATGTGGGTCATCTGAATCTCATAAGAATTTATTATTTATCTATGACTAAGTACCTCCTTCATACTCTTTATTAGATGTAGTAATGGCTATGTGACTATTAACAGAAGTTTGTGGAGTTCTAATGATATTGTTACAAGTATAAAGCTTATCCAACTCTTTCGTTTGTATAACAGTTTTAACCACTGATTAATAATTGGTATAAGAAAACCTAGTTCATTCGAAGGAAAAAACATGAGGAAACACATGTTCTATTGCCTCTGGGAAGATCAATACAGTTAAAAATAATGTTGACAAGACAGAATTAAATCAGGGCTTTACTGGGGATCTTAAAAAGAGGATCCCAAGTATGGTAACATAGTAAGAAACTGGAAATATAAAAAACCTGAAAATGAGTTTAAACAGGAAGTTATTGTGGAGGAAGGACAATGGCCCTTATAGTGACATTTGATTCTGGCTCACGTGTGGGTTTTCTAATTGCAGATATTTGGAGAGGAAACAGCAAGTGTTACATGTTGTCAGTGACAGCATGATTACTGAGCTAACTATGCCATTCCTAAGCGAAATTATGAGGGAAGAAATGCAAAAGTGATTTAAACAGCTCACTGACTTGTGATGGTTTGTGTTATGTTTCAAGACAGCATATCTGGCAGAATTCTTGCACAGGGCTAAAAGGTGTTAAGAACACAGGACTGCTGTTGATAAGCGTGAGTGTGATGAAAGAAAAATATACAGGCTTGGTGACTAATTTCATCTGATGACATAGAAAAAATGTATTATTTACCACTTATTCCTGGCTTCAAAATTGTGAGCAAAAGTTGTTATTTTATACAGGATAATGGTGAAATTGTAGGCAAATGTCAGGAATAGCTTTGCATCATTTTGTACTTTATCAGCTGGTACATCGGCGGGAAATAAAATGGAAAGAGACACCCAACTAAGGCATTTTAAAATCTATCATAGGTATAATTAAAAGCGAAGAGAAACTGTTTGGATGCGGATATGTTCTGCAGATGGGGAATGGTTGTGTGTGTGTGTGTGTGTGTGTATATATATATATATATATATATATATATATATATATATATATATTCAGAGAACTGTTTATTTTGCCTGTGTACGTGTCTGTGGAGTGTGTGCATACGGGTGTCAGCATACACACGTGTGCTGACACGTGTGTGTTGGCATGGTGTACCTATGTACATATGAAGGCTAAGGCTGGCATTTCTTGTCTTCCTCTGTAAGCCTATTTTATTTGTGGAGAGAGGGTTTCTCTTCTCAGTCAAACTGAACCTCACAGAATCAGGCTAAATTAGAATTTGCCCCAAGCTCCTCTGTCTCTGTTTGCAGAGTGCTGGGATGAGAAGTTTTAATCATTATAAAAGGAAAATGAAGAGAATATTGTGATCTGAACTTCTGTCTGTACAAGCAGAAAGGAAACCAGTGAGATACCATGACATGGTGATTTCAGTAATGTTAAATACTCCCTGTGAAACACAGAGTAAGAAAGAATGAATTAGAGACAGCAGACAGGGAAAGGAAAAGAAGATATGTTATGGGGAGGAGGGAAGGAGGGATTTTTATAAAGTGATTATTAAGTGGTATACTTCAGTATTCCCATAGGAAAAATAGTTTCTCAATTAATTGAACTAAAAATTTTCAGGAAAAAAATTAATTCACCAAGACAAGTCAGAAAACAGAGGTGTCACACACATGCCTTGCATGGAAACCAACTAATCATAAATAACTTTATATGACAATTTAATTATCAATTAATATTATTATAATGATAAGCAGTTATATTTATTATATAATTCTCATTTAACTGAGACAATTGACATTTTACATTTTTAAAAGATAATCATAAGGATATGGCACTCTTAAGTAGTAAAAGAAAATGCTTCTAGAGAAAGTCTGTTTCCTCTTAAAAATGACAGTGGCTTTTGTTTGCTTTATTTTTTTCATTGAGGAAAAAAAGCAAACATCAAAGAAGAGCTTTACGGTGAGAAGAAAAGCAAGCATAGTAAGGAGGGATTTTAATACAGTAATATGATAATATTCTGAGCAAGTTAAACCTGAAATTTGTAAAGAAAAGTTTATCATTAGAAAATGCAACTTTGTCTTTTAGGTTGTTGAAGGTGAGTGGATTATTTTTTCTAGACATAATGACGCTTAAGAAGTCACTAAAACTGTTTGCAACGTTAAGAAGAAAGCAAGAATTCTTTGGAATCCAGGGAGATAAGATAACTAGAATACTAACATGATATGTGGCCTGAAAAAAAAATATTTTAAATCAGGGATTTTCTTAGCTAAATCTCACAGTCAGTATCTATATATATTCTCAAAAGTCTGCTGAAAAAGAAGCGTTCTGAAATGCTCTCACCATTTCTGTGGAAATATCAAATGTCCTTGTTACAACTTCTAAGGACAGAAAAAACAAATTCTTTCATAAATGTAATTTCTATTCCATGTTTGTATTACAATTTCTTTTTTGGAATAATCATTACAATTTTAATAATGAGATGAGGATAAGAATACCAGATATGTAATGCTAAATATTATGATACCATTTATTATAGATGTATATTTAATTATATAAAGTTTTCAATTTTAATTTTACCATATTTTCTTCTGTTTGACATAAAATTATTATCCTAGACATTTAAATAATTATATCACTTAGTTTACGTCAAATGGAATTCCCCTGTGTGAGTGTGGAGAAATTCTCACAGTACTGTGTTGTTATTCTAGCTGGCTGTACCATGTAGCATTTATCCCCCTTTGTATTTCTCTTGCCTGATATAAAAATTCAATAACGATTTATCATACCATATACATGGTGTTATTAAATTAATACTTTCTACAATATGTCCATGTTCAGTATATTATTGATCCTGTGATCGTCATTCTTCTATTAAGTCCAATAGTATATATGAAATGCTAAGACAATCTGCACGCCCTTCTACCCTGTATCAGAAATTATTTTTACATTTCCTGTCAGTTTTCTGATTCATTTTCATTTTGAGCCTTTCAGACCTGACAGGAAATAATGTACAAATTTTCTCCTAATGATGGTATTGCCAAATCTCAGAGTATGACAGAAGCTAACCTGCTGCTCTTCTAAGCTTCTATCTTGGTCTGTCAACTTTATGTAAACTCAACCCATCTTTGTGCCTTAAATTTTCTTTCTTTTATCATACACGTTTATTCTTCCCACTTCTAAATTGGAATGTATTCATTATACAGTGACGACTTTCATAAAGATACCTTGGTTCACAAAAATATCAAGTAGTGCAGCCATATTAATCTAATGTCATTTCCTCTTTGTCCACCTGCCTCCTGATGTTGCTAGTCTGATTCCTGTGCGCAGATACTGCTAACACTTTCATGTCATGTATATATTCATATGTGAGAAAAAAAATGCAATATTTGGCTTAAGTCTAGCTTTTGTGACTTAACATAATGAGCCACAATTGCACTCATTTTCACTCAAAGCCTTCATTATTCTTTAAGACAGAATAAAACTCTCTTATGTGTGTATGTGTCATCTTGTTAACAGATACTGAGAATAGTACAATAACTTTTCCATTATACATATGACTGCAAAAAACATGGTTGTGAAGGTACCATGTGTTTAGGAGACTTAGATTACATTTGCGATAGTTCCAGGGATGTTAAAATTAGGTCATATGGAAGATCTATTCTAAGAAATCTCTATACTGATTTCTATGGTATCTGGATTAATTTGTATTCCTAATAACAGTGTATAACAGTTTCCTTTTCCTTCTATCTTTGTTATTATTTATAAGCATTATTAGTTATAATTTATCCTTTTTCACTTAATTCTTATTTTTTGAGATTACATAAATGTATATTTCCCTCATCCCTTTCTTCCTCCAATCTACAACTATCTATTTCAAATTCATAACCCCTTTCTCTTTAATATATTTTATATATGCATATAATGTATACATTTATTGGTATTTTTGGTATTTATTGGTTGTTTGGTATTTGGTGATTGCCATTTTGACAAGAGAATTCTAGAGTATTAACAGTTTTAATTAACAGATGGTTATTTTCAGATAATTATTGGCTATCTTTAGTTACTTATTTAATTGAAAGTACTTTTTTCATAAAATATATTTGTGTCCTGGTTTCGTATCTTTCATCTTCTTTCATATTCTCCCCACCACCAAACAATTCAATGTCTTCCTATTTTCTCTTTCTTTATAAAACTAACAGGCATAAACACACACATACCTGCACACATGTATGCCCACACATACACACAAAACACACAGACATGCAAATACATAAAATACCCAAACCCAACCATATACAAAATTGGAAACCATAATATATAAGCACAAGACTAATTAAATAAAAATTCCCAAACAAAGCAATATGAGATACAAAAATACTTTTAAAAAAGTATAAAACAATACAATTTTTTTGTTGTTGTTGGTCATCTACTGTTTTAGGCAAGGGATCTTGGGTGAGGATTTGTTGGAGAAAGCAATTTTTTTCTTGCCAGCAATTGCAAATTGAAGATACTTTCTGGATCAGAGATGGAGGCTTGTGTCCTCCTCCGCTTTCAACACTGGGACTCATTTTGCTTAGGCCTGCTCTCTGCAATGTGCCACAGTCTCCTGGATTTCTAATGTGCATCAGTCCTGTTGTATCTGAAAGACCATGTTTTCTTGCTGTCTTCCCTCCCCACTGGCTCTTAAAATCTATCCTCCTCTTCTTTCTCATAGATCTCTAAACCCTGAGAAGAAGACTTGATGGAGACATCCTGTTGAGGACTTAGTGTCCTAAACTCCCTATGACTCTGTGCATTGCCCACTTGTGGGTCTCTGCATGTGTTCGCATCTACTTCAGGAGGAAAGATCTTTGATAATGGCTGAAGAAGACACCGATATATTGGTATACCAAATATCATTAGAAGTCTTTTTTATTTTTAATAATTACAGTTTATTCACTTTGTATACCCCCTGTACATCCCTCCCTCTTCCTTTCCCGATCCCACCCTCCCTCCCCCTTCTCCACCCATGTCCCTCCCAAGTCTACTTATAAGGGGAGGTTCTCCTCTCCTTCCTTCTAATCCCAGACTATCAAGTCTCATCAGGAATGGCTGCATTGTCTTTCTCTGTGGGCTGGTAAGAATGCTTCCCACTCAGGGAGAGATGACCAAAGAGCAGGCCAATCAGTTCATGTCAGAGACAGTCCCTGTTACAATTACTATGAAAGCCACTTGGACAATGAACTGCCATGGGCTACATCTGTGCAGGGGTTCTAGGTTATCTCCATGAATGATCCTTGGTTGTAGTATCAGTCTCAGAAAAGATCCTTGTGCCCAGAATTTTTGGTTCTGTCGCTCACTTTATAGAGCTCCTATCTTTTCCAGGTCTTTTCTCCCCTTTCATAAGATTTCCTGCTCTCTGCCCAAAGTTTAGCTATGAGTCTCAGCGTCTGCTCCAATACCCTGCAGTGTAGAGCCTTTCAGAGGGCCTCTGTGGTAGACTCCTGTCCTGTTCCCTCTTTTCTCCCTCCTTTGATGTCCATCCTCTTTGCCTTTCTGAATGGGGATTAAGCAACTTAGTCAGAGTTATCCTTCTTGATTAGGTTCTTTAGGTGTACAGATTTTTGCATGTTTATACTATATTATATATCTAGTATCCACTTATCAGTGAATATATATCCTGTGTGTCTTTCTGCTTCTTGGATACCTCACTCAGGATGATCTTTTTCATTTCCCACCATTTGCCAGCAAATTTCATGATTTCCTTGTTTTTTATTGCTAAGTAATATTCCATTGTGTAGCTGTACTACAATTTCTGTATCGATTCCTCAACTGAGGGACATCTGTGTTGTTTCCAGATCCTGCCTATTAAAAACAAAACAAACCAAAATAATAATTGAAAAAAAAAACTACTACACACATGGTTAAGCAAATGTCCAAGACTCCCTCCAGACAGATCGGGAAAAGAGCTTCACCAACCCTATATCTGACAGAGGGATAATATCCAGAATATATAAAGAACTCAAGAAGTTAAACAGCAACAAATCCAATTAAAAATGGCCTACAGAGCTAAACAGAGAATTCTCAATAGAGGAATATTGAATGGCAGAGAAACACTTAAATGCTCAGTGTCTTTAGTCATCAGGGAAATGCAAATCAAAATGACCCTGAGGTTTCACCTTACACCCATCAGAATGGCTAAGATCAAAAACTCAAGAGACAACACATGCTGGAGAGGTTATGGAGAAAGGGGGACCCTCCTCCACTGCTGGTGGGAATGTAATCTTGTCCAACCACTTTGGAAATCAGTCTGGAGCTTTCTGTGTCAATTAGGAATTGTGCTTCCTCAAGATCCAGCCATACCACTCCTAGGCATATATCCAAAAGAGGCTCAAGTACACAACAAGGAGTCTCCCCTCCCCCCTTTTGGCAATGTTTATTTAGCAGAAGTTTAGCATTTTGTATGGTTTCCCTCTGATTTATATTTTCATTAAGTCTACCTATATCTTCTCTCTTTTTACAATGTCAACGGCAGTTCTATTCATGTCATCTCACCTTGCATACTCTTTTCAACAGTTAAGTTTACAAGTCAAAAGCTAAAAATTTTCCTGACTGTTTAAATGCTAAAGCCCTTCTCTTAAAAAATTACTATAAATAATTATACATGCTAATTTAAAATCGCCATTACAAAAATTCATATTACTAGGATCAAACAATAAGTAATCTTTTATTTATTCATTTTATTTTAGTTTTCTTTAATGTATTATAAATGCATTGGTAGCTTTTCTAGATGTATATATGTGTATTATATTTTTGCCTGCCAACTACAGTGGTCAGAAGGTGTTGAATCCTCAGAAAATAAAGTCATGAATGGCTTTGAACTCAGATCCTCTGGAAGGGCATTCAGTGTTTTTAATTACTAAGAGTCATTTCTATAACTCCCAATAATCTTTAGGATAATATTTATATGTCATTGTTAAAGGTATTATTTCCATATGTTTTTATTTTTTTAATAATAGGATTTGTTTTGTAAAGAAATACTGTTTGTGGAATTTATAATTGGAGACTAAAATGTGTAATTGGAGGCTAAAAAGTGGATCATACATGTGATTATCAAAAAGACAATATTTTGTGGAGAATTATTTATACCTAACATGAACATTGAAACTGTGTAATGATTTCATAATAATTTACCCTGTCCACCACATCTTTAATGTCTTTGGCCACTCTGGATTAAAGGTTACTTAAAGTCTAGGGATAGTGAAAATTCGACAAGTCATTAACAATGAAATGGTAACAGCATGATCAGTTTGTTGATAGGGTGCTTCAAATAATAAAAAGATATGTAATTTATTGTTAACTCTTTAATTAAGAGTTGAAAGATCCAAAAAGGTACAATAAAATGAATTACGGACTTTAGACACTATTTTCTTTAAAATCAAATATTTTCTTTCGAATAACTAGCATTATACATTTCATTACCAGACAGAAAGGGAATTAATTATATATATTAATTATATGTGGTGGATTACATTGATGGATTTCTGTATGTTGAACCACGCTTGCATGCCTGGGATGAAGCCTACTTGGTCATGGTGGATGATATCTTTGATATGTTCTTGGATTCGGTTTGCAAGTATTTTATTGAGTATTTTTGCATCAATGTTCATAAGAGAGATAGGTCTGAAGTTCTCTTTTTTTGTTGGATCTTTGTGTGGTTTAGGTATCAAAGTGACTATGGCTTCATAGAATGAGTTTGGTAGTGTTCCTTCTATTTCTATTTTGTGGAATAGTTTGAGGAGAATTGGTGTTAGTACTTCTTTGAAGGTCTTGTAGAATTCTGCGCTGAAGCCATCTGGTCCAGGGCTTTTTTTGGAGGGGAGACTGTTAATGACTGCTTCAATTTCCTTGGGAGATATAGGGCTATTCAGTCTTTCTACCTGATCTTGACTTACAGGTCCTTTGTGTATATATTATAGTTTCCAGGTTTTGTGTAAAGTAAATTTTTCTCCATATGTAAGTCTTGTTTTAGAGGCGTGCTGCTGAATAAGGACACCCTTTTTGTTTTTTTGTTTGTTTTTTAACTCTGGCTGGTTGGTTCAACTCAGATTTTCTGGCTCAAACTCCTCATCAAGCTGATTGATTTAATGTGCCTTTTCTCAGCAATTCACTGACTCATTCTGCTTGGCCTCAAATTAATTCTGGCAATCTATTCTAATCTTCTGAGTTTTTCTTACTCACTGACTTCAACTGCCTCTGCTGACCTCCTGACCTGCGCTGAACTGTACAAACTCACAAAAGAACTCAACTCCATTGCACTGGACTTACTGCAGTGACTCCTAGTTGTCTCCCATCTGACTGCCTTCTTTATCCTGAATAGTCCAATGAGAGCTGGGCTTATCCTTTCTCTGACCCAGTCTGTCAAATCTTTCTCTGATTCATCACTTTGTCTGCCCCTCAATTAGACGTCACTTTAAAACATAGTTACTTCCTTCTGCAAACTAATCTGATCTACATTGTTTGGGTTAAAAGGTGTGTACTAAGATGTGTCTGTATTCCAGCCATAGATATTAAAGGTGTGTGGCCTGTCTGCATTCCAGCTAGATCACACAGACTTATAAGGTCTTTGGATGTGATCAGAGGAGCCAGGAGGCTGGATTAAAATTCTACAGTTTTGTTTTTGTGGGATTATGTTGTGTGTGTCTGCTTCTGTATGTGTTTCTTGAGCTTTTTCTTCACTTCCTCTTCTTTAATTTGCTTGTGTTTACTGTTGTGGATGGTGATTTTTTTGTCTGTCCTGTACTGGTTTGCTTGTTTTTATTTTATGTAATGTTATACTATTATTATTGTTGTCATTGTTGTTATTTTAGATGCCTGTTTGTATCCTAATGAGGGAGAGAAAAACAAACAACGTTCTGATTTCAGTGGGTAGGGAAGTGAAGGATCTGGAAGGAGTTGGGGGAGTGAAAATCTTAATCAGAATATATTACATTAAAATCTATTTTCAAAATAAAATTAAGCATTTTTTCTAAGTATTCTTTGGTACTCTCCTGAGTATTAGTAAATACTGAATATTTCATACTTTACTGAGAAATATAGTTGCTTAATAACAACAGCATTTAAAAAATAAATATTTGGTAGCAAGACAAGTCAGATAGGCTCACAATCATGTAATATAGTGTAAAAATTATGTTTTCAACACATCCTATGAGATACAAATAAAGAACCAGGCTAAGTACTCAAAATTTGGCATATCCATGGCATCTGTATAAAATTAAATTATAGGTGAAACATTACATATATGAAAGTTTATATAATAATTCTGATCATGTCACAGCATGAATAGTTTGAATAAATAATATTATATCTTTGCAAATTTGTTTAACAACAGGAAATCTCTGGATAACTTTATTGGGAAAATATCTTTGTGATACACTAATATGTATTATGTAATGCAATTTGTAACCCACATAAAAGTTATGCTTAAGATTAAGTTTACATCCTAGAAATGACCAGTGGTTATGACAGAGACAGATCATAGAAGAATAAATTAGGCTAGATATGATGGTATAAAAATGAAAATTGTAGTGGTATATAGGGCATTTGTAAAGAGTATCTAGAATTTGACTTAATGTAAGTGAATTATTATGCTTTATTTCCTGAAAATTGTCATCGCCAAATGAGTGGTGGAGGGATTTCCACATGTTAATATTTTAATAAGTAGAGGCAGCCTAAAGGCTTCCTATTATATGCGTGTCTCTTCCAACTGTGTTTAATAAAATGCCAGAATTATAGCCAGTGATAAGAAAGACCCATTTCGAACCAATTTTAGAAACCAACGCCTGATATATTCTCATTCGCAGATTCATAATATACATTAGCATATTAAACACGCTGTGGAATAAAGCAATGCATTTCTGTCTGTTCACATAGTTCCCCAGGCACTTTGTCCAACAGGGTCCCCTTACAACCACCTCTTCAAGTAGATCAAATAACTTCCCTTTTATACCCTGTGGAAATTCTTGAGTAATCAATTTTATTTTACAAAGGATGTAGGCAATTCATCAAAGGGCAGTGCTCTCAAGCAGAGAACCCCAGAAAGAGAAGATTGAAAGAATTCTTAGTTCCTACATCGCCAGAAAATTTTTTTACTGAGAAGATACATTCAGCTTTCCACCCAGATGTAGTTCAATCATCCTCAGGCACTGAAATGGGCTGAAAATTACACAAATGTTGCCTGTTTCATGGGTGATTCTTCTTATTGTCAATAAGGCATCAGAGAGTGGTGTGGTCCTGAGGATGCTTCCAGTGTACACTGTCTGTCTGTGCATCATTCTATTAGTATATGCACATGCTTGCACCTATTCCGATTATCATAATTTTTGTATACTTGCTGGCACCTAAACTCCCTTGTCTTATACACCTTAAGTTCTCACTCTACCTCTTGGTCCTGTTCCTAGACTTATAAATCAGGGGCAAAGCCTGAAGCAATAGATACTTTAGAGAAGCACTCCTTTTACTAACATCTTGTTTCAGAATTCCTGTCTCCTGAAGAAACACTTTTAATTTCTGAAGCAATTATATGAAGGAGACAGACCATTTTCTTCATTTTATTTGAATCATCAAAGCAAGGTTAAAGAGTGGGCATGCTGGTCCATGAGAAAAGTGTTGTCTTCTCCACTTCAGTTAGTCACTTTAAGACAGATAGAAATTGTAAGTTGCATCTAAGTACATGACTTCACACACCTGGATGATAATCCTTGTGATATCTGTGTTAACCAGTATCTCTTTTTCCTTTGATTATTTCACTTATAACCTATTAATATATAACCCACTGATTTACTATGTATTTTTTTCCTTTGGTTTAGACCTGCTGCTTAAAACAATGGTCTAACAAGACAAAACTGATGTGGAAAGATTATATAGTTCTCCCAGCGTACAAAACTTTGGAACAAATTATTATTCATATACTCATGGACTATTCTAAAGAAATTAAAATATTTTAGGAAAGAATTTTGTCCTTTAAAGTCTTCATATAAGCTGTTTAGCAGGATATTCTTAGTATTAATCTGAAAGTGGGGGAGGAGGAGGTGAAGGAGGACAGGGTTTGAGCAGTATAAGTATATAAAACTAGGTGCTGAAATTAAGGTTAATTAAGGAAAGTAACATTTCTGAGATACCAATGAGTGCACAGTAGGTGAAAGACAAGGGAGCTATTGCATGATGGCAGAGATGCTATTCTCCTTCTCTGCATGTTAGCCATGGAGCCATAAACACTCTCTCCCTCTGCTCTTCTTTCTATATCTTGTCTCTTTCTCATCTTCTTTAATCTCCTTATTTTCCTATCCTCTGCCTCCCCCTCCTTTATTTTTAGTTAGATAGAACATTAGAGTCTATTCCTACAGGTTGTTCTACAGACTCACACTATCTCCTGGTGAACTCCTTGTCTCCTGGCTAATATTTAAGTTCTTGCCACAGGTTTATTGCATAAAATTTCTCTATATTTTGTTCTTCTTTCTTTTTTTTTTTAATTTTTCTTTTTAGTTACATTTTGTTAACTCTGTGTCCCAGCTGTATCCCGCTCCCTCATTCCCTCCCCAACCCCACACTCCCTCCCTGGTCTCCTCCCTGCCCCTTTCCAAGTCCCCTTATAGGGGAGGACCTCCTCCCCTTTCATCTGACCCTGTTTTATCAGGTATCTTCAGGGCTGGCTGCAAAGTCCTCCTCTGTGGCCTAACAGACTGCTCCTCCCCTGGGGGGGGTGTCAAACAGCCTGCCCTTGAGATCCTGTTAGAAATAGTCCGTGTTCCCCTTACTTCAGAAAACTACTTGGTTACTGAGCTACCACAGGCCACATCCGAGCAGAAGTTCTAGGTTATATCCATAGATGGTCCTTGGTTGAGTGTCAGTCTCAGAAAAGACTCTGTGCCCATATATATTTGGTCCTTGTAGAGCTCCTATCCTTTCCATATCATACTAACTTCCCTTCTTTCATATGATTCCCTGCACTCTGCCGAGGGTTTGGTTATGAATCTTAGTGTCTGCTTTGAAACACTGCTAGGTAGAGTCTTTCAGATGCCTTTTGTGGTAGACTCCTGTCATAAGTTCAATGCACATCCCATTTGTCTTTCTAAATGAGGATTAATCACCTTCGCCTGTGTCCGCTTTCTTGATTATCTTCTTTAGGTGTGTAGATTTCATTATGTTTATCATGTCATTGGTCATCTCTCTCGGTTACTTGAAAACTGAGCCAAAGATATCACAGTTCCCAAAAATCTCTTTAGAAGCTCCAGATCCTACAATTCCTTCAAGATTTCTTGGGGCAGCGACAGACTGTGTTCTTGTGTCAGTCTTTCCTTACACCTACCATCTGATTTTAAGCATATAAGCTGTTTCCATAGTCTTTAGTTCATCTCGATACCAATAAAAATCTGTCCAATATTTCTGAATTTGAAATAGAAGCTCTCATGTGCTCAATATCTACTCTCTCCTGCAATATCCCAATAGCATATTCCAGATATAAGGTCACACCTTTAGGTTATGCACAAAAAGTAGCATATATCACTGGATAATATTCTGTACTTGGAAACTTCAAAATAAAGTTCTATCTACAGAGACATAGCATATAGTAATATCCAACTTTATCATTCATAATAATAACTTATTTAATGTACCTTTTTACAATTTTGATAGTATAAGTTTCATTACATTCATCCTAGCATAAAACAAATCACATTTTACCAGTGTCCAAGCAGAAAATAAGCCATGGGTTTTCATATTAAGGAGCATGCTCTGATAAGTTCTGAATAAGTACAATAATTAATAGCATTATTGTAATAGGGCTAATATTTTTGCAAACATTCCCATAACACAACCTCTCCTTATTTTCTTCAAAAATTTGAAGTTGGATTGGTGGTGAGATAGGGTGGCTTTGGAAAGAGATGAGGCAGCATAATCCATGATCAGAGTATATTGTTTGAAAATTAATTCATTAAAAAACACTAAATACATACGCAAATTTAAATTTCAAAAAATTAGTGTGTAAGTATGTATCTATGTGGGATTATGTGAACATGAGTTCAGGTACCCAAAGGGTCCAGAGACTCCCTTGGAGCTAGAGGTATAAGAAATTGTCAACTACCTGACTTGAGTTCAGGGACCAGACCCAGGACCTTTGCAAGGGCATTACATGCCTCTAACTGCTGAGGAAATTCTCCAGCCTATTTCATTTAAATCAGACTCTTCCTATATACTTAATATATTTATACTCTATATCCCAGTTCATCCTCATTAAGTACTTTATATGTTCTGTCATTTGATGTCTCTGAGGAAAAGGATGATCTATCAATTTTCTTTGATTTCTACCATGTATTAAAATATAATTTATATATTAGTATTTTTAAATGTTTTATATATATATATGTGTGTGTGTGTGTGTGTGTGCGTGTGTGTGTACACACACACATAATGAGATAAAATAGCAAAAAGTCTCAGGGAACAATACAGAAAAAGATGTAGATAGAATGTAAAAGAAAAAGAAATATAGAAAATTTATTCTGCACAAGAATCAATTTTTCAGCAGTCAATCAAAGATTAGGGAAGCAATTTACAGAACCTTTCTTCCCCCTTGATTTATGGACTACTCTTGGAGTCTTGGGAAGACTGCAGACACTGACTTCAGACATATGCCCACTGATGAGTTCATATTGCCTCAATGAATACTTATAAATCCATGGTAAAAGAGATAGTTAAATTAAATGGCTCACAGCAAATTAAATAAAGGAACAAAGAAATAAGCAAACAAATAAATAAGTGAAAGACATGAATGTTGGAGGTTGACAATAACAATATTGCCATATACATTATAAACGATATATACTAATATATTTGTGTAATAATATTGTCAACACAAAATTTAACAAAAGCATTTTAAAATAATTTGTGCCGTTGACACAGATGGTTATAGAAGTCATGTTCAAAAATCCAAATAGCTAGAAAATTTGCAAACATTAAAATGCAAATTAAATTTAAAGCTGAGTTGACGACTCAACTGACCTTTAAAATAAACTAACTTCCAGAGTGGTTGTACAAGCTTACATTCCCACCAGCAGTGGAGAAGGGTTCTCCTTTCTCCACAACCTCTCCAACATGTGTTGTCACTTGAGTTTTTGATCTTGGCCATTCTGATGGGTGTAAGGTGAAATCTCAGGGTCATTTTGATTTGCATTTCCCTAATGGCTAATGAGGTTGAACATTTCTTTAAGTGCTTTTCTGCTACTTGATATTCCTCTATTGAGAATTTTCTATTTAGCTTTGTTCCCCGTTTTTTAATTGGATTACTTGGTTTTCTGATTTTCAGCTTCTTTAGTTCTTTATATATACTGGATATGAGTTCTCTGTCAGATAAAGGGTTGGTGAAGATTCTTTCCCAATCTGTAGGCAGTCGCTTTGCTTTGATGACGGTGTCCTTAGCTTTACAGAAGCTTTTCAATTTCATGAGGTCCCATTTATTGATTGTTGCTCTTAGAGCCTGTGCTGTTGGTGTTTTGTTCAGGAAGTTTTCTCCTGTATCAATGAGTTCTAGGGTATGCCCCACTTTTTATTTTTTCTAGCCATTTTAATGTGTCTGGTATTATGTTGAGGTCTTTGATCCACTTGGACTTCTGGCGCTTTCTCAGACAACTAGGAATAGTGCTTCCTCAAGATCCAGCCATACCACTCGTAGGCATATATCCAAAAGAGGCTCAAGTACACAAAAAAGACATTTGCTCAACCATGTTTGTAGCAGCTTTATTTATAATAGCCAGAAGCTGGAAACAACCCAGATGCCCCTCAACTGAAGAATGGATGCAGAAACTGTGGTACATCTATACAATGGAATATTAATTAGCAATGAAAAATAAGGAAACCATGAAATTTGCAGGAAAAAATGTGGGACCTGGAAAGGATCATCCTGAGTGAGTTGTCCCAGAAGCAAAAAGACACACATGGTATATACTTACCCATATAGACATACAACAAAGGACAAACCCACTAAAATTTGTGCATCTAAAGAAACGAAGCAAGAGAGAGGACCCTAACTAAAACACTCAATCCCCACCCTGAAAGGCAAAGAGGATACACATCAGAAGAAGAAGAAAACAGGAAACAACCTAGGAACCTGCTACAGAAGGCCTCTGAAAGCCAGAAGAAGAAAATGGGAAACAAACTAGGAACCTGCTACAGAGGGCCTCTGAAAGCCTCTGCCCTGCAGACTATCAAAGCAGATGCTGAGCCTGATGGCCAACTGTCAGGCAGAGTGAATGGAATTTTATGTGAAAAGTGGGAAATAGTAAGAGCTGGAGAGGACAGGAACTCCACAAGGAGAGCAACAGAACAAGAAAATTTGAACACAGGGAACTTCCCAGAGACTCATACTACAACCAAGGTCTATTCATGGAGATAACCTAGAACCCCTGTACAGATGTAGCCCATGGAAGTTCAGTGTCCAAGTGGGTTACCTAGTAATGGGAAGAGGGACTGCCTCTGACATAATCTGATTGGCCTGCTCTTTGATCACCTCCCCTGAGGGGGGAGCAGCTTTACCAGGCCACAGAAGAGGACAATGCAGCCACTTTTGATGAGAACTGAAAGACTAAGATCAGAAAGAAGGAAAGGGAGGGGGCAGAAGGAAAGATGGCGACTTTTACACACAGTTTCTGAGCTGTGGAATAGCTAAACTTCTGAGTTGGTGAATGGAAGGCCCTCTAACTCAGGAAAACAATGGTGAGGCTTTCTAAACAACAGGGAACATCGCAGGAGGTGAAAACTTCGGTCTCGGGTCACCCAGGAATTTGTTTGGGGAAGGAGAGTAATGATCTTTTGATCTCGCAGCACACCCTCCCCCAGACCTCCTTCCTCCTCAGCACAGTGGACTCATCTTTCTCAGCGCAGACCTAACTGCCTGGGGTCTACAGCCGCTAAGGCGGAGCTCAAAGCCCTTTAGCGGCAAAGGCTAGCAGTACATGTCTAGGAGTCCCAGATTCGTGCAGCGGCTGCACCATCCTCCCAGGGCCTGAGTCTGCTAGATGCCATACTAGTGCCTCAGGATTGCCATCACTGATGGTATGGACCGCCCAATCCCACAGTGACAGAAAATACACTATATACTTACCAAAACCAGGCAGAAATGTCATACAAGCTAGACACACCAGGCGCTGGGCCTCCCAAGCTTGGAGAACACAGTGAAGAGACCCCAGGACTTCCCAGAAAGCATCAGGACTAGCGACCCAGTCTCCAGTTACAGCAGGACTTTCTAACCTGGCGGCAGAGCAGCACTGAGCTGACGGGGCACAACAGCCCTCCAGTTTAAGACTAACCAGGGTCAAACCAGAGAAGAGAAAGCCTGTTTATCCGGATCCCTACTGATGTGACCACCCTGAAATGTCCAGCTGCAGCAAGACCTCAGAACCTGGAAATGACAGCAGCACAGAACTGGCGGAGCACATCAAAGAAGCAAGGCCAAACCAGAGAGCAGAGAGCCCGGATACCCCAATCTCTGCCAAGCGACCTGACTGTAAATGAGTGCACCCTTGAGAAATCTGCAGATCCCCAGATCCTGGGTCCTTCTAAAACAGAAGCAAGGCATCAAACCCCTTCCCACCCACATACCCACTTTGGGAAACAAAGGGGCACTAGGGACATTGAAGTTCCTGCTCTGTGGGTCTAATTGAGGAGTTAAAGCAGTTAATGCCAGAAATTGCGCTGTGATCATCACTAGCACCTGTGACATATACATTGCAGAGCCCCTCCCACACACTCAAGGGTTCAACATTAGCCATCATTCTGTCCCTCGAGACACATGTCCACACACACTTACAGACACACACACACACATGCACATGCACGCGCGCGCTCACGCTTGCCTTTGCCCTGTTTGCGCCTGCGTACTTTCCTCCCACAGGTACAGCTAGTCCTCAGCACATGCAGAGAGTTCTCAGCTTCCTGAAGAACTCTCCAGATGCCAGAGAGAGACAGTACCAGTCTGATCTTCAGAATCCAAAAACAAACAGGGAAGGTTTCAGATAAGCCAATGGCCAGGGGTAGGCGAAAGAACACTTCCAACATAAATCAGGACATCATGACTTCACCAGCAAACCCCAAAATGGATGGATACTCCAATTCATCAGAAGCACAGGAAAATTATTTTAAAGCCATGCTTGCCCAATTATTTGAGGCTCAGAGGGAAGAAATGAACAAATCTTTCAAAGAGTTGGCCAGTCAAATGGAGGTAAAGAAAGAAGAAATAGACAAAACCCTTAAAGAAACACAGGCAAACATAGCCAAACAAATAGATACACAAGTAGAGAAAAAATTAATGGCATATAAAAAGGAAATGGACAATGAAATAGAGGCCATCATAGAGAGACAGGAATCCAAATTCAAACACATGAAAGAAATGGTGCAAGACATGAAAACAGAATCAGAATCAATAAAGAAAATACAAAATGAGAAAACCTTTGAGCTGGAGAACTTGGAGAAAAGATCAGGAACCACAAAAGTAAGCATCACCAACAGAATACAAGAGATGGAAGAGAGAATCTCTGGAGCTGAAGACACACTTGCAGAAATTGATACTTCTCTCAAAGAAAAAGTAAAATCAGAAAAGTTCCAATCACAAAATATCCAAGAAATCAAGCATACTATGAAAAGACAAAATCTAAGAATAATAGGAATTGATGAAAAAGAAGACTCCAGGCTCCAAGGTCCAGAAAATATGTTCAAGAAAATCATAGAAGAAATTTTTCCCAACTTAAAGAAAGAGATGTCCATAAATATACAAGAGGCCTACAGAACCCCAAATAGACTAGACCAGAAAAGAAACACATCACATCACATCATAGTCAAAACACTAAATCTACAGAACAAAGAAAAGATATAAAAGCAGCAAGGAAAAAAGTCCAAGTAATATATGAAGGTATACCTATCAGAATCACACCGGACTTCTCATCAGAAACTATGAAAGCCAGAAGGGCCTGGGCAAGTATCATGGAGACTCTAAGAGATCACAAATGTCAACCCAGACTACTATACCTTGCAAAGCTTTCAATCAGCATAGATGGAGAAAACAAAATATTCCATGACAAAACTAAATTTACGCAATATCTAAACAGAAAACCAACCCTACAGAAGATACTAGAAGGAAAACTCCAATCCAACAAAAACAAATTCACCCAAGAAAACAGGGCATACAGATAATATCCCAACAAAAATGAAAAGAAAACAAGCGATGAAACAGGGTAAGATCACTGACTCCATTACAAAAGGAACTAACATGCATTGGTCACTATTATCTATCAATATCAATGGACTCAACTCACCAATAAAAAACACAAGCTAACAGAATGGTTACGAAAACAGGATCCAACATTCTGTTGCATCCAAGAAACTCACCTATGCAACAAAGATAAACACTACCTCAGAGTAAAGGGCTGGAAAAATGTCTTTCAAGCAAATGGTTCCAGAAAACAAGCTGGAGTAGCCATCCTAATATCTAATAAAATAGACTTTCAACCCAAGTTAATCAAAAAGATAAAGAGGGCCATTATATTCTCATCAAAGGAAAAATCCACCAAGAGGACATCGCAATTTTGAATATCTATGCCCCAAATACAAGAGCACCTACATTCTTAAATGAAACATTATTAAAGCTTAAATCATACATTGATCCTAATACCTTAATAGTGGGAGACTTCAACACCCCACTCTCATCAAGGGACAGATCAACCAGACAGACACCAAATAGGGAAATAAAAGCACTCACAGAATCCCTAAATCAAATGGACCTAATAGATGTCTACAGATCTTTTCACCCAAACTCAAAAGAGTACACCTTCTTTTCAGCACCTCATGGAACCTTTTCCAAAATAGACCATATAGTGGGTCACAAAGTAAGCCTCAACAGATACAAAAGGATTGAAATAATCCCTTGTATACTATCTGACCACCATGGACTAAAGCTGGACATCAACAACAACAGAAACAACAAAAAGCCGACACGTACATGGAAACTGAACAACTTACTACACAATGACAGCTGGGTTAAGGAAGAAATAAAGAAAGAAATTAAAGACTTCCTAGAATTCAATGAAAATGAAGGCACAACATACCCAAATTTATGGGACACATTGAAAGCAGTGCTCAGAGGAAAATTTATAGTACTAAGTGCCTGCAAGAAGAAATTTGTAACATCACATACAAACAACTTAATGGCCCAACTGAAAAACCTAGAAAAAAAGGAGCAGATACATCCAAGAGGAGCAGAAGGCTGGAAATAATCAAACTTAGGGCTGAAATCAATCAATTAGAAACAAATAAAACTATCCAAAGAATCAATGAAACAAAAAGCTGGTTCTTTGAGAAAATCAACAAGATAGACAAACCCTTAGCCAAACTAACTAAAAAGCAGAGAGAAACTATCCAAATCAGCAAAATCAGAAATGAAAATGGGGACATAACCACAGACACTGAGGAAATCCAAACAATTATTAGGTCATACTACAAAGCCTATATGCCACAAAATTTGAAAATCTAAATGAAATGGATAATTTTCTTGACAGATTCTATGTACCAAAATTAAGTCAAGATCAGGTAGAAAGATGGAATAGCCCTATATCTCCCAAGGAAATTGAAGCAGTCATTCACAGTCTCCCCTCCAAAAAAAGCCCTGGGCCAGATGGCTTCAGCGCAGAATTGTACAAGACCTTCAAAGAAGTGCTAACAATTCTCCTCAAACTTTTCCACAAAATAGAAACAGAAGGAACACTACCAAACTCATTCTATGAAGCCACAGTCACCTTGATACCTAAACCACACAAAGATCCAACAAAAAAGAGAACTTCAGACCTATCTCTCTTATGAACATTGATGCAAAAATACTCAATAAAATACTTGCAAACCGAATCCAAGAACATATCAAAGATATCATCCACCATGACCAAGTAGGTTTCATCCCAGGCATGCAAGCGTGGTTCAACATACAGAAATCCATCAATGTAATCCACCACATAAACAAACTGAAGGAGAAAAACCACATGATCATCTCCTTAGATGCTGAAAAAGCATTTGGAAAAGTCCAACACCCATTCATGTTTAAAATCTTGGAGAAATCAGGGATACAAGGCACATACCTAAAGATAGTAAAGGCAATATACAGCAAGCGTATAGCTAACATCAAACTCAATAGAGAGAAACTTAAATCAATCCCACTGAAATCAAGGACAAGACAATGCTGCCCATTGTCTCCATATTTCTTCAACATAGTACTTGAAGTCCTAGCCAGAGCAATAAGACAACTAAAGGAGATCAAGGGGATACAAATCAGAAAGGAAGAGGTCAAAGTGTCACTATTTGCAGATGATATGATAGTATACATGAGCAACCCCAAAAATTCAACCAGAGAACTCCTTCATCTGATAAACACCTTCAGCATAGTGTCAGGATACAAAATCAACTTAAAAAAATGAGAGGCCCTCCTGTATACCAAGGAGAAAAAGGCTGAGAAAGAACTTAGGGAAACAACACCCTTCACAACAGCCACTAATAACATAAAGTACCTTGGTGTGACTCTAACCAAGCAAGTGAAAGACCTATTTGAGAAAAACTTCAAGTCTCTGAAGAAAGAAATCGAAGAAGATACCAGAAGATGGAAAGATCTCCCGTGCTCATGGATTGATAGGATTAACATTGTGAAAATAGCCATACTGCCAAAAGCAATCTACAGATGATTCAATGCAATTCCCATCAAAATACCAACTCATTTCTTTATAGACCTGGAAAAAAAAGATTCTCAGCTTCATATGGAGAAACAAAAAACCCAGAATCTCCAAAACAATCCTGTACAACAACAGATCATCTGGAGGTATCTCCATCCCCGATCTCAAGCTGTACTACAGGGCAACAGTAATAAAAACTGCATGGTATTGGCATAGAAACAGAACGGATGACCAATGGAACCACATAGAAGACCCAGAAATAAACCCACACACCTATGAATACTCAAAATTTGACAAAGAAGCCAAATCCATTCAATGGAAAAAAGACATCATCTTCAACAAATGGTACTGGACCAACTGGATGTCTACCTGCACAAAAATGAAAATAGTTCCATATTTATCACCCTACACAAAAATAAAGTCAAAGTGGATCAAAAACCTCAACATAAAACCAGATACTCTAAATCAGTTGGAAAAAAAAGTGGGGGACAGCCTAGAACTCATTGGCACAGGAGACAACTTCCTGAACAGAACACCAACAGCATTGGCTCTAAGAGCAACAATCAATAAATGGGAATTCATGAAACTGAAAAGCTTCTGTAAAGCAAAAGACACTGTCATCAAAACAAAACGACAGCCTACAGATTGGGAAAGAATCTTCACCAACCCTTTATCTGACAGAGGGCTAATATCCAATATATATAAAGAACTAAAGAAGCAGAAAAGCAACAAACCAAGTAATCCCATTAAAAAATGGGGAATGGAGCTAAACAGAGAATTCTCAATAGAGGAATATCAAGTAGCAGAAAAGCACTTAAAGAAATGCTCAACCTCATTAGCCATTAGGGAAATACAAATCAAAACAACCCTGAGATTTCACCTTACAACCATCAGAATGGCCAATGTGAAAAACTCAAGTGACAACACATGCTGGAGAGGTTGTGGAGGAAAAGGAACCCTCCTACATTGCTGGTTGGAATGTAAACTGGTACAACCACTCTGGAAGTCAATCTGGCGCTTTCTCAGACAATTAGTAATAGTGCTACCTCAAGACCCAGCTATACCACTCCTAGGTATATACCCAAAATTTGCTCAAGTACACAACAAGGACATTTGTTCAACCATGTTTGTAGCAGCTTTATTTGTAATAGCCCGAACTTGGAAACAATCCAGATGTCCATCAACAGAGGAATGGATACAGAAATTGTGGTATTTTTACACAATGGAAAACTACTCAGCAATCAAAAGGGAGGAAATCATGAAATTTGCTGGCAAATGGTGGGATCTAGAAAAGATCATTCTGAGTGAAGTATCCCAGAAGGAGAAAGACAAACTTGGTATATACTCACTTATATAGACCTAGAAGATATGATAAACATAGTGAAATCTACACACCTAAAGAAGATAATCAAGTAAGTGGACATGGGTGAAGATGATCAATCCTCATTTAGAAAGACAAATGGGATGTGCATTGAATGTATGACAGGAGTCTACCGCAAAAGGCATCTGAAAGACTCTACCTAGCAGTGTTTCAAAGCAGACAGTAAGACTCATAACCAAACCATGGCAGAGTGCAGGGAATCATATGAAAGAAGGGGAGTTAGTATGATATGGAAAGGATAGGAGCTCTACAAGTACCAAATATATCCGGGCACAGGGTCTTTTCTGAGGCTGACACTCAACCAAGGACCATCTATGGATATAACATAGAACTTCTGCTCAGATGTGGCCCGTGGTAGTTCAGTAACCAAGTAGTTTTCCAAAGTAAGGGGAACATGGACTATTTCTAACAGGATCTCAAGGTCAGGCTCCTTGACTCCCCCCACACACACACCAGGGGAGGAGCATTTCTGTTAGGTCACAGAGGAGGACTCTACAGCCAGCCTTGAAGATACCTGATAAAACAGGGTCAAATGAAAGGGGAGGAGGTCCTTCCCTATCAGTGGACTTGGAAAGGGGCAAGGAGGAGACCAGGGAGGGAGTGTGGGATTGGGGAGGGAATGAGGGAGCGGGATACAGCGGGGACACAGAGTTAACAAAATGTAACTAAAAAGAAAAATAAAATTAAAAAAAAAAGAAGGAAGGAGAGGAGAACCTCCCTTATCAGTGGACTTGGGGAGGGGCATGCATGCAGAAAGGGGAGTGAGGGTGGGATCGTCAGGGGAGGAGGGAGGGGGTTATGTGGGGCTACAAAATGAATAAAGTGTAATTAATAAAAAAATAAATAAACTAACTTCACCATTGTAATAAGTTACACCCTTAATAAAGAATTACCATCTTAACCATTTTTAAGTCCACCCCTTCGGCACTAAGTACATTGGCATTGCTGAGGCAGCAATGCCATCATCATCTTCAGACTACCTCATAATTCCAAATAGAAGCACTGTATTTGTTAAATAAGAATCCACCTGTACTCTCTCCCCTAGTGCCTGCCATTCACCCTTTTTGTCTAAATGAACTAATGTAGAAAAGGCTTCAGTGGGACCACCTATCAGTACTCTTTACTCCCAAGCCCCTAAAGAGGTCTAAGAAAGGGTTGCCCTGTGGTTCTAACAAGCACCTGCCTGAAGCCAGAGGTAAGTCCCCAGAGCGAAGGACAACACATGGTGTTTGACCAGGCAAAAGAGTCCATGCTCACATCAAAAGAAATTGTACAAATAAGGACCTAGAGAGATGATGGTGCAGTTGAGAGAGTATTCACTGCTCTTAAAGGAGACCGGAGTTTGGTTTTTCATGCCTACATGATACTGATCACAGCTGCAAATAGCTGGAGCTGTAGTAAGTTACAACCTTGCTTCTTAAGACACCTACATAAACATGTCATGCACGTGAGATCATGCACACATGCACACACAGCACTGATAAATTAAAAATATATTAATAAAAATAATTATAAATTAGAATGCAGAGAATCACAACTTTAAAAAAAATGAAAGAAACTTTAAAGATAGAGTTTGCAACAAATGAAAATTGAAGCCCTTACTATTAAAACAGAAAATGAAAAGTAAAAGGATGACATACTTATGAGAATAAAAGGACTTTGCAATCTGAAAGCGATATGCTTATTTATATAAAGAACCTACTAAAGTACAAGTACATTGCTGAAATGAACAGTGACTTCATCTGTTTCTAGATAAAATAGTATGTGAATCACAATGAGATAACAACAAACCAGATAGAACCACTAAAACAACAAATGGAAAGCTGGAAAGCAAGTCACGTGTAGCACCTGATAGTCATACATCACTAATGGGCGTGCAATCTTACTGGTAAGTATATGTGTTTGCATAGTCACACACAGAAATAGATCTCTAATGTATAAAGAATTCTTCAAAGTCAATGAAGGCTAACATAGCAGGTTAGAACAAATGTTTCTGACAGGTACCCAGCATTCAGAACAAACAAACCAAACTGGGAGTTACTACTTTGTATGCTAGTCATTAGCATGAGAACATTTCAGTGAAATGTCAGAACCCAGTTTGGTGAGAATATGGGGCATCCACATTCTCATTTGCCAACAGCTGGGAAGAATACCTGCAGCAGCTGGGGCAGAGAAGGGGAGACACTATAGCTTATAGGTCTACATATTCAGAATTATGTGCAGGCTAGTTTAATGCCAACCTAACACAATCTAGAGTCACATAATATATGTCGATAGTCCTGTCTAAAAACCCACAACCAACATATGTACAAATCACAGTTAGTTGTGGCATAAGTTATAGACTTTGCTATGAATTCTATTTCAATATTTGTTCATGAGATATTAAAAATGCACATTAAAAATGCAGTGAATATAGGAGGAAGGAATGTGAGCTAAATCTATACACAGCATGCTAAATTTTTTGTAAACTTAAACATAGTTCAGAAAATAAAAACACAGTAATGAAATATTCCATTAATGTACTGTAATATTCTTGAGATTAAAAAATTAAATTGTAGGGGAATTTACTTAATCCTTTAATAGAAATTTAATCTTCTACAGTGATAAAGATATACCATTGAATCAGTATTTTACAATTTAGAGTCTGTGATTTAATAACATGCTGAGATTTAAAGATAGAGTGAAATACAAGAAATTATGAGTAAGAATTAGGATCCCAGTGACACTAGTTAAATGAATATAGTCATGATTTTAAAATATTGGATTATATACTTCTTTTGGTGGGAAATATTTTAACTAGCTCTATGTCAAAAAAATGTAAGAAATAAATTGTAATTAATCTCAGTACAAAATATATTGTCATGTAAAATGATAGTAATACTAAAACTAGAAGTATTTTAAATTGTACACTATTTTTAATGAATACATAAAAGTGAATCTCAAATTCAAAAGCATTAGATACTTTTATGGTTAGTGACTAAAATCAAAAAACAATTAGTTAAACTTCATCTCAGGCATATGCATCTACCCATGCATATGTAAGAATGTAAATTTTTGAAACTAAACATTTTAATTTTGAAGCTAAACATTTATACTGCCTCCATTTTTTTCTAATCAGTCTAATAACATTCTGATTAAACATTATTGTTTACAAAAATAGCATTTGGCTCTGTCTTCGTAGATAAGTTTTCCATTTAGTTTATTTACTTTTCATAATAAATGCTTATCATAAAACCTGCTCTGATATACAAATACAAATCTTCCTAATCAGTGAAACACAATACTAGCCTGAACAATCTGCCAGAAGCTCTAGTTGGCTTTCAAAATTCTGCTGAGAAAGATTATATTATTCTGAAAAAAAAAATGCAGTCTATGAGGAAAACTACTCATTTTTTTTAAAGCCTACATTCTAGCATTTGATGAAGCCTGGCAGCAGAGAGGCTCCACATTGAGATAATATGAATACAGCCACAGGCAATATTCCTGCACAGAGGAACACTTCAGTCCTGTGGCAAAAGTTTTATTGCAGATCTCTATACTAGCCAGCTACATGGGTTCTATCTACTTTTTAAATTTCTCATAAAATTTATATTGAGAATATCTGTTTGTTACACAATTCATTGTTCTCTGAATATGAGAAATTTTCTTAGCATTTAGTGATAGGATTCAAATATTGTACTCTCAAGAAAACTAGTGTAATTTTTTTATTCTAATGCTAATAACTGTATTTTCTTCCTCTTTTGGTTGACCATATTTAGTGTTTTGCTTCATCAGAAAATGACCATAGTTTTTATGATAAATATTTTCTTCCACACAATTCATTGTATACTGTGATGATCTAAGCACAGGCAGTTTATAAGCAAAACTTATAACTTATTTTATAAAAGAAGAAGAATATACATATTCAGCTACTACTTTAGAGGATGCCGACTGACACGGCATTTTCAGTTCACTGCATCCATTAAGAGACATTAAACTTTAGACAGAAAATTACTTTTGGGAGCCATGGGAGGGAAGGTCAATGAAATAGCACATTTTCATTTCATGGTGCAGCAATGAGGGTCACATTCTCGCCGTATTGCTCAGAAAATAATTTGCTCTATGGTACATTGTGGAAGATAGGACCATCCCAAACAAAATACCTCACTTGGTTTAGAAAGAATTTGGGTAGTGCTTGAGGTCATGCTATGTCAGATGTTCGTAGTACTTTCTCAGTAATGGCAAGGACTCAAAATTCTACCATAGAGCAGTGGCATATGCTATAGACAATAGACTTTGTTACAAAATGATTGGAAGGTTAGTATAAAGCAATTAAAATGAAAAAGATTTGTGTTTAAAATTTGTTATACCATATATACTAATTCATAATATAAATATTGCAAAGAGATATTTTTTTACGTGAATGGAGAGGCTTTCCCAAAGTATCAGGAGTTACTATTGAAAATAATTTATCGACTATTTTCTTGGACTGAGAGCATTTACTCCTAGTAAAACCTATTGAATATTAGCTCTAGTTACTTTCCAGAGAAGATAATTTATGTTACTATTCCTTTTTGAAGCCATTTTATCTTACCTTTCTTTCAGATTCACTTTATCCAATTAAGGGATTTAAATGTTTTTCCAAATTCTACAACTGTTTAATCATCATTAGTAGTCACACACTCTCAATATATTAAATTTCTACAATCGAAGGCTTTTATTTCCTAGACCGACTAAAATAATGATTTTGCTAAATAGTAAATATTACGTAGAGCTGATATCTCGTTTACAATAAGCATTTTGCCTTGATGTTTCAAATAGCTTAAAGGGAATGAAAAATATGTGTTTTTTGTTTTGTTTATTGAACAGGAGAGAAGTTTTAAAATGGGAAAAAAGCAACCAGTTCTGTTGGGAAAAATTCTTTTATAAAACTTAATTACTTTCATTGCATTTTAAAGAGAATAAACTACTGCAATTATGTTAAATGGACATAGTATTCAACAAACTTCTAATGTCTTATCCCAACACCCACATATCAGGGCATCTCTTAATCTTCATCAGGGAATCTTTTTCTTGAATACATGGCTATCAACAGAGAGACTAGCACCTATTCAATGTGCAGAGCAGAAAATACTGAGAAGTGCTATCCCCTGTCAGATACATCAGTAAAACACCCATCCTGCTAAGGCTCAGGATCATTAGGGAAGGAGGATTGAATGATGCTATGAGCAAGAAGTGGTAGGTAAATATAATAAAACAATCTCATCTGAACACAACATGGAAGTTTCATGATTAACTCACAGAAATTGTTCCAGCATGCACAAGACCGTGAAAGCTTAAGCTTGATGAAATACCAGCATGGAGTAGAGGTAGATACAAGTTCCAGGCTAGCCCAGGAGCTATTGGTAACTGATTTTTGCTGGGAAAAGAATAATCAATTTTTTAAAGGCAGTGACCACCCATAAGTGGAACAGGCTACAGAAAATAGGAAATAGGACCATATCTAAGATTATTTAGGCAATGCAACTTTAATTCAGCGAAAAGAGCAGACAAGAAAATTTGGGAAGGGGATGTGGATTTTGAGGAGATATGGGGATGAGATGATTATGTACAAAATAAATCATAAAACAGTTTCAACTTCAGCAGAGGAATTGTATAAGCTAACAATAAGTTATTGTTCCACCAAATCAAATCTACTGGTCTCACTCCAGCTCTGTAGAAGATCACCTGCTGAAGCCCTACTCCATCCCAGATCCATCTCCAATCAATCACACAGATATTCCCCTCCTAACACTCCTTACCTCATTCACTACCTTATTCCAGGCCCCAACTCTGGGCAGAGGGCTCTGGGAATGAACAAACCAATCTGGACAGGAAAAAAGGTAGGAAAACTGAAGGTCTTCAAATTCCCTAATCTTACCCAGCTGCACAACAGAACACTTGCTGCATTCTCCATTCCACCTAGACCCCAACAGTCTCCCAATTTTCAGTCAAAGACATATCTTCTCCTCCAGATCTCCATCCCATGCCCATTGCTTTATCTCAGACCCATCTCCACCAGTCAACACCTAGGCACCTAAAGGTCATTCTGAACAGAGAAAGGCGAAATGAAGGTCTTCCAATAACACCCTGCCCCAAACCTCCTAGCCTCATCTACAGCTCAGCAGGTCACATGCAGCCTCCCTCCCCCGACCCCATTCCCCTATTTCCAGTGGATTACACAGACCTCTCTGCCCTACCTTTCCTCCTCCAACTCACTGCTTTATGTCAGACCAACTCCAGCAGATATACTCTGGGAACTCACTAGTCAAGCCTGACAAGGAAACAGGAACATTAACTTCCCTTCTCCTTCCCCTCTTCCAAATCCATTCACCGAGTTTCATCCTAAGCTCAACAGCAGAACACCTGCAGCAGCCTTCCTTCCTGCTCTGTTCCCCACCTGCACCTTCCTCAGCTACTCCCAACTCCAGTGAATCATATAGATACTCCCCTCTTACCCTTTCTTCCTACATTCATTATTGTATCTCAGACCCCAACTCCAGCAGGGACACTTTGGGAACTCAAGACCACTCTGACCAGGGAATCATGTATAAAACAGTACTCCCTCAAATTTAATATCCCATTCTCATATCTAGTTCTGCAGCATAATGTCTACTACAGCTTTCCTGCCCCCTAAAGCACTATCTCCAGTCATTCAAACAGGCCTTCCCTTTTGATCTTCCCTCCACCTCCTCATTGCTTTGTCCTGGACCCCAACTCCAGCAGGCAGTCCCTGGGAAACCACAATCTACTTTTAGCAAGGAAACTGGTAGGCAAACTGTAGATCTTCACCTACCCTCCAAAACGGGCTCTCCAGTATCATTCGTAGCCTCCTTTACAAGCCCTGTCCCCATCTTTTATATATCACACACATAGTCTTCTCCTAATCTTCTGCCCTCTCCTCATTTATTACCCGAGAACAAACTACATCAGGTATTCCTGGGAATACACTGGCCACTCTGACCTAGGAAATAGTTATGCTAACTGCCAATATACAGCTCTCCCTCCATTCTTCCCAGTCTAATTAATTCCCAGTTTCATATCCAACTCTGTAGCAGAACTTCGTCTGTGACCTCTCCCTACTCTCTGCCTCAATTCTCAAAGGACTAGGCAGATTCTGATATAATACTCTACTTTCCTCCCTCTGTGGACCTCTTCATCCTCCTCCAGTTCATCTCTGTCCCCAAATATCGGTTCCTAATACCCAGAATCACAGTTTACCTGGAATCCCCAGTGGCCACAGGTATCAGGAAGACAGAAAAAATTCCTACCAGGCAACACACTGTCACCACACTTTCCTAAGAACCAAAGACAAAACAGAAACCAAGGGGAAAAATCTAATTCACCCAACAAAGACAAGACCAGATATCAGTACCTAGATATAATTTTCTGAATCCTGGTGCATAGACACCAGCATAAAAACAAAATCATTGACATCCTGGAAAATATATCTCCACTAGAGGCCAGCAGCCCTACCACAGGAGACCCTGAGTATTCAAACACATAAGACAAAAACCTTCTGACAGCCTTTATGAATATAATAAAGCTCCTTAAACAGGAAAAGAACAATCCCCTTAAGGAAATCTAGGAAAACACAAATAGAAGGAAATTAATAAATTCCTTAAAGAAATCCAGAAAACACATACACATACAAAAACAAACAAACAAAAAACAGTGGAAGGAAATGAATACATCCCTTAAGGAAATCCAAAAATTTGAAAATGAACAGTGGAAGGAAATGAACAAAACTGTTCAAGACCAGAAAAAAAAAAGAATAACATCAAAAAGAAAACACAAACTGAGGAATTCTGAAAAATGAAAAATTTAGGAAAAGGAACTACAGCATCAGGCTTCACATAAAGAATACAACAGATGGAAGAAAGAATCTCTGTCGTTGAAGATAAAACAGAAAAAATGTACACTGGCTGAGAAAAATGTTAAATTTAAATTTTTTTGACACAAAACATCCAGGAAATTAGGGACACTGTAAGAAGACTATGGTATATACTCACTTATAAGCAGATATTACTTGTATATAGGATGACCATACTACATCCCACAGGACCTAAAGAAGATAAATAACAAGAAGGACCCTAAGGAGTATGCTTAATTCTCATTCAGAAGGGCAAATTGAATAGACACCAGAAGAAGTTGAAGAGAGGGAATAGGATAGGAGCCCACCATATATGTCCTCTGAAAGATTTCAATCATCAGGGAATCAAAGCAGATGCTCAAACTCAGGCCACAGAGAAAGATAATGCAACCAGTCCTCCTGAGACTTGATATGCTAGGGTCAAAAAGAAAGGGAGGAAGACCTCAAATATCAGTGGACTACTGGAGAGGCATATGGGGAGAAGAAGAAGGGAGGGTGGGATTGGGAAGAGATGAGGGAGGGGGAAACAGCCGGTTTACAAATTGAATAAATTTTGTAACAAACAATAACAAGAAAGAAAAAAGTAGTGGTAAATATGAATAAAAATACAAATAAACTTTTGATATAAGAAGCAAATAAAATAAATACAAATAAAAGCTAATAAATACAAATAAAAAATAAAAGAGTAGAAGGACGCAGAGGGAACAGGAGCTCCATAAAAATATCAAGAGAACCCCTTCACAGATATAGTTTAGTGTCCAAGAGGGTTCCCTAGTAATGGGAACAGGGACTGTCTCTGACATGGACTCAAGGCCTGGCTCTTTGATCACCTCCATCTGAGGAGGAAGTAGTACCAGTCCACAGAGGAAGACAATGAAATCAGTCCTGGTGAGACCTGATAGACTAGGGTCAGATGAAAGGGGAGGAGGACCTCCCCTATCACTGGAGTTTGGGAGGGGCATAGAAGAAGAAGAGGGAGTGATGGTGGGATAGGCTAAGGATGAGGGAGGGGCTACATTTGGGATACAAAGTGAATAAATTATAATTAATAAAAATAAAATAAAATTTTTAAAAATAAGTAAGTAAGTAGGTAAATAAATAAATAAATAAATAAATAAATAAATAAATAAATAAAAAATAACAACAACAACAAAAAATACCAACAGAGCCAACAAATCTCTGCTGGGATGGTGGGACATGTGGTGGTGGCTGCAGAAACTAATTCACCAACCAAGGACTATGCATGGAGATAACCTAGACCCCTTAATTAGATATCACCAATAGGCAGGTCAGTCTACATGTGGGTGTCCTAGTAAGAGGAGCAGGGGATGTCTCTGACATGGACTCTGTTGCCAGCTGTTGATCACTTCCCCCTGGTGGGGAGGCCTTGCCAGCCCACAGAGGAAGAAGATGCAAGCAGTCCTGATGACACTTGATAGCCTGGGGTTAGATGGTAAGGAAGGAGGGCTTCCCCTTTCTGAGGAGTAGAAGAGGGAGAGAAGAAAAAAGAGAGGGAGGGTGGGAATAGGAGGCTACAATCAGGATGTAAAGTGAAAAATTATAAAAAATAAATTCAAAAATGAAAATGAACCAAATCTATGAATAATAGGAAAAGAAGAAGGAGAAGAAACTACTGTTCTAAAAAGAAACAAAAAGCAATAAATAAATAAATACATAAATAAGTACATAAATACATAAACCAAGTAATAAAATGAATCCTAATGCTGTTCTGCTTTACTCATAAATCAGTGCCTTGCTCAGCCATCAGAAAATCTTCCTCTTGCAGCATGTGGGAACAAACACAGAAGGCTCACTGCTAGACATTATGCAGTGAGTAAGAGACCATAAAACACTTTGCTCTAAATACGATGCCTCCTTCATATCCCTTCCCTCAGAGCTCAGGGAACCCTATTGAAGAGGAGGCAGAAAGAATGAAGCCAGTCCTGATGATACCTGGTAGGCTAGGGTCAGAGAGAAGGGGAGGAGGACCTCCCCTTGGTGAGGGTCATGAGAGGAGATGAGGGAGAATGGGATTATGAAGGGACAAGGGATACAGCTGGGATACAAAGTGAATAAACTGTAATTAAAAATAAAAGGAATGCAAGAGCCAGAGAGGATGGAGGACAGCAAGAAAACAAGGCCCTCTAAATCAACACGATTAAAGCTCATCTGAACACACAGACATTGAGACAGCATACACAGGACTTGCTTGCGTCAGCACCAAGTCCTCTGAACATATATTATGACTTGTAGTTTAGTGTTTTTATGGGGTTCCTGAGTGTGTGAATGAGTGGATCTGTATTCTTGTGCCTTCTTTAGGCTCTTTTCCTTCTGTTTATCTGTATTGTCTAACCCGGGTGTGATAGTTTTTGTTTTATCTGATGTGTTATTATTATCCATTTGGAGTAGGAAGAATGGGAGTGGATTGGATGGGAGGACAGGTGTGGATGAACTGGGAGAAGAGAAAGGAGAAATTTATCAGAATATATTATGTGAGAAACAAAATTTATTTTCAAGTTGAACATTCTCAAAGAGTTAACAAAACATTATTTAAAAATCACACAAAATACAAGCATCATAGTCAGGCATGGTAGAGGCAAGCAGATATTCATGAGTTTGAGGCCAGTCTGGTCTGCAAAGCGAGTCCAGGACAGCCAAGGCTACACAGAGAAACCCTGTCTTAAAAAACTAAAGGGGGAAAAAAAGAAAGAAAAGGAAATACATAGTGTGTGTGTGTGTGTGTGTGTGTGTGTGTGTGTGTGTGTGTGTGTG
>NW_026590656.1:1410879-1422449 GCF_907164565.1 Psammomys obesus | reverse complement strand
TGTGTGTGTGTGTGTGTGTGTGTGTGTGTGTGTGTGTGTGTGTGTGTTGGTGTGTGTGTGTGTGTGTGTACATAATTTGTAGTGGCTTGAATGAGATTTTCAACTCCACATAGTCTTGGGCATTTTTCTAAGGTGGGTAGTGCAACTTCGGGAGGCTTAGGTGTGACTTTGCTGTACAAAATACTTTACTGGAGGAAAGATATGAGAGGGTAAAGACTGTTGCCATTTTAAGTGTTCTTTGTCTGTTTGCTGTTACAAGGTTGAGATAGAAGCTCACAGCTTTTCTTGGAGCCATGACCATCAGTTCCCATGCTGCCCTGCTGTGATGCTGATGGACTCATTAATTATTCATGATTAATCATTTCATCTCATAAGCTGTATCTTCACATATTCATGGACACAACTTATTTCAGTCACAGTTTCAAATTTTATTTTCTCCAAGTAAATGAAATATAAAAATATTTAGACTTTTTATAATTTCTTCATTACACTTTTAAATGATTAATTTTTTGCTTTCTAAATTTATAAAAATGTATTTATTTAGTTATTCACTTTATAGCCCCTTCCTCCTCTCCTCCAAGTCCTACCTCCCTCCCCTTCCCCTTATCCTCTCTCTCTTACCCTTTAGAAAAGGGGATCCTCCCCCCTCTACCAACCCACCCAAAAACATCAAGTCAATCAGATCACAGCACATCCTCTTCCACTATGGCCTGGTAAGTCAGTCTCTCCAGGGGGACATGATAGAAAAACATGCAACAGAGTCCATGTCAGAGATAGCCTCTGCTCCTCTCAACTTGGAACCCACAGGGAGACCAAGATGCCTACTGGGTACATATGTGTAGGGGACTAAGTCCAGTCCATGCATGGTCATTGGCTGCTGCTTCAGTCTCTGTAAGGCCCTCTTGCCCCAGGATAGTTGGCACTGATGATCTTTTCATTGAGCTTCTGTTTCCTCTGGGTCCTTCAGTCCTGCCTGCTACTCTTTCACAAGGCTGCCTGTCTTTAGCCCAATGTTGGGATGTGAGTTTCAGCATCTGTTTCAATTGATTGCTGGTGGAGCCCCTCAGAGGACAATTATGCCAGCCTCCCATCTGCAAGCATAGCAGAGTGTAGTTAATAGTATCAGGGGTCAGCTCTCTTCCATTGGGCCAGGCATTCTTTGGGCATTCCCTCAATCTCTGCTCTATTTTTATCCCTGCACATTTTGTAGGCAGGGTAAATTTTGGGTCAGAATTTATGGAGGTGGGTTTTTGTTAAACTCTCTCTACTCAGAGTCCTTAAATTAACTTCTGGATGTATCTCCATTCCTGACTTCAAGCTGTACTACAAAACAATAGTAATAAAAAATGTTTGGTATCTCCATATAAACAGACTAGTTGATCAATGGGATCTAACCGAAGACCCAGAAATAACCCCACACATCTCAGACACTTGATTTTTGACAAAGAAGACAAAACCATACAATGGAAAAAAGAAAGCATCTTCTCCAAATGGTGCTGGTCCAACTGGATGTCTACTTGTAGAAAAACGCAAATAGATCTATATCTATCACCCTGCATAACACTCAAGTCCAAGTGCATCAGAGACCTCAACATAAAACCAGAAACACTAAATCTGTTAGAAGAGAAAGTAAGAATCAGCCTTGAACTTATTGGCACAGGAGGCAAATTTCTGAACAGTGAACACCAACAGCTCAGGTTCTAAGATCAAAACTTAATGAATGGGTCCTCATGAAACTGAAAGGCTCTGTAAGGCAAATGATTATTATTTTCTTTTTCTTTTTTATATTAATTACAGTTTATTCACTTTGTATCCCAGCTGTAGCCCCCTCCTTTATCCCCTCCCAATTCCACCTTCCTTCCTTCATCTCCCCCCTTGCCCCTCTCCAAGTCCACTGATAGGGAAGGTCCTTTCCACTTTAGTTGGGGTCAAATGATTAAGTTTTTAATGTGTGTGACTGTCTTTGTTTATAAGCACCATGTCTGAGCCTAGAAACCACAGATACCAAAGGAAGGTGTGAGATTCTTTTGAGCTGGAGTTAAGGATGGTTGAGATACATCATCTGGGATTTACAAGCAGGCTTGAGTCTTCTGAAGGGGCAAGTAACTAGTGAGTCATATCTTTAGGACCCTTTGTTTGTTATTATAAATTTTAATGAAAGTGTTTTCAAAGTGTCTATGCAGCTATGGAAATGTTCATGTCTATCAAGTTTTACTAGATTTATTTATGAATTCATTTTTGTCAAACTAAGGGCATGAATAAAACATTCTACTGTCATGTTCTAAATTAAAAATAATCAATGTACTGACATATATAGCTGCATTGGCAGATAATTCAGTTAGCATATTTTAAAGGACTGCATAACACACATATATAGAGTTATTAGAATTTTGCAGTTGTGTCTAAGTTTTTTAAATTGTGTTTTATCTAGAAACTTGTAAACCTGTTGATAAATTAAATCCTTTATAGTATAATAACTATTAAATGTTGTATAAACATTATTAACCAAAACACATTTGGTAATTTTTTTCCAAGACCAACAGCTCCTCTCAATTTATTTTAGGAAATTTGGGTGTGTGTATGTGTATGTGTTTGTGTGTATGTTTGTGTGTGTGTGTGTCTGTGTGTGTGATCTGTGTGTAGTTGCATGACTCTTGCAGTTTTGAAAAAACCAACAGTCCTCTACAAACTTTAATCACTTAGATTTTTATTATTATTATTAATTACACTTTATTCATTTTGTATCCCACCATAAGCCCCTCCCTCCTCCCCTCCCGATCCTACCCTACCTCCCCTTTCTTCATGCATGCGCCTCCCCATGTCCACTAATAAGGGAGGTCCTCCTCTCCTTCCTTCTGATCTTAGTCTATCAGATCACATCAGGAATGGGGGAGCAGCCTTACCAGGCCACAGAAGAAGACAATGCAATCACTTAGATTTTTAACTTAACTTATTTAATGTAAATTGTATGGACTTATTTTAATAGTGTTGTTTAAAACTGCTTGTTATATTTAAGTCTAAAAAAGACTGTATTTTTATATAGTTTTTATTTTTATTAATTACAGTTTATTCACTTTGTATCCCCCTGTAACTCCCTTCCTCCCCTCCCAATCCTACCCTTCTTTCCCCTTCTTCTCCCATGCCCCTCCTCCAGTCCACTGATAGGGGAGGTCCTCCTCTCCTTCCTTCTGATCCTAGTCTATCAGGTCTCATCTGGAATGGCTGCATTGTCATCATCTGTGGCCTGGTAAGGCTGCTCCCCGCTCAGTTCAGTGTCTAAGTGGGTACCCTAGTAATGGGAACAGGACCTGTCTCTGATAAATCTGTATTTTTTTTAATATAAGTTTTGGTATAAGTATTGGATGTAAGATTAATTTACATCCGAGGACAAAACAGCTACTGAATATTTGCTAGGGAGCACAGCATGTAGAATTGATGTGGTTTCATGCATATAAGGGAGGTTTCTCCTGACAGTCTTTTTGTAACTCTGGCCTATAGTCTGTCAACATGCAGAATGTCAAAATCTGTGGAAATGCAGAAACAACATAAATAGTTGGAAATCAACTCTGTCCAGTATCTGCAAGGAAATTTGTTGAAGATGCTACAGTTTCAACTGAACATTTACAGTTCCTTAGAATGAAAGTGGCTCCAGCTGCCAAAAGATGGTATAATCACACAAGATTAACATATTTTTGAAAGTATTTGTACTCTATGGCCTTTCACCCTATTTCATTCACCGCTGTTAGAAAGGCAGGAAGACAGCAGTGATACTAACACACCAAAGGCCAAATCATCAGAAGCATAAAAGCTATTTTTGTAACGTTTGAAATGGATAATTAGACTTCTGACCTTCTCTTGCTGACTAAAAATTGAGAAGTTCTTCTAATTCTCTTTTCTCCAAGATACACTGAGATTTGCTTAACAAATACTGTAATTTCAAGAAAAGGTGATAAATCTCAGGTAGTATGAAGGGGGAAATTTTCACGACAGAACAGGAAGTATTAGGAGAGAAAAAGAGGGGAGGTAAAGACGAGGTTACGGTAATCTTAAAAATTATGAAAATGGCACATAAATATATGCTTCCTTAAATGTTTGCAAATATAGTATATAAAACAATTTTTTTTTGGTTTATATTATTCAAATCAACACTCTCCATACCAGACAACAGAGGCGATCAAATTAAAGTTCAGTGTCAGGATGTGGTACTCCCTTCGGAATTATTGTGCAGTGGGGCCCTATAGAGCTCTAAACATTACACTCTAATACCAACATGGTGGCATGACCTCAGTGATTAATGAAGACTCAGATACTTAAGTCATATAATATAAAAAAGTCTGACACTGACCTAACAGTTTCACCTACTGCCTAGTTTTGAGTTTGGATGAAAAGATCTGTAGACGTCTATTAGGTCCATTTGATTTAGGGACTCTGTGTTTTATTTCCCTATTTGTTTTCTGTCTAGTTGATCTGTCCCTTGGTGAGAGTGGAGTGTTGAAGTCTCCCACTATTAGGGATTTAGGATCAATGTGTGATTTAAGCTTTAATACTGTTTCATTTACGAATGTAGGTGCTCTTGTATTTGGGGCATAGATATTCAAAATTGTGATGTCCTCTTGTTGGATTTTTCCTTTGATGAGAATATAGTGGCCATCCTTATCTTTTTTGATTAACTTGGGTTGAAAGTCTATTTTATTAGATATTAGGATGGCTACTCCAGCTTGTTTTCTGGAGACATTTGCTTGAAAAACATTTTTCCAGCCCTTTACTCCAAGGTAGTGTTTATCTTTGTTGCATAGGTGTGTTTCCTGGATGCAACAGAATGTTGGATCCTGGTTATTCTGTTAGCCTGTGTCTTTTTATTGGGGAGTTGAGTCCATTGATGTTGATAGATACTAGTGACCAACAATTGTTACTTACTTTTGATGTGGGGTTGGTGGTGTCACAGAGTTTCATTGCTTGTATTCTTTTGATTTTTTGTTGTGTAGTTATCTATTTCTTCTGTTTCCTTAGATGTGGTTGCTTTCTTTGGTTTGGAGTTTCCCTTCTAGTAACTTCTGTAGAGCTGGGTTACTATGTAGATATTGTTTAAATTTGGTTTTGTCATGAAATATTTTGAATTCTCTGTCTATGTTGATTGAAAGTTTTGCTGGGTATTGTAGTCTGGGTTGGAATCTGTGGTCACTTAAGGACTGTATGATTTCTGTCCAGGCCCTTCTGGCTTTTTATAGTTTCTATTGAGTAATCTGGTGTGATTCTGATAGGTCTACCTTCATATGTTACTTGGCCTTTCTCCCTTGCTGCTCTTAGCATTTTTTCTTTGTTCTGTAGGTTCAGTGTTTTGACTATGATGTGACGTGAAGAATTTCTTTTCTGGTCTAGTCTACTTGGTGTTCTGTAGGCCTCTTGTATGTTTATGGACATCTCCTTCTTTAACTTGGGAAAGTTTTCTTCTATAATTTTCTTGAAAATATTTTCTGGACCTTTGAGCCTGATGTCTTCTTTTTCTCCTACTTCTATTATTCTTAGATTTTGTCTTTTCATGGTGTCCTTGATTTCTTGGATGTTTTGTGTTTGGAACTTTTCTGATTTTATTTTTTCTTTGAGAGACGTGTCAATTTCCACAAGTGTATCTTCGGCTCCTGAGATTCTTTCTTCCATCTCGTGTATTCTGTTGGTGATGCTTACCTTTGTAGTTCCCGATCTTTTCTCTATGTTCTCCAGCTCCTGGTTTTTCTCTATTTGTGTTTTCTTTATTGATTCTAATTCTGTTTTCATGTCTTGCACCATTTCCTTCATCTGTTTGAATGTGGAGTCCTGCTTTTCAGTGACAGCTTCTATTTTTTTGTCCATTTCCTCTCTATGTATCACTAATTGTGCCTCTACTTCTTTGGCTATAATTGCCTGTATTTCTATGAGAGCTTTGTTTATTTCTTCTTTATTTGCCTTCATTTGTGTGGACATTTCTTTGAGAGCTTTGTTCATTTCTTCTTTGTTTGCCTCAATTTTCATGGTCATTTCTCTGAGAGCTCGATTTGTTTCTTCTTGCTTGATCTCGATTTCTTTGGCTATTTCTCTGAGGGCTTTGTTCATTTCATCTTTATGGGCCTCTAATAGCTGGAGAAACATAGTTTTGAGGTTGTTTTCTTCTATATCTAGTGAATTGAAGTGTCCATTGTTTTGTGGGGTTACTGGTGAGGTCATTATGTTCTGATTTTTGTTGGGAGTGTTCTTATGTCTGCCTCTAGCCATCTGGTTATTTATAACCCTCACTGTTTGTTCCTCAAGTTTGTAGTACGGGCTATGATCGTCTCTTTCTGTTTTCTGGACTGTTTTTTCAGGAAGATGAGAGAGGTTCACTGGTTTGGGAGTATGCATTGTGGTTTCAGTTTTGCCTAAGTAAGGAATGTGATGCTGCTGCTATTCGCATGCGCTTTTAATGGGCGCAGTGTGCATGCGCGGATTCTTTGACTATTGCAGTGGCCTGCAGGCCACTATTATGCAGTTCTGTCTGAGATCCAGGGATTGTTTGCCTGGATTACATTGGTGGACCCATAAGGCAGAGGCTTGAACATTGGGGTTGCTATCCCAATAATCCCTATGATGCCCACACTAAGGGTGTGGCTGGCAGGGGTCTCGTCTGGTTGCTTCTGTGGAGAGGCCCTGGGTCTGGGGCAAACTATCCCTAGAAGGCTCACTCACTCTCTTGCAGGACCATTTGGAATGCACAGGGGTTCCCCTTGCTCTCTACTCTCTGATTTGGTCCTGCTGCAGAAAATGTGCAGGTAGGCTAACAGTCAGCTCTGTGGCACTGTGGCCGCAGGACTCGGTGTCCACCTTTCCTGTGTGCTGCCTCTCTGTCCTTTCCCTCTGCCAGGAGGGGTTATGTTGACTAGTCCCGGGGTAGCGTGGGAAAGAGTTGAGTGTTCTCAATCCCAGATCCTGGGTGAGATCTCTCTGCCAGAAGCAGCCTGGTGGAAGAACCTATGTTTGCTGATCCCAAGAGAGTACCAGGTAGGGTTGAGTGTCCTCAGATCCAGAGCTTGGGTTTCTCTGCTAGGGGCCGCTGGGTGAGCTGGAGAGAGGGTGCTGTGTCCTGTGGCAGGCTGCCTCTCTGTCCTTCCCCTCTGACCTTCCCCTCTGCTAGGGCAAGCTTATGGCAGTGCTCTCAGGGGAGTGCCAGAATGGGTTGGGACTTCTCAGTTCTGATCCTGAGCCAGGGTTTCTCTGCCAGGGGACTGCCGGTGATAGAACTTGGTGCTAGACCTTATTGCGCTGGACCCAGGAGAATTTCAGGACGTGTTGAATGACCACAGTTCTAGATCCCGAGCTGAAGTTTGTTTGCTAGGAGCAGCCAGCAAGTACTGGGGTCCTGGCACTGTGAAGCTGCTCTGTGCCTCTTTATCCTTCTGCTCAGCCACGGCAGGGTTATGGCGGCGTTTGGGAGAGTGCCCAAAAGGATTGGTTTTTCTCAGCCCTGATCTCGCGTTGGGGTACAGACAATGTGGTCTGTGGCAGATTCTGCTGGATGTCTCCTGCCTCCTCTGAAGAGGTAGTAGGGATTTTGAGCTGGATGCGCAGCTGCTCTCTGTGCGTTGCGGGAGCTCAGTTGTGATGGCGGCGGGTACCCATGGTCAGCGAGATTTTCCAGGGAAAGACTGGGTGACCCGTGATCAGTCTCGAAACTTTGCTTCCCCGTGGGGTTTTCTTGCGACTGGGACTCTCAGTCTCTGGCACCCTTGTGCCCACCAATTAGCCTGGGAAATTGATCAGGACACACAGGCTTGCGGCACCAGCCCGGAGACCCAAAGCCCACATTACCTGGGATCTCTTCTGGGTTCTGGCTGTGTGGCCTGAGAGTGGACCTGGCTTATTCCCACGCTGTGGGAGCCTCCACTCACCTGGGAAACATGATTGCTGTAGTTTTAGGGCCCAGAGTTCAGTTTCCTGGTCTCTGCACGAAGTGTGTTGCCCCGCTTCTCAGACACAGTGTTCTCCCTGCGCCACCATCTTGGCCCCCCCATGAGTGAAGTGTTCTAAATAGGGCTTCTATACCACACCTTTTTTTCCTCATTGCTCAGGGATCACCATGGAAGAGAGAGCAGAAAGCCTATAATAGTCAGAAGTAATGGATACCTGAATAATAAAAGCATTTGCTGTGTATGACAGGCACAATAACTAACATTGCTTGGGACCATATGCAGAAGGTTGCACTCGACCAATCCATCAAGAATCATAGTAAGGAAAAGTGATGGGTTCATGAAGTCCTGCCTCAAGCTGAAGAGCTATCAGCCATTGAAGAAAAAGTAGCTGTGAAGCTATCCGTGTGCCAGAAGATTCTCCTAAACCAATACTTGCAAGCTCTAAACTCAGTGGGTTTAGAAAGACTGGAATAGAAAATCAAGTTGTAAGATAAAATATAGGAAGGTGTAGAGTTGGAGGGGAGGTAACGGCATACGTATTTGATCAAATCATGTTATAGGCGTGTAAGAAATTCTCAAGCAATTATGGTCTCAGAAGCACTAGCTAAATTTATTCTCCATGGACAATGGTGAATCGTTGGTTCAATTATATTCTTTCCAGAAAAATGTTATAATGGATTTCCATCCTAATGATAGCAGATATACTTCAACCTAATGTGGGTTGAAGACAAATGGAACTCAGATTCTTAAACAAAAATCCGGAACCATAATTTTTTCTTATCCAGGAAAGTACAAGAAGTTGAAATTGCATCTCTTCTTGAGGAGCTACATAGGGATTTTTGTTTGTCTGGGTATCGGGTCCTTAGCCTAGGTTCATGTACAGTCAGCCTACAGGTCAAAGTTTGTGCATTCTAACAAGGGGAGGCTAAATAACATGTAAAATATTTTCCTCTCTCCTGAGTATGTATAGAAATTTGACTTTGTTCATAAACAATCTAGTATAACACTTTTTAATTATTATTTATATTGCATTAAAACCTTTCCAGATATAAGGGACAAATGTATGTGGGAAAAATAGGAGAGTATATCCATATGGAAACTCCTAATCTCAAGTCCAATGCCCAGGCTGTAAGCTTCACACAACAATCTGATACTTTATGCTACAAGATTCTCAGCACTGTTTCTTGTCCTCTCTTCTGGTGGCTTGCTCGGTTTCAAAGTTTCTCTGTGCACACTGAAAGGTGGCCTACCCAGGATTCTCACTGCAAACAATGTTGTTTGTTCCAACTTGCTATTTCACAGCCTCTCTCCAGCTGTCTGATGGGGGTTAAGAGGGCAAGAGCTGTGTTCTGATTTTCACTTTTTATGTCTCTCTCTTCAGAATGTTCTTCCTTCACTGGGCCTTAATGGTGTACTTAATGACCTTCTAAGAATGTCTTCCATCCTACTCCTAGAATTTAGAGATGAGATATTTCATCGTATTTTACCATGCTTCCCCTGTAAATATTGGAACCTTTTTATACTTTTTATTACTGAAATATTTTCAGTTAATATCTTTCTTCATCACACCCAAACATTGATATTGAATTGATATTAGCATTTTATTGGATACTTTATAAGACCTCTATCACAGTTCAAGAGTATTAGAGGAAGGATGAATGTAAAGATTTTTTTTTGACAAAAGCTACAATTTGTGTAAACTCTTCCCAAATCCAGTTTGTATTTAAAAAAATTTTGTATGTTATGTTTGCATTTTGCATGTTTTCATGTTTTGAGACCTAGTCTTCTGTTGTTGCTCAAGGTTGCCTCAAACAGATTCCTGCATCAGTCTCTCAAGTTCTGTTGTTAAAGATGGGTTTCACCATGCCCATCATATTTAATAATATTAGTGACTGATATCTTTATTGTTTCTCCATTTTGACTTTAAAGTGTTCATTTGGGGTCATCTGGACCATTCCTTCAACACCAAAACAGTCTTTTCTCCCTGCTATTGGTGTGGTGGTATGAATGGTTCTCACAGGCATCTTTATCCAGTTTTGTCCTTTTCGTGAGTCTGTATGCTCCATACATTTAGAAATGTGTGAATAGAGAACTCCGTTCTTGGCCCTACTGCCCGAAGTCTCATGCTGCAGTGTAGCAAGCTCAAGAAATAGCAATGGTGTCATAGCAATTAGGCAAAATCATCGCCTCTTTCTGACCAGTATTATTCTGTTCTTCTCCCATATTGAACTTGACCACACACTGCAGAACTGTTCGTGCCCAGAAAGTTCCATCCGGTTTCTGTTTCCCAGGGCTTCCAATGTGGAACAATATTTTACTATGCAATTACATTGCCAATAGTCACACAATTCAAACTTCTTTTCAGGACATGATTACTGATAAAGACCATGTGCTTAGCATGATCCATCAGTATGTTAGAGGATCCTTCTATGCCTAATAAAGCTTGACATTAAAGTTACTCACAGCCAGCATCGTGGTGAGCTGGTCTCACAAGTTTGCACCCTGAATATTTATTCTGCTGAGACTCTCTCATATTCTTCTTCAGGTAAGCATGGCTCATGTTTTTAATCATTGTCTTATTTTAAATTTTTATTAATACCTACTATTCTAAAGTCTAGGAAAAGTGGATATCAAAATGAAAGTCTCATATCTAAAAATCAGGTACATTCTTCTGTTTTGATTTAGTGGAAGGAAAGTCAAACTTGGCTGTCCTGTGTGTGTGTGTGTGTGTGTGTGTGTGTGTGTGTGCATGAGTAAAAGTAATTGTAATACACTTATAGCAATTAGTTGACTGTTAATATCCACCATTTATCTATTTATTTATTTAGTATTGAAAATTTATTTTAACACATAATTTTTTTCTTATCAAATTGACTTTTTCCCCGTGGCTAGTGTGTTCTGTGAACGCTATCATATTTCTTATTTAAATGAACTGTTAGAAATCTATATTAATTGCTTTGCTAAGTTTACATAAGCATTTCCTGCTGGCAGGCTGTTATAAACATCAGTCCTCTTTGTAATTTTCCTACCTCTTTTTCTTCTCTGTCATAGTATTCATTTTAAATGTTTATTTTATCTTATTTATAATTTGACTGTATGTTAAAGAACAATTTGAAGGAAATTAGCTGATAAACGCATGTATGATTACATGAGAAATAATGACTAAATTCAGAATAATTTATCACTTAACTTCATGAAAAATACAAAAACAAAGAAGCTTATAATGTAAAGGATTTTAGGTTATTTTCACAGGAAGGAATATTGCAGGGTTATCAAAGAATCTTCGTATAACTTTCATAAAAACTCAATGGCTAATTTCTTTCTATTTTCCATGGTGGGCCAAAATGGCTGTTTTTTTCAGCTTGTTGTGTGTTTAGAATGTCCATGATCTCAGTGAACTCAGACTGTTCAGAAAAGCAATGGATGAATTTCCCACCCACTCACGAACTTTTTTATGAACAAATACTTCAGCAGCTTTTTCCCATGACTAAATGTGGATAAACCCTCAGTACAGGCTAATTGCTCCAATTGCTTGCAAAACATGCACAAAATCCATAGCATGACGCTGTAAATAAAATTGCTACAAGGAGTAGTATGATTTTTCATATATATATATATATATATATATATATATATATATATATATATATA
>NW_026590656.1:1308629-1410869 GCF_907164565.1 Psammomys obesus | reverse complement strand
ATATATATATATATATATATATATATATATATATATATATATATATAAAACATTCTTTAAGAAATATATCTATTAGTCATTTATACTAGGGATGTCAGATCCCAGGAATATTTTACTTCAAAAATTACTAATGACAATTATCTTAATGTGCCATCGTTCTTGAAACCAAACATCTTTTTCTAGCCATAACAGAAAGCATTTCTGAACAAATACATGGGACCATTCATGGGCCCTCATGTTGTTCTCAGGTCTTTTGACACATTTTGTAAAACATGTCTTTTACAAATAGGGCAAATTATTAGGAAAAAAAGTTTCCACTAGCATTTAAATATATTGCACTACATTTTATGGCTATTAACATTTTCATGCATCAAATATTTTATAAAATTTTATATTTTAATGTGAGAGTTTCCTCATTTTCATATATATATATGCTCTTAATAAAAAAATAAATGTAGCTTATTCTAACTCGAAACCTGTGGATCAAAGACCTCTATATAAAACCAGACACACTAAACCTGCTAAAAGAAAAACTGGGGAAGAGCCTGGAACTCATTGCTATAGAAGACAGCTTCTTGAACAGAACACCAACAGAACAAGCTCTAAGAGCAATAATCAGTAAATAGGACCTCATAAAACTGAAAAGCTTCTGTAAAGCAAAGGACACTGTCGTCAGAACAAAACGACTGCCTACAGATTAGGAAAGGATCTTCACCAACCCTATATATGACAGAGGACTAATATCCAGTACATATAAAGAACTCAAGAAGTTAAACAGCAACAAATCAAGTATTCAAATTAGAAAAATGGGATACACAGCTAAACAGAGAATTCTCAATACAGAAATATTGAATGGCAGAGAAACACTTAAAGAAATGTTCAACATCCTTAGTCATCAGGGAAATGCAAATCAAAATGACCCTTAGATTTCACCTTACACCCATCAGAATGTCAAAGATCAAAAACTCAAGTGACAGCACATGATAGAGAGGTGGAGAAAGGGGAACCCTCCTCCACTGCTGGTGGGAATGTAAACTTCTACAACCACTTTGGAAATCAATCTGGCGCTTTCTCGGACAATTAGGAATAGCACTTCCTTAAGATAAAGCTATAACACCTAGGAATATATCCAAAAGATGCTCAAGTATACAACAAGGACACCTGCTCAACCATATTTGTCGCAGATTTATTTGTAATAGCCAGAAGCTGGAAACAGCCTATCAGTTGAAGAATGGGTACAGAAATGGTGGTACATCTACACAATGGAATATTACAAAGCAATAAAAAACAAGGACATCATGAAATTTGCAGGCAAATGATGGGAACTGGAAAAGGTCATCCTGAGTGAGCTATCCCAGAAACAGAAAGATACACAGGGTACATACTCATTCATAAGTAGATATTGAACATAGAATATAGGATAATCATACTACAATCTGTACACCTAAGGAAGCTAATCAAGAAGGAGGATGTTGGGTAAAATGCTCAATCCCCATTTAGAAAGCCAAAGATGATGGACATCAGAGGAGGGAGAAAACAGGGAACAGGACAGGAGCCTACCACAGAGGGCCTCTGAAAGGCTCTACTATGCAGGATATTAAGGCAGATGCTAAGACTCATAGCCACACTTTAGGCAGAGTGCAGGGAATCTTAAGAAAGAAGGGGAAGATAGTAAGACCTGGAGAAGAAAGGAGCTCCACAAGGAGAGCAACAGATCCAAAATATCTGGGCATAGGGGTCTTTTCTGAGACTGATACTCCAGCCAAGGACCACTCATGGAGATGGCCTGGAACCCCTACAGAGCAGTAGCCTATGGCAGTTCAGTTTCCACGTGGGTTCATAGTAGTGGGGATAGGGACTGTCTCTGACATAATCTGATTGGCCTGCTCTTTGATCACCTCCCCCGGGGGGGGGGGGGACAGCCCTACCAGGCCACAGAGGAAGACATTACAACCACTCCTGGTGAGATCTGATAGACTAGGACCTCCTTTATCAGTGAACTGGAGGAGAGGAACAGGTGGGAAACAGGGAGGGAGGGTGGGAGTGGGAGGTGAAGGGGGAGGGATGTACATGGGGGATACAAAGTGAATAAACTGTAATTAATAAAAAGAAAAAGAAACTGGAGCCAGCTGACCATGGAAACATCTGAAGCCTTGGTCCAAAATAAATTTTTAAACTTAAAACAAAACAACAACAAAATGAAATCTATTAATTTAAATAACCATATGTAAGTAAAATTAAATTTTTGCTGTTTTACAATATGTTGCAGTTAATCTATTTGCTATTGTTTTTACGTGGTTATTCACAGACACACATACATGCTCTTGATATTTGACACACCTTGCCCTTTTAACCCATATTTCACACAGAAACAAGGTCCTTACGGTACTGACTCAATATCTTTTCTGTAGATCATAAAGTTAATGCAATGCAAAATGCAACCCTAAAACACATCTACTAGATTTTATTAGGTAACAATCAAAGGTCAACATAATTATATTCAATTGTTTACTGTTTCACTTTCTGGGAATATAATTTTTAATTATTCTGATGCTATTGAAATTTACTTACAAATTCATTCTTGTTTTAAATGTCATAACATAGCCTAGTAATTATTGTATTAGATATTAACTCAAAGTTACAATTTATGATGCTAAACTTACAAATGATTCAAACTAGAATTTGTGAAAATTTACCTTAAAGTTGAATATAATTTTGAGTCAATAACATTTATACTGTTATAAAAAACTTAAATTGGAAAGCGACCACATGCTTCACATACAATCAAAACTTGTAAATTGAAGTGGAGGGTGTGTGCACACAGAGAGAAAAAAATGGGGAATTAGATCATGCTCATATAGTTTCTTTCTGGGATAAGGTACTTTGGTACATACCTTCGTATAGACATGATGGAATAAAATGTCACGTTTTCAATTTTTTAAAACAATTTATTCATTGTATATCCCAATTTTAGCTTCCTCCCTCAACTTCTCCCAGTCCTACCTTCCTTCCTTTTCCCTCATCCTTTTTCCCTAGTTCACTGAAAGGGGGGATTCTCTTCCCCTATCATCTGCCCAGAGCTTATCAAGCCCTCCACCCACCCATAACTTATCAAATCCCATCAGGACTACCTGGATGCTCTTCCTCTGTGGCCTGGTAAGGCCGCATCACCAGGGGCAAGTAACAAAGAGCAGACAACTGAGCTAATGATAGAGACAGCCCTGCTCCATTTACTCAGAGATATGCATGGAGACTGAGCTGCTGATGGTCCACATCTGAGCAGGGGGTCCAGGACCTCTCCATGCCTGCCATTGGTGCATCAGGCTCTGCAGGTCCCCCTGGGATCATACTTTTTAGCTTTGTTGGTCTCCTTGTGGGGCTCCTGTTGCATCTATGTCTTTCTCTCTACCCCTTTTTCGTTAGATTCCCTGCACCTTGCCCAAAGTTTGACTGTAAGTCTCATCATCTGCTTTGGTCCCCTGTTGGGTGGAGCCTTTCAGAGGACCCTCTATAGAAGGCTCCCATCCTGTTTTGACACAACAACATAACAATTATTTAGTGCTTTGAGAACCACCAAGTAATAGAAGAAAGGAGTCATTAATGTCATTTGTTTGGAGAGACAAGCAAACTGGACTAATGCCCCCCCCCAAAAAAAAAAAAGCAGATTAAGGTCTCAAAGCCATGAATTCTCCATTGATACTGAAGGTTATTTCTACAATCCTATAACTTTCATATTTGAGTATATACTCTCCTCTTCACATTTCAAAGTTAGTTCCTCTCTTCCTCCGAATAACATGTGCTGTTATCAACAACAGTTTAGTCTAATACATGACTTTCTTCTGACATAATTTGACTCTTAGAATGTATCACAGTTGGAAATATCTGGATTCTGTGCCAAAAAATAAACCCCTTCTGAATATGTTCTAAGATTTCTGGACAGCCCTGGATCGTCTTTACTTTTATCAACCCTTCAAAGTGTACAAGAGAAAAGTTTTGAAGACCTCTAGTCATGTCCTGAGCTTGGAATTTTGCTCTAAAAAAATTATCTCTACGTGGGCAAGTTACTACTAACTCAGTTTCTTTCTCTAAAAATTAGTATCAGAAAAACAGAATTTAAGGGTATTTCCTTTTGATGGAATTGTTTGTAAGTTAAAATGCTGCCATTCAATGTTAATTATTGAAAAAAAAATAACATGAAAGAGGGCATGGAAAGCTAAATGGGAAGATTTGGAGGGGGGAAGGGAAAAGAATGTAATTATACTATAATCTCAAAAATAAAAGGCAAAAATAATCCAAAAACATAAAGCTATACATTTAAAAATACCAATATTAGCCAAGTATTTAACAAGTACATGCAGTTAGAAATGAACTCATCAACATTAGGTGTTATTGTTCTTATTTTTGACGAACATCAAAAGGCAGATCTCTTTATGAGTGTACTTTGGCCACGTTTTCTCAATTTCATATTCACGTCATTGAGTTAATTCTTGTCCATGACTTAAGAACTGTTTTTTTTTTTTTTTCTACCTGGAATTTTGTATTTTTTTAAAAAGATTTATTTATTTTTATCTTAATTTTGTGCGTTTGCATGTACATATGTATACTGCATGTGAGTCTGGTGCCAACGGAGGCCATAAAATGTCATTTGGATACCCTGCTCCTGGAGTCACTGATAGTTGTGAGCTGTGGCTGTGTTTTTGGTACTAGGAACTACACTTGGGTCATCTCCAAGAAGAGCAAACACTCTAGGACGGACCTCAGAACTCTGTTGTTAACACAGTGCTCTTTCCATCTGTGCATCAGTTAAATCCATGCTCGTTTGCCATAGGCATTAATAGCTTGTACAATCCTATCCTGCTAGCAAAGCAAACATTAGCATTGTCATCAGAGCATATCTGACCACTTAAAACAGCTCTTCAAGATCAGGTCAGTTGATGTTTTCTCATAGGAGTGGTTGCGGAGGGTATTAAAACCTTCATCTGAAATCTCACCCACTCCTTCCTTCCCATATCATCCTTCTATCTGTACGTAAGTCAGCTCAAGCTGCACTTGATACTATCATCTTATGGGGTGACAAAGTACACAGAATGTGAAAGGTAAACTGATGAGAACAGCCTACACTATACAGCTAAAGGAAAGACATATTCCACCCTAAAATGAGACTTTCTGGTGGTGCAGATTGCCTTTGGGTCACTTCTTTGCTGTGAATAACCTTGGCCCTCTGTTCTATACATAAGCTCAGTATATCATATCAATTTATTCTGTCAAACCGGTTTTGACAGAATTTTTCCTATGGTCTGTCATTAGTTTTTTTTTTAATTAAATATTTATTTTTTAATATTAGTTACAGTTTATTAACTTTGTATCCCAGTTGTATCCCGCTCCCTCGTTCTCTTCCAATTCCACCCTCGCTCCCTCATCTTCTCCCTGGCCCTCTATAAGTCCACTGATAGGGGAGGTCCTCCTCCCCTTCATTAGTTTTTAAGCTGTGTGGAGGAAGTGGAAATTTGTTAGTATCTCTCCAATAAAAGCTTGGGCAAAAAACAATTCAATATTTCTGAAACAAGTCATCTGTTTCCCATCCTAATTGGAATTAGTCATATTGTCAGTGAATATATGATTAATATACAATTCTCTGTTTGGGGCTTTATTTTCACTATGTTGTTCTCTGTGTGTCTTTCTTTCTTTAGAATTTGTCTGTTTTGTTTTGAGAAAAGGTCTCACTAAACTGCCCAGACTGGCATTGATTTTACATTGTAATGAAACATTACATTACAATGTTTCATTCACTCCAGAATCTATAATTATTGCCCTTTACCACAGGGTATAGCTCAAGATACTTACCTTCAGATTTTTGTGGAATGCTGGATAACATATAAAGGAAACATAATAACTGGACTCAGCTAGATAGAATAAGATATAACTCAGACAACAACCTACATAACTCAGTGAACAGAGATGGGCTGGTTCACACTTAGAGTCTTCAGCCTTACTAAATATAATTTCTTAAGACTTGTCATAACTGCTTGAATGAGATGTTCTGAATTTCTTCTTGAAGACATTTAGTGTTATGAAGTTTCCTGTTAGCACTGCTTTCATTGTGTTCCATAAGTTTGAGTATGCTGTGTCTTCATTTTCATTCAATTCTAGAAAGCCTTTAATTTCTTCCCTGACCCAGGTGCCAATGAGTAGCAAGTTGTTCAGTTTCCATGTGTGTGTAGGGTTTTTACTCTATCTCCTATTGTTGAGGTCGAGCTTTATTCCATGGTGATCAGACAAGATACAAGGAATTATTTCAGTCTTCTTGTATCTGTGGAGGCTTGTTTTGTGACCAAATATATGGTCTGTTTTGGAGACGGTTTCATGAGGTGCTGAAAAGAGGTAAATTCATTTGTGTTTGGTTGAAAGGTTCTGTAGATGTCTGTTAGATCCATTTTATTGATGACCTCTGTCAGAGTTATTGTTTCTTTATTTAATTTCTCTTTTGTTGACCTGTCCTTTGTTGAGAGTGGGGCTAAAATTAAAGTCTGCCACTATTAATGTGTGGGGATCTATGTGTGGTTTCAGTTTTATTAATGTTTCTTTTACAAATGTGGTGCTCTTCTATTTGGGACATAGATGTTCAGGATTGTGATGTCTTGCTGATGGAATTTTACCTTGATGAGTATGAAGTGTCCTTCCCCATCTGTATTGATTAACTTTGATTGAAAGTCTATTTTATTAAATATTAGAATGGCTACTCCTACTTGCTTCTTGGGTCCATTTGCTTGGAAACCATCTTCCAACCCTCATATATCCAAAATATGCTCAAGTATACAACATGGACATTTGCTCAACCATGTTTGTGGCAGCTTTATTCATAATAGCTACAATCTGCAAACAACCCAGATGTCCCTCAACGGAGTAATGGATACAGAACTTGTGGTACATTTATACAATGGAATACTACTCAGCAATTAAAAATAAGGAAATCATGAAATTTGCATGCAAATGATGGGAACTAGGAAAGATCATCCTCAGTGAGGTATCCCAAAAGGAGAAAGACACACATGCTATAAACTCACTTATAAGTGGATATTAGACATATAATATAGGACAATCATACTAAAATCTGTACACCTAAAGAAGTTAAGGAAGAAGTAGGACCCTGGGTAAGAAGCTCAATCCTCATTCAGAAAGGTAAATGTGATAGACATCGGAAAAGGGTGAAAACAAGGGAAAAGACAGGAACCTACCACAGAGGGCTTCTGAAAGACTCTACCCAGCTGGGTATTAAAGCATGTGCTGAGACTCATAGTAAAATTTGGGGCAGAGTGAAGGGAATCTTATGAAAGAAGTTAGAGATAGAAAGACCTGGAGGGGACAGAAGCTCCACAAAGAGAGCAACAGAACCAAAAATTCTGTTCCCAGGAGTCTTTTCTGAGACTGATATTCCAACCAAAGACCATGCTTGAAGATAACCTAGAACCCCTGCACAGATGTAGCCCATGGAAGCTCAGTCTCCAAATGGGTTCTCTACTGAGGGGAACAAGGGCTGTCTCTGACAGAACTCAGTGGCTGACTGTTTGATCACCTACCACTGAGGAGGAGGCAGCCTTATTAGGCCACTGAGGACGACAATGCAGACAGTCCTAATGAGACCTGATAGGCTGGGGTCAGATGGAAGGAGAGGAGGACTTCTCCCATCAGTGGACTGAGGGGAGGGGCATGGGAAGAGAAGAGAGAGGGAGAGCAGAATTGATAGGGGATAAGCAAGGGGGGCTACAGCTGTGATACAAAGTGAAAAAATTGTAGTAAATAAATAAAAATAAAAAAAGACTTGTCATAAATGTTTTTGTTACTAAAACAAAATAAATTTTACACTGAATTATTTCTAAATGACAAATATATTTTCAACATATGACTGATGTAGAGCATATGTATATATGAATATATATATATATATATATATATATATATATATATATAATAGCAATTTTTATACGTATTTATTTGGAGCAGGGCCACGGGTCACAGAATATTTGTAGAGGTCACAGGACAACTTGGAGGAATTGGTTTTCTCTTTGTTCAGTGTGAGTTTTAGGCCTGAACTATGGTCATAAGGCTTGAGGGCAATTTCATTTTATCTCTTCAAGTTCATCTCACTGTTCCTTTTTTCTCCTTTTTTTTTTTTTTTTGGTAGAACTACACGGATAATGAATATTTACTAAGTGTTTTAAAACTTAGTGATACATTTCAATTTTAATTTGGCAAGCTAACATTTCTATTGATACAGTTGAGACATTTGTCCTAACTCTGTCCTTGAATCCAAATGTGTTATTATGACACTTAACTTATGATGTCAATCTTTTCCATCTTTATTGCACATTTTAGTCATTCCCACAATGTGTGTACACTTTTGTTGGTTTATAAGCCAGAAGCAGATGTTTTGCTATAACCATGTCAGGAACACAGATAATTTATGTCATCAATCAGCAGTAAAACAGAGACACAATTTTATTTGGACTTTAAATTCAGAGTATATTCTCCATTCTCTTGATGTCAAGTGAATTCAAATTTTAAATTTAGGCCACACTGATCTAGTAACTAAGATGGCTTATCTTCCTTAGGAAGTTGAATTCTGTTGCTCTATGAGAGCAGCAACTTTTTTTCAACAAATAGTGGATTAATTTGGGGGATTTTATAACAATTTTTTACCCTAGATGTATCATTCTAACATCTAAGTAAAGGTACTTAATCTGACAGTTAATTTGTTTTGTTGTAAAAATGTGTAATCACACATGCTATTTTAACAGAGATTTGAGAAATAGATAAAATGGGAGGATTTAATGATCTTTAAAAATTATCGTATACTGAAAAGCTTTATGATTTTCACAAATTAACAAATCTTATCAGCAAGAGGCTCACTTAGAAGCTTTGGGATCAATCTACCAGTGTCTTTTGCACTGAGTTTATTTATTTTAGAAAGAACACGAGAGAGTCAACATTCCAAATATAAAAGTAATCTTATTTGAGGCCATGTGATCTAATTGTTGAGACAATTGAAAGATCAGAAGGATGTCTTAGTACCTGGGTTATAAATAATCCTATTACCTTTAGAAGCACCTGATATTTATCAACAGAGAGACTTATTTTAAATTAGGGATACCCAATACTATTCCTAGACCTGGAGTGGAAGAACAGATTAAAGAAATGAGCATAAACACAAGTAAATGCTGTACACTAAAAAGATAAAAAAGAGTGTACATTCCGACCAGCAGTGGAGGAGGGTTCCCCTTTTTCTACAACTTCTCCATAATGTGCTGTCACTTGAGTTTTTGATCTTAGCCATTCTGATGGGTGTAAGGTGAAATCCTAGGGTCGTTTCGATTTGCATCTCCCTGATGGCTAAGGAAGTCAAACATTTCTTTAAGTGTTTATCTGCCAATCTATATTCTTCTACAGAGAATTCTCTGTTTAGCTCTGTACCCCATTTTTAATTGGATTACTTCATTTGTTGCTGTTTAACTTTTTGAGTTCTTTATATATACTGGATGTTAATCCTCTATCAGTCATAGGGTTGGTGAAGATTGTTTTTCCAATCTGTAGGAAGACTTTCTGTTCTGACGACAGTGTCCTTTGCTTTACAGAAGCTTTTCAGGTTCACGAGGTCCCATTTATTGATTGTTGCTTTTAGAGCCTGAGCTGTTGATGTTCTTTTCAGAAAGTTGTCTCCTGTGCCATTGAGTTCAAGGCTCTTCCCACTTTTTCTTCTAACAGGTTTAGTATTTGCTCAACCATGTTTGTAGCAGCTTTATTTGTAATAGCCAGAAGCTAGAAACAACCCAGATGCCACTCAACTGAGGAATAGATACAGGAATTGTGGTACATCTACACAATAGAATATTACTCAGCAATAAAAAACAAGGAAATCATGAATTTTGCAGGTAGATGTTGGGAATAGGAAAAGATCATCCTGAGTAAGATATCCTTGAAGTAGAAAAACACACAGGGTATATACTCACTCATAAGTATATATTAGTCATATAATATAGAATAAACATATTAAAATCTGTCCACCTAAAAAAACTAATCAAGAAGGAGGACTCTGACTAAGATGTTCAATCCCCATTCAGAAAGGAAAAGAGGATAGACATCAGAAGAAGGAGAAAACAGGTAATAAGACAAGAGCCTGCCACAGAGGGCCTCTGAAATGCTCTACCCTGCAGGGCATTAAAGCAGATGCTGAGATTTGTGGCCAACTTTGGGCAGAGTGAAGGTAATCTTATGAAAGAAATGGGAAATAATAAGACATGGAGAGGACAGGAGCTCAACAACAAGAGCAACAGAACCAAAATCTGGGCACAGGGGTCTTTCATGAAACTGATACTCCAATCAAGGACTATTGATGGAGATAATCTAAGACCCCTGCACAGATGTAGCCCATCACAGTTCAGTATCTAGTGGGTTCCATAGTAATGGGAACAGGGCTGTCTCTGACCTGAACTGATTGGCCTGCTCTTTGATTACCTCCCCCTGAGGGGACAGCAGTCTTACCAGGCCACAGAGGAAGACAATGCAGCCACTCCTGATGAGACCTAATAGACTAGGATCAAAAGGAAAGAGAGGAAGACTTCCTCTTTCAGTGGACTTGGAGAGGAGCATGGCTATCTCTTTTCACCAAGGACAGCATTCACTGGTGGTACTCGGAGGGGAGGAGGAAGGAGGTTATGGGGGGATACAAAGTGAATAAAGTGTAAGTAATAAAAATTAAAATAAAAAATATTTAAAAAAGATAAAAAAGATTTACCATAAGGTAAATTGAAGGGTTAGTTAATTTTTTTTATTAATTACAAGTTTAGTTAAAAATTCTTGCATAATGAAATACAATTTATTTCCCATGCAACCAAAGGCAAGAGTAAGTGATGTTTCTAACTTCATGTTCATGCATGAGCTCCCTTATGTTCAACAGTCCTTTAAGTCCAGTGAGACAGTGACTGGTTACCATCAAAATGAGTGCCATGATTTTATCTGTCGGGTTATGCTAGATTCCATTGTATTGCATAGGCATCATAGCTTGACAGAATGAGTGGCTGTTTTCATCCTTTGAAAGGCTTCATGGCTTCTTCTGACACTATGAAAGTTAGTTTTCAGGGGGGATATTTTAAAGTTTAAATCGAGCTTTGCTCTGCTAGGTTCTGTGTGCCATATTCAAGACATCTTCAGCAATATATATATAACATTATATGGACTGAGCATGTTATTTCTATGTACATATAGCAATAGTTAAAGTAAGAGAGGTCAGAGGCCATGAATCTGAAAGAAAGAAACAAAGGGAAGGAGTAGGAAGTGCCATGGAAGAGTTGGAGGGACCATAGGGGAAAGGGAAAGTGATGTAATTATGTTTAATTTCAAGAAATTAAAAAAAAATAAACAAGAAAAAAAAACTTTTAGGAAAATTACCTTGAATGCATAACATGGATATATAGATTCCTTGAAGATGAAAATTGATTAACTAAATTTCTTTCTCTGAAGATTAAATAGAAACAATGTAAAAAAGTGAGCAGTTTGTTCATATGAACAATAAAAATACATGATGACTACATGATAGAGTTTGAGATTTAAAATATTAAGTATCTTTAATTGAAAAATTTCACATATATTATTTTGAGAAATATTTTTATTAAATTTTTATTTTTAAACATTAATTAAATATTAAATAATTAAAATTTTGGCATAGAAACAGAATGGTGAATAAATGGAACTGAATAGAAGTCCTAGAATTAAACACACATACCTATGGGTACTTGATTTTTGATAAAGATGCCAAAACCATTCAATGAAAAAAAGACAGCATCTTCAACAAATGGCCCTGGTCCAACTGGATCTCTACATGCAGAAAAAAGAAAATAGATCCATATTTGTCACCCGGTAAAAAAGTAAAGTCCAAGTGGATCAAAGACCTCAACATAAAACGAAACACACTAAATTAGTTAGAAGAAAAAGTGGGGAACAGCCTAGAACTCATTGGCACAGGTGACAACTTCCTGAACAGAATACCAACAGCACCGGCTCTAAGAGCAACAATCAATAAACGTGACCTCATGAACCTGAAAAGCTTCTGTAAAGCAAAGAACACGGTCAACAGAACAAAATGACAGCCTACATTATGGGAAAGGATATTCTTCAACCCTATATCTGACAGAGGGCTAATATCCAGAATATATAAAGAACTCAAGAAGTTAAACAGCAACATATCACATAATCCAATTAAAAAATGGGGTACAGAGCTAAACAGAAAATTTTCTGTAGAAGAACATAGACTGGCAAATAAACACTTAAATAAGTGCTTGACATCTTTTGCCATCAGGGAGATGCAAATCAAAACAACCCTAAAATTTCACCTTACACCCATCAGAATGGCTAAGATCAAAAACTCAAGATCAAATACATGCTGGAGAGTATATGGAGAAAGGGGAACCCTCTGCCATTGCTAGTGGGAATGTAAACTTGTACAACCACGTTGGAAATGTATCTGGCGCTTTCTCAGACAATTAGGTATAGCACTTCCTCAAGATCCAGCTATACCACTCCAAGGTATATATCCAAAAGATGTTCAAGTATTCAACAAGACATTTGTTCAACCATGTTCATAGCAGCTCTATTTTTAATAGCCAGAACCTGGAAACAACCCAGATGTTGCTTAATAGAGGAATGGATACTGAAATTTTGGTACATTTACACAATGGAATACTACTCAGCAATTAAAAACAAGGAAATCATGAAATTTGCAAGCAAATGGTGGGAAGTAGAAAAGATCATCCTGGATGAGGTATCCCAGAAGCAGAAAGACACACATGGTACATACTCACTTTTAAATGGATAGTAAACCTATAAGAGGATAAACATACTGTAATCTGTACACCTAAAAAAGCTAATTAAGAAGGAGGACCCTGTATAAAATGACCAATACTCACTCAGAAAGACAAACAGGATGGACATAGGAAGAAGGGGAAAAAAGGACAGGAGCCTACCACAAAGGACCTCTGAAAAACTCTACCCAGCAGTGTATCAAAGCAGATGCTGAGACTCATAACCAAACCTTGGGCAGATTACAGGGAATCAGATGAAAGAAGGGGGAGTTAGTAAGAACTGGAGAGGACAGGAGTTTCACAAGGAGAAAACAGAACCAAAATATCTGGGCAAAAGGGTGTTTTCTGAGACTGATACTCTAACCAAGGACCATTCGTGGACATATCCTAGAATCCCTGCTCAGGTACAGCCCATGGCAGCTCAGTTTCCAAGTGAGTCTCCCTAGTAAGGGGAACAGGAACTGTCTCTGACATGAACTCAGTGCTGGCTCTTGACCACCCCCACTCCCAAGGGAGGAGCACCCTTGTCAGACCACAGAGGAGGACATTGCACCCAGTCCTGATGAGACCTGATAATCTAGGTTCATATGGAAGGGTAGAGGACCTCCCATATCAGTGGACTTGGAGAGGGACATGGGAGGAAATGAGGAAGGGAGGGAGGGAGGGATTAGGAGAGAATCAGGGAGTCAGATATATCTGAGATACAAATCGAATAAAATGTAATTAATGTAAAAAAAATTAATTATAAAAGAAAAAGAAATATGCCAATAATAGCCTGAGCAATAGTTCCTAAGAATAACATAAAATCACAGGAAATATGAACCTTAAATATAATAAGCAACAATTAATACTGATTGTTTTTTCTTAATTTATCAATTTCTACCACTACTAAACCTTGAGATCTGCACAAACACACAGTACATGTATGTGTGTGTCCCCATTTTCCTATGAGCAGGACAGACCTGCCATTAATTCCGATTACACGTTCACCAATGTGTCGTTAATAGACCAATACGCTATTATTACATTATCATATTTTATTCTATCATTTTCATAATAGTGACTTCATTCCAAATGTATAAACAAGGAAGGAAAATTTTGTAAATTTCAGCTATAACATACTGCTGTTGAGGACCATAGCTAAGTAGCCTTTCAATGAGACTATGCAAAAGCTATATTGGCCAGTCGTATATCTGTCTATACTCTCCCTAATATTTCCCTTCATTTGCACAATGAAAAATCAAAATATTATTTATTTACATTGAAGGAATACAGATAGATAACAGTAATCAATTCAGAAAAAGAATTTGTGTCGGTATGTTATCCAGTTCATATTTCTTTGTCTTTCTACTGCTGATAATGGTTTAACACATGTCCAAACTCTATCATAAGGAATATAGCTTAGGTCCAACAATAGGTAGCTTTACAGTTAAAAATAGAATGTCAAAAATATGGCTGGGGCTGGAGTTCACTTATAGAGTGCTTGCCTCACATGTGTGGCAACCTGGGTACAAAACGGATTACTACAGAAACAAAATTAAAAATGTATGTATACTTTAGGCAGCGTTCAGGGAATCCTATGAAAGAAGGGGGGAGACAGTGGGACCTGGAAAGGACTGGAGCTCCACAGGAGAGCAACAGAACCCAAACATTTGGGCACAGGGGTCTTTTCTAAGACTGATACTCCAACTAAGGACCACTCTTGGATATAACCTAGAACCCCTGCTCAGACCATGGCAGCGCTGTATCCAAGTGGGTACCCTAGGAAGGGGAGCAGAGACTGTTTCTGACATGAACTCAGTGGCTGGCTTTTTGACCACACCCCCTGAGGGGCAAGCAGCCTTGCCAGGCCACAGAGGAGGACAATGCAGCCAGTCCTGATGAGACCTGATAAGCTAGGGTCATATGGAAGAGGAGGAGGACCTCCCCTATCAGTGGTCTTGGAGAGGGGAATGGGAGGAGATGAGGGAGGGAGCCAGGGATTGGGAGGGAATAAGAGAAGGAGCTACAGCCTGGATACAAAGTGAATAAACTGTAATTAATATAAAAATAAAAATTTATTTATAAAAAAGAAACAAATATAAAAAACTAAGTAAAAATTAATATATATATGTATATAAACTATTGTGAAATTAGTAAATTAGAAAATATCATGTGAGGTATAATAATATTTAAGAAAAACTGAGAACAATGTTTTACATGGTCATTGATTTTGGACCTGTTTTTATGCTTTAAGAAGCTAATGTATTTTCGATCAAGTACAAACACTATTACATATACATATATATATGTATACATACATTCATGCACATACAGACTGAGCAATTTCTACTTAAGAACTTGCAATTCTTTTTTACATTAGATTTTGTACTGAAAAATCCTTATTTTTTAAAAAATGTAATTGGTATATATTTGTATTTATAATATTGATAGTAACCATTTACACTTTCTATATAAGTAAATGTGTTAATAATTCTTATCCTTGAATTATGATTCATCAATAATTTTAAAGACAACAACAAACATATGCTTGGTGTAGTTTCAATAATATTTTCCACAAGATACACATAATACTAAATATTCATCTGTCTAAACTTTGATAACAAATATCAGATCTCTCATACCCACTGACTATGACAATGTCACAATGAATAATTTATTCTTTATTTCTGAATAGTGTTCCTGTTGTAAATACTGGGTAGTTAATTTAGTGTTTTGTGGTTTGTTAAAAAGAAATCTAGGTTGATTCCATATTGGTGTTGATATTAATAAACTTCACTATTTCCTATATTTCCATGTGTGTAGCACCATTTACTGCTTTGGGTTGATGTCTTAAGTACAATTTTTTTTTTTTTGCATAGATTTTACAGAAGAAAATGTTGAACTATTCTCCAGAATGCTAACACACTTCCCAAATGTCAGCTAAAGTAGAACAGAGTTTGGGGTCTCCCCTTCCTTGCTGGCATTTGATGTTACACTAAGTTTTTGTTTGTTTTGTCATTTTTAAAGCTATCCATGCAGTATTGGAATACTTCATTGTGTTTTCTTTTATTTTTCTGACAGCTACGGATTCATAACTTCCTTTTATAAGCTTATTTATCATTTTTCACACCCATTGGATTATCTTTTCATCTTTTATGCATTATCTTTTATGCATGTGTAAATGGAGTGTGCATTTAGTTTTGAACTTTTGAGAGATTTCAAAATACTAAAATTTTATGACTCCCATTTTAACCTTGTTTTTCATTTGATAGTTTACCTTTCAGCATCATCTTTCATGCATTCATCTTTCTGCCTTCAGTGACACAGTTCTAAATTTTACATTCTAGTTCATGATTTATTTGATCTTCTATTTATCTGGTAATGAGATTTGGGTCACGGTTTGTTCATTGTTGTGTTACAGGTTTTCCTCCACTGAATTGCTTTTGTAAGTTTGCTGAGAGGCAGGTAACCATATTTGTGTAGCTTTTCTTAAACTTCTCTTCTCTCCTGATATTATTTTTATATTTCTTTTTATTGATTTTTAATATGTCATATGTAAGCTCTTTGGTGCATTGTGAGTATAGTATACACTTCATAATAATCTGTACATAATATGTGATGTGTAGTGCTATTTTGTGCAATGTTCTCTTTTCTGGAATGTATTAAATAGTGTAAATTCTATGATTACATTCATTTTTAGGGCTTTTTATATATCATGTTAGATATTATATAAAATTTAGAGTAAGCTTGTAATTTCTTCAGGTGGTCTCAATTAGATTTTTCTTAATAAAAATTGTACTAAATTGGCACAAAGCTCATAGAAGTAAAAAAAAAAATACAAATAACTGATAAGACTTAAGGCCCAGTCCAGAAGATAGAACTCATACCTTATATTGGTGACCAAGAACCAGAGACTCTGTAGCCCACAGACATAGGGTAAACACAAATAGCACTAATAAAAAAAAAGTGGTGACAAAATGACTCCTAATAATATTCTGTTATACTCACAGATCAGTGCATTGCTCAACCATCATCAGAAAAGCTCCCATCCTACAGCAGGTGGGAACAAATACAGAGATCCACAGCCAGATAGTATGCACAGAGTGAGAGACCTTGGAACCGGCAGCCCTTAAATGGGCTGTTGCCCTCAGATCCCTCCTTTCAGGGCTCATGGAAGTGGAGTAGGAAAGAGAAAAAAAGTCAGAGATACCAAGAAAACAAAGCCCTTTAAATCAGTAAGAGCAAGACTCATGTGGACTCACGGTATCAAGTAGGATGTACAGGGCTTTCAGCAGTCTGCACCAGGTCCTCTGGGCTTATACTATGGCTTCTAGTTTAGTGTATTTGTGGGATTCCTGAGTCTGCAAATAAGTGCATCTCTAATTCTTGTCTCTTCTCTTGGCCCTTTCTTGTCTGCTGATTTGTCCTGTTCAACTCTGATGTGATAAGTTTTGTTTTGTCTAATTATATTTCACTTTACTATATTGAAAATATAGATACTTGAAAGAAAAAGAATTTCACTAAATCTAGAGGTTACTATAACCCCTCACATGAGGCATATAAACAGTGTTTCAGTCTTGTCTTTTTAATTTTGTGCACTGAGGGGCGGGGACAGTTCAACTTTGTTTATATACTTAACAACTCACTGTAGCTAGGACATTGTGGTTCCACTCCACAAGGATGTTAGGTGTAATGAAGTAGTATCATCCTCTCTTTTATAAACTTTCCCAGGAAATTCCTGGGGATGTGCTACTTGATCAAGTTTGGACCAAGAACCAAACCAAGAAATTCCGATAGTCTTCCTAGTAGTATTACAACTAAGAATTCTTCACATACAGGCAAGTTTCACTTCATGAAGTCCCTCACTTTCTCTGAACCCATTCTACCCTAAAGTATACTTCTCTCTCTCTCTCTCTCTCTCTCTCACACACACACACGCACACACTCACTCAACACTTCTACATCATTTAAGTTCCTGCTGTTTTTATCAACTTTTGGAAAGTTATTATTTATTTATTTTTCAAAAGATAAAATAGTTTCTATTGTCTTATTTCATTTCTGTATTTAGAAAGTAATGCAAATGATAAAACTTTTCTTTGATAGGCAAAATATATTCAATATGAATAAATGAATAAAGTGTAATTAATAAAAAAACATAAAAAAAGAATGTTGATTTTACCTATTTATAATGGAGATATCTAGTAATATACAAAACAGTATTTTATAATGGGAATATCTAAACTAATTTTATAGATATTTTTGTTTTTATGAAACTTGAAATATGTATGCTCATTTTTCATATAATCGTCAAGGCACACCCTATTAAACCACATGCCATGTCAATTAGAAAACCAGGTAGGGTGCCCACAGACTTTGTCCTCTCTCTGTGTCCCCACAAAAAACATTCCCTAGTCTCATCTGCATTTCTTTGGCAGAACACCTTAAGTAGCCTTCCTTACTGCCCAGCCCCTGCTCCCATCTCCTGTGGAATCTGACAGAACAGAAACTGAGGAAAAGCCTTGAACACATTTTCACAGGAGATGACTTTCTGAGATGAACACCAATAGCACAGGCATTAAAATCAACAATTAATAAATGTGACCTTATAAAATTTAAAAAAGCTTCTATAAGGCAAAGACATACTCATTTGGAAAAAAGTCACAGCCTATAGAATGGCAAAAGATTTTTTACCAACCCCACAACAGATAGAGGTTTTACATCAAAACTATATAAAGAATTCAAGAAATTAGACATCAAAACCCAAAATAATCCAATTTAAAAATGACCACAAACCTACGCCGATAATTCTCAATAGAGGAAACTCAAATATCTGAGAAACACTTAAAGAAATGTTCAACATCCTTACCATCAGGGAAATGTACATCAAAACTACTTTGAGATTTTATGTTACACCTGTCAGAATGGTTAAGAACAACAACAACAAAAAAAAGGTGACAAAACATGCTGGAAAGGATGTGGAGCAAGGGGAACACTCTTCCATTGCTGGTGGGAGTGCAGACTTGTTTATCCATTATGGAAAACAGCATGTAAACTCCTAAGAAGTTTGAGAATTGATTTAACTCAAGTTATAGCTATATGACTCTTGTACCTGAATCCAAAGGATGTCCCATCCTATCACAGGGACAATGAACATGTTCAACGATATTCATTGAGGCTTTATTCTTAATAGCCAGAAACTGGATATAATCTAGATGTCCCTCAACTGAAAAATGGACAAAGAAGATGTGGTACATTTACAAAGTACCATTCATGTGTTTAAAAAAAATGGTGTAATGAAATTTGTAGGCAAATGGATGGAACTCATCCTGAGTGAGGTAAATCAAATCCAAAAAGATAAGTATGGGTCATATTTCCTTATAAGTAAATTATAAACAAGCTACAATCTCTAGATCCAAAGAGGTTAAGTAAAAAGGAGGAGGTTAGGATGGAATGCGTAGCTCTCCCTGGGACATGGAAATTGCATAGATTTTGGCGCAGATTGGGGTAACTTGGGAATGGCAGTTGGCATCAGCGGGTCTGTGTTTTTTTTGGGGGGTAGAAAGATAAATCATCTGGGGAGAGGGGGCTGGAATTGGGAAGCATTTGTGGGATGGTTTGGAAACCTAGTGCAGTGGAGACTTCATAGAATCTAGGAAGGTGATTATAAAGAGACTCCTGTTAATGGGGGATATGAAGTATCATCAGGCTATCTCTTTTCACCAAGCACAGCATTCACTGGTGGTACTGGATTGCATTCAATTAAGTTGGTGGTCAAGGGAGACCCAGGGGAATCCTCAACAACCCAGGCTGTTGCTAAGGAAAATGAAAGTTTCTCTCTACAAACTGACAGTAGTGGGACAGGGCTTGTCAAGGGCAACCTACACCCAGGTTATTTTACATGGAGATGTTGAGTTGTTGTTACATGGAACTTTCACCCCTACTGCCAAGTCTCTTTGGTGAGGGAAGATATTCTATTGGCTACTGGAGAAATCAACCCAGCCACAAAACTTTGACCTACAATATGTCCTTTCTGAAAAATATAAGACCTTGGTGGCACAGAACATGTGGGAGTAGCCAACTAATGTCTGAGGTGGCATAAGGCTCACTCCATGAGAAGGATCCAAAACCTGACGATGCTTGTGTAACCAAGAACCAGAGACTAGGTAGCCCAGATATCTAGGGTAAAACCAAACACCACTGATCTCAACACACACACACGCACACAAACACACACACACTTCTGTATATTACTCCTAATGTTCTGTTACACTCACTTATCGGGTCATCATCAGAGAGGCTTCCCCTCTCAGCAGAAGGGAACAGATGCAGAAACTCACATCCAGACCTTAGGTAGAGAAAGGGGCTAAATGGGAGGTCTACATCAAAACCTTGCCCTAAGATCTCATGGAATCCAGTGGAAATTGTAAGAGCCAGAGAGGATGGAGGACACCAAAAGAACATGACCCTCAAAGTCAACTAAGTAAGCCTCAGATAACTAAGCTTCAGAGAGACAGAAGCAGCAAGCACTGAGCCTTCACAGTTCTACACTTGGTCCTCTGCGTATATAGTATAGCTATTAGCTTATTTTTATGTTTGTTTCTTTGTGTAGCGTTGGGTGTCCTGGACTGGCTTTGTAGACCAGGCTGGCCTTGAGCTCACAGAAATCTGCCTTTCTCTGTCTCCTCAGTGCTGTGATTAAAGTCATGCACCATCACCACCCAGCTTAGCTTAGCATTTTTATGGGACTCTTGACTGTGAGAACAAGTGGGTTTCTAACTTATGTGCCTGCTCTTGGGACTCTTTTTATTTTGTATGGTTGCCATGACTTCAATATAATAGTCTTTGCTTCATTTTATACTTTCATTTTGTCATATTTTGTTGTTATGTCCTGAACTGTGCTCTTTTCTTTCTTTCTTTTTTAAACTTTCACGTGTCTTGTGTATGCAACTTTTTATTTTTATTTCTTTCTTTATCTATCTATCTATCTATCTATCTATCTATCTATCTATTTATCTATTTATTTATTTATTTATTTATTTATTTATTTCAGTTTATTCACCTTGTATCCCAGCTGTAGACCCCTTCCTCATCTCCTCATAGCCACAACCACCCTCCATTTCCTCCCCCGCCCCATGCATTTTCCCTACTCTCCTGATAGAGGAGGACCTCCTCCCTGTCTATCTGACTCCAGCCTGTCACGTCTCATTAGGGCTGGCTGTATAATCTTCCTCTGTGGACTGGTAAGGTTTCACCCTCCAGGGGTAAGTGATCAAAGTGCTGGCTACTGGGTTCATGTCAGAGACAGCCCCTGTCCCCCTTATTAGAGAACCCACTTGGAAACTGAGCAGCCTAAGAGCTTCCTCTGAGCAAGGTCCTCTCCATGCATGGTCCTTGGTTGGAGTAGCAGTCTCTGCAGGCCCCCTGGGTCCCGGGTTTTTGTCTATGTTGCTCTCTTTGTGGAGCTCATGCCCTTCCAGGTCTTTCTATCTCTCTCTTCTTCCATTACGTTTCATGCACTCTGCCCAAAGTTTGACTATGAGTTTCAGTATCTTCTTTGATACCCTGGTGGGTAGGGTTATTCAGAGGCCCCCTGTGGAAAGCTTGTGTCCTGTTACTTGTCTTCTCCTACTTCTGATGTGTATCTTGTTTGCTTTTCTGAATGAAGATTAAGTATCTTCCCTAATGTTGTCCTTGTTGTTTAGATTGTTTAAGACTATAGATTTTAGTATGTTTAGCCTATACTATATGGCTAATATCCAGGCTGCTCTTTTCTAATGAGAGACAGAAAGGAAAAAAATCTGTAAGGAAATAGAGGGAGGGAGGATCTGAGAGGACTAGAGGGAAGAGAAACTATAATTTGGATACATTGTATGAGAAAAAAAATCTATTTTTTAATAAAAAAGAATTATGTATTTAAATCTATATATTAATTCTTACATACTCTTTCCATCACTAAGGCATAATCTACCTTACTTCTCCTGAAAACATAAGCCATTATTTGTTTAAAAATTATGTAATTATCTAATAAAAGCATCCTGAAAACTCTCTGAGACATACTTGTTTTACTTGTAATGAGTTTTACTGCCATTAAGAAAATATGTGGTGGCTTAATGTTTAATGGGATCTATGACTATGTAAACATTGAATATGTGAGGTGATTAATTAATAAAGCTCATGTTGACTGGTGAAACAACCAAATTCATTAATGCAAATGAAAGTTCTTTGTTACTTACTGAGCGTGTAACAGAAGTGGTAAGCAGACCATACAGGGAAAATTCAGTACACACATAACCATGTTGCCATTCACAAACATGAGTATATTATTCAGCAGGTTAAAAACGAAACACACAAGTGAACCAGTTAGCATTGTAAAGGTGAGCTATAAACATTACTAGGTGGAAACCAATAAAATTCTTCTTGTTGTGTGTTTCAAAAATGTTTTAAATATTAAATTATATTGTTCCCAGATGGTAGACACCATCAGAAAATCTTTGGCGTTTGTCAAAGTTAAAATTTAAAATAAACTCAGTCTTCAAAGAATCCAGATGTCCACAGAGGAGAATAATTTGCTTTAACATTCTTATGTGACAATTAATGACTAAGTCTCCCCGAATAAAGGATCAGAAACAAGTGTCATTAAAAATCTGCCTGGTTTTTTTTTTATATATATATATATATGAAGTTGTTTCAGTGTAATGAAAACACATCTGGTTCAAGAAGTAAAAATTTTCTATTGAAAATATGTTTTTTATGAACATATCAATCAAAGCTTTAAATTTTTCTTTAACTTTTTTATTTTTTATCAATTACACTTTATTCATTTTGTATCCCCCCATAAGCTGCTCCCTCCTCCCCTCCTGATCCCACCCTTCCTCCTGTTTCTGCATGCATGCCCCTCCCCAAGTCCACTGATAGGGGAAGTTCTCCTCTCCTTTCTGATTTTAGTCCATCAGTTCTTGTCAAAAGTGGCCACATTGTCATCTTCTGTGGCCTGGTAAGGCTGCTCCACCCTAAGGGGGAGGTGATCAAAGAGCAGGCCAATCAGATTATGTCAGAGGCAGTCCCTCTTCCCATTACTAGGTAACCCACTTGGACACTGACCTGCCATGGGCTACATCTGTGCAGGGGTTCTAGTTTATCTCCATGAATAGTCCTTGGTTGGAGTATGAGTCTCTGGGAAGTTCCCTGTGTTCAAATTATCTTGTTCTGTTGCTCTCCTTGTGGAGTTAAATTTTGACATCAGTTTTATCTTGAAATTCTGGAATGAATCCCCAAAGCGCTTCAAAATATTGGGAGAGGTACTCTGGAACAATCATTTGTTCTTCAATAATATTTCAGTAAAGTGAACAGACATTTTGTCCTTGAATCAATTTGTCAACTAACCTATAAGGTTAGTAAGAGAGCCACTCATTGGAATGTCTTCACAAGGAAATACTAACCACATTGATTAGTACACTGTAAAATATAGAATTAGAAAGTAATATGTTTACCTCATATTATGTTATGTTTGTCTGTAAATGAGTCTCATATGCAAAAAAGCTTAATATATAATATTTATTATTCATATAGGTAGAGAATGGTATGGGATTTACAATTTGTGAGAAAATAATAAGAATGGAGAAAAACTACATTTATATTTTAGAAAACAGAACAAGAGAATAAATGAGACTAATAAAAAGGTGATAGATACTGAATGGAATGTTTATAGATTTTCCTCAGTAAGTTCTTCCAAGATGGATATTAAAGCTGTAGAGAAGCTACATGTGTAAAGGAGAACCTTTTGATCATCAAGTAATGTTATTTTTGCATTTGGTTAAATAATTTGAATGTCTCTTCTTCACTAGATCATCTTCTTTTTTTTAAAATTAAAGTTTATTTTTATATTAATTACAGTTTACTCACTTTATATCCCAGCTGTAGCTTCTTCCCTCATTCCCTTCCAGTCCCACTTTCCCTCCTTCATCTCCTCCCTATTCCCTCTCCAAGTCCACTGATAAGGGAGGTCCTCCTCCCCGTCCATCTGACCCTAGCTTATCAGGTCTCATCAGGATTGCCTGCAATGTCCTCCTCTGTGGCCTGGCAAGGCTGCTCCCCCCTCAGGGAGAAGTGATCAAAGAACTAGCCACTGAGTCCATGTCAGAGACTGTCCTTGTTCCCCTTACTAGGGGAACCCACTTGGAGACTGAGCTGCCATGAGCTACATCTCAGCACGGGTTTGAGGTTATATCTAATAGTGGTCTTTGGTTGGAATATCAGTCTTAGAAAAGATCCCTGGTCCAAGATGTTTTGGTTCTGCTCCTCTCCTTGTGGAGCTCCAGTCCTCTCCAGGTCTCACTATCTCCCCCTTCTTTCATAAGATTCCCTGCACTCTGCCCAAAGGTTCTAAATCCCAAGTCTCTTAAATCATCCTAGTAATAGAGGTGTTAATGAAAGAGAGAGATAGAGAGACAGAAACAGAGGTGGGCAAAGAGAGAGGGAGAAAGCGAGAGAACTTGGAGAACTTGTGGTAGAATATTGTGATGAGATAGAATATCTTATTTAAAAAAAACCTTAAGTTTTGTAGCACATTGCCATTGGAAGAAGTATGCACTGACAGAGTGTTATCTATAGAGGCTGATCTATTGAGCGTGGATGTCCTAGGATCAGGTTTACAGTGATGGTGGTGAGGAGATACTTCATTGGGTAGACAGCATTTAGAGCAAACAGAAACAGAAGGGCAAACAAGGAATCTGATAGGGTTTTAGAAATATATGCAGTAAACAGAGTGCAGGAAATCAGAAAATCTGAAGGCTAAGATACAAGACTCATTTGGCTTAATACAACCCAAACAAAGGGAATCAACATAAAAGAGGCAAAGACAGGAAGATGTTGAAGGCTTGGTGACTAGCATTTTAGATGAACCAGCTAGCTCTACTAAGTTCAGTGACAGTCACTCTCTGAATAAACTAAACTGAAGAGCAACTGGAGAAGACATTCCATGTCAACCTTTAGCCTCCATGTGTACACAGACACAGGTTTACAAATAGGAATGACCATTAAAATACACATATTAAGCTTATAAATAATAACACAATAAAAGTGATAAGGTAGAAATGCAAAAGAAAATAGGACATAAAAACATAAGTAAAGAATGGAAAACCAGAATGGTAGAAATGACAATAGAAAGGAAGAAAAATGCAAAGAATATAAAAGTATTGCTGATCCTTAAAAGTGAATTCTTCATACATACAATTGAACAGCCTTTCCAGGCCACAGAGGAAGACAATGCAGCCAGTCCTCATGAGACCTGATAGGCTAGATCAGAAGGAATGGGAGGAAGACCTCTTTTATCAGTGGACTTGGGGAGAAGCATGGGAGGAGATGAGGAAGGGAGGGTGGGATTAGGAGGAGCTGAGGGAGGAGATTACAGCAGGGATATAAAAAGTTAATAAACTGTAATTAACAAAAAATAATTTAAAAAATAATAAATCAGATGAGAAACACTGTATAAGTAATCACAAAGATGAGAAATTTATAATGGCAATAAAAGAAATGAAACACCAACTATACAATTTGGAAGTCTGTAACTAAATTTGGAAAGATATATGAAGTGTGAAATCATGTGAGAAAATATACTTTACCCACTTACAGGACAGAAAGAAAGATAAAATCTATTTTTCTTTTTTAATTTCAAGTAGTTTTAGTGCAGATATTATCTACTCATTTAACAAAATATAAATATTAAGTGCTTCATGTATTTTACAATACAAAATAAAAATGTTTAATTTTTTTTAAAAGGGATACTTGCTCAACCATGTTTATAGCAGCTTTATTTGTAATAGCCAGAACCTGGAAACAACCCAGATGTCCATCAACGGAGGAATGGATACGGAAATTGTGGTATTTTGACACAATGGAATACTACTCAGCAATCAAAAAGGAGGAAATCATGAAATTTGCAGGCAAATGGTGGGATCTAGAAAAGATCATCCTGAGTGAAATATCCCAGAAGGAGAAAGACAAACACGGTATATACTCACTTATATAGACCTATAAGATATGATAAACATAATGAAATCTATACACCTAAAAAATATAATCAAGAGAGCGGACATGGGGTAAGATTATCAATCCTCGTTTAGAAAGACAGATGGGATGCATATTGAACATATGACAGGAGTCTACTGAGCGCATTTGAAAGACTCTAACTAGCAGTGTTTTCAAAGCAAAGACTCATGACCAAACCTTTGGCAGAGTACAGGGAATCATAAGAAAGAAGGGGAGTTAGTCTGAGGAGGAAAAGATAGGAGCTCCACAAGGACCAAATATATCTGGGCACAGGGTCTTTTCTGAGACTGACATGCAACCAAGGACCATGTATGAATGTAACCTAGAACTTCTGCTCAGATGTAGCCTGTGGTAGCTCAGTAACCAATTGGTTTCCCATAGTGAGGGGAACAAGGACTATTTCTAACAGGAACTCAATGACTGGCTCTTTGGCCTCCCCACCCCCCAAGGGAGGAGCAGTCCTGTTAGGCCACAGAGGAGAGCTTTGCAGCCAGTCCTGAAGATACCTGATAAAACAGGATCGGATGAATGGAGAGGAGGTCCCCCCTATCAGTGGACTTGGTAAGGGGCACGGTGGAGATGAGGGAGCGAGGGAGGGACTGGGAGGGAATGAGGGATCAGGACAGGGCTGGGATACAGAGTTAATAAAATGTAACTGATAAGAAAAAAAATAAAATTTAAAAAAAATCACACACAAAAAAATATGTTTCAAATGAAAGTTACAAAGAGTTTTTTTTTTCTTGCATTAAACTAGTATCATCTGAGGTCACAGTTACAGGTGTCTTCCATAACTGGTTATGAAGACAAAGGAGTTTAGATTTGTATCACTGACTGATTTTTGTCTGTACATACCCCCAGAACTGTCAATTTCAAATCATGTGAATTCAATGACCATGGACTCTGGGCTCTGGAATGATCACAGTTATACTAAGGATCCAGAATTAGCAAGTTCCTACATAAACTTGGCAAAACTGCCATAGAACCCTAAGGATGTAGTGCAGTAATTTCTAGTTGAAAAGTTTCTCCTAAGTGTCCTTCAAGAACACAAATATTGTATGTACATAAAGCAGTATGTAATATAACATTACAGTAACTGCAATCACCTGCTCAAGAGACTAGTGAAACATCTGTACTGCTGCCCTGCCTGACTATTTTCAGTTCATAGAGTAGGTTTACCATGGACCATTACACAGTATTTAAGAAGCACAAACAGGACAGGCAATTTCTGTCAGAAAAATTTGAAAAAAAATCCTTAAATGTGCAAGGGAACTAAAGGCCGAGAAGTTGTGAATTGGAATCACATAAAATAAATAAACAAAGCACAGGAGATAGTTAAGGAAACTTAAAATGCATTTATCATAACTCAGATAATATATTTTCTCTCCAAGAATGCAATGATGGACATAGGAAGAAAGAAACCACTTTATTTTACTGCTCTATGTTGTGAGAAGGCGGCTCCCGATGTGGTCATGGATGTCCTTAATCGCTGACTTGTCTGTTTCTCATGTACTAGGATCAAAGTGTACGACACGAAGCACAGATTTAAGGGGAAGTTTTTGTTGAAGGCTAAATAGGTAATACATCCTGAATACGGTACTAAATTTCAATTTAAAATGAGTATCATGAATGAATAATACCTTTATATATTATAATTTTAAGAAATAGTGTTATTCGTGAAAGCTACATACATGTATATATACATGTGTCAAGAGAGTACATACTGGATATGGATATATTTGTAGTATTCACACAGGTTACTCTACTGGTTGAGACATTTGGAAGAGTCATATTGGTTATTGGTGTAGAGATATAAGGATCTGCAATATATATATTTTAAATTTTATTTTATTACTTACACTTCATTCACTTTGTATCCACCCATAAGTCCCTCCCTTCTCCCCTCCCTGTCCCACCCTCCCTCCCCCTTCTTCACACATGCCTCTCCCCAAAGTCCACTGATAGGAAAGGTCCTCATCTCCTTCCTTCTGATCTTAGTCTATCAGATCTCATCAGGAGTGGCTGCATTGTCATCTTCTGTGGCCTGGTAAGGCTGCTCCCCCCTCGGGGGGAGGTGATCAAAGAGCAGGCCAATCAGACTGTGTCAGAGGCAGTCCCTCTTCCCATTACTAGGTAACCCACTTGGACACTAAACTGCCATGGGCTACATACATCTGTGCAGAGGTTCTAGGATATCTCCATGCCTGGTACTTGGTTGGAGTATGAGTCTCTGGGAAGACCGCTGTGTTCAAATTTTATGGTTCTATTGCTCTCCTTGTGGGGTTCCTGTCCTCTCCAGATCTTACTATTTCCCACTTCTTAAATAAGATTCCATGCACTCTGCCCAACAGTTGGCCATAAGTCTCAGCGTCTGCTTTGATACTCTGCATGACAGAGCCTTTCAGAAGCCAATATTAACTAACGGAAATATAACAGTCCCACTATGAGTTTGGGAGACAATAGAGACTATGAAAGAAAAGATTTCAGAAGTAGCATTCAGATTCTTCAGAATTGTAGGAAAAATGTATGCCTGACTAAAATAGCAAATTGTGCTTTAAGTAGAAAAAAAAACAACCAAACTCAAAAATACCAAGCTGAAATTGTGAAGCATGAAAGAAATTTTAAACTAGGGTGATAGAAAATTGGGTTAATGAACGTTCTTATAATCTCAAAATAAATGAACTTTCCAGTGATTAAATTACAAGGAAATAAAGAGTTCAAATAATTCATTCATTCAAAATAATATTCAACTGACCCGTTCATAAACCCATCATACCTAAATCTCAGTAAACAGAGTAAAAACTAACAAAGATTTTAGGCATACTTGGATGACTTGTCATGATATTATCTTAGAAAATATTGGTTCTATAGGTCATGCTTTGATGTCATGCTGGGAAGAAGAGCTGCCCAGGCAGAAAGTAGAGAATTCAAGAGACTGATAAACATCTACCAAAAAACTAAGAACTGAATGCAAGAGTAGTAACTATAGACAAAAATTATAGCTGGATTGAAACCCAAAATGAACAAAGAAGTGCACACAAACAACATAGGGTCTGTTTTGTGTTTTCCAGCTACTCCTGGGCAAGAGGCCGGCCCTGGTATTTATCCGGATATACTCCATTAGAGAAAACTAATTTTTGTTTTCCCGGAAGGTGCCGATTAACTTGTGTAATGGGCTTTACTAGAAGTAAATATTTTATGCAAATATTAATATATCCTCTAATGGCACATTTTATTTTACATATTTAATACTTGAGCTGTAACAATATAACTAGTATGTAAATACATATTATACCACAAACTATTTTGCATTTCCCTTCAGTGAAATATTCTCAAATGTATTCATTATATTCAATAATCACTATAGGATATTGACACAAGTAAACTTGTGTATGGATCCAATAATTGAGTCATGCCTGTCCTTTAAGCCTTTTCTAAAATGCTCCTATATCCATTGTTTCTGTTGAGTCATATGGGTCTCCTTGGATATTCAGTGAGACAGCATCTATAGGTAAATCATCAGTCTTCCAAACCAACATTGTGGCTGTACAAAGAAAGGAAAAACATGTGATGTTGTAGCAGTAGAAAGTAAGTTTGAGTGAATGGATAGAAATACCTACTGGCAGCAGTTTGAAAAGATGACATAAATGGCACATGATGACCAACCTTTGGGAATGTTGTGTTAGCAACATGTGGGTAATCTGGCTACAGGTATCAGGAACACAGTTGTTGGCTTCTTGGAGATTTAACTGTCCAGGTTCCTTATCTGTTTTAGATCTTGATTTTTCTACTTTTAAATTGGTACAATAACAATTATTACTTCAGACTCTGCAAATGAAATAAAAATGCTTAGAAATATAAGGGACATGGGTGATAGGATGCTTTGGACTATATACAATGAGACTTGGGAGATAAGAACACCCAAAAAATATCAAGTATATTTTTTTTGTTTGTTTTTTAGTAAGTTACCTAGAATTTATAGTAATTGATAGCTGTAATTATACTTCATATTTTTCTTCCCACTTCCTATAATCTTTTCTAGCTCATGTAACCTGCTTTATGAATAACCTCTAAATTAACTCACATGTTCCCTAAGGTTGAAATTTATATGTTCAACTTAGAAGTCACTATAATTCCATAGAAACAAGAAGAGGATGATTTGACAAGACAAGAGATAGCTATAAGCATCAATCAAGCTAGCAGAAGGCAAGGAATGAATCACTAAGGTTAGGGAGATTGTAACAGTTTAGAAAAAGAAACTCCTGCAAAAGGAGATATTTTACAAAGGGCCAAATTCCATGTGACAAGCAATACAATGCACACTCTTGCTAAGAACCGCAGTGCCCTGTGTTGCAAGGGGACAAAGACTGAATGTGTTCACTCTAATCATGGATAGCAGTGGATAAAGTGAGCCATGGGAGAAAAGGCATTGGTTTCCATGTACAGCCATTACCAGTCAGAGGAGACCCACAAAATAGTGTCATTCACTTTTTTCTGACCTCACTTTTTTGCCATTTCTAAAAGATTGGAGTAAGCCATTGAGTGAGCACAACGATAAATCAGAGTGCAGAGTGATGAAAAGCAAGTGGCAAAAAGAAGGCTATTGGGATAAATTTTGGGGATAATCTGAGGGTATTTGGCACCTAACCCTTACAAGTTTCCTAATACAAGAAAGGTATCTGACATGTTAACTACTCTAAAACACAGCCATTTGTAAAAGATTCTAATAATTTGTGGAGATAAAAATTCCATTAGAAGTGGATCCAAACAAACTAAAAGCAGGTTTAGCACTTAAACTAAGAGTATCTTAATTTTATTTGTGCTTAGGAGAAGAGGACTTGAAAGTGCAAAAAGAATTATTTCAATGGTAGGGTCAGTATACTAGTGCTACTTACTGACTTATCTTGGCAATTTTTAACTCTGCAGGTCTTAGTTTCTAACATTTCTGACACTGTGAACATCATGTCTAAGGTCAAGACAAAGACGACTTACATTACTGAAGAATAGCTTCTACTCTCTGCTTCTTTTAGTTTTTATGCAATATTATTTTTTTAAGTAAAATACATTTTGAAGTAAAATATATTTTCTTTTCTTGCTTTTCTTTTTAATTTTTTTTGTTTTTTCTCTTCTTTTTAAATTTTATTAATTACACTTTATTCACTTTATCCTCCCATAAGCCCATCCCTCCTCCCCTCCTGGTACCATCCTTCCTCACCCTTCTTCACACATGCCCCTCCCCAAGTCCACTGATAAGGGAGGTCCTCCTCTCCTTCCTTCTGATCTTAATCTATCAGATCTCATCAGGAATGGCTGCATTGTCATCTTCTATGGCCTGGTAAGGCTGCTCTCCCCTCAGGGGGAGGTGATCAAAGAGCAGGCCAATCAGTTCATGTCCAAGGCAGTCCCTCTTCCCATTACTATGGAACGCACTTGGACACTGAACTGCCATGGGCTACATCTGTGCAGAGGTTCTAGGTTATCTTCATGCCTGGTACTTGGTTTGAGTATGAGTCTCTGGGAAGACCCCTGTGTTCAAATTTTATGGTTCTGTTGCTCTCCTTGTGGAGTTCCTGTCCTCTACAGATCTTATTATTTCCCACTTCTTAAATAAGATTCCATGCACTCTGTCCAACAGTTGGCCATAAGTCTCAGCGTCTGCTTTGATAGTCTGCAGGGCAGAGGCTTTCAGAGGCCCTCTGTGGCAGGTTCCTAGGTTGTTTCCTGTTTTCTTCTTCTGATGCCCATCCTCTTTGCCTTTTGGAGTGAGGATTGAGCATTTTAGTCAGGGTCCTCTCTCTTGATTAGTTTCTTTAGATGTACAGATTTTAGTAGGTTTATCCTATGTTATCTGTCTATATGAGTGAGTATATACCGTGTGTGCCTTTCTGCTTCTGGGACAGTTCACTCAGGATGATCCTTTCCAGGTCCCACCATTTACCTGCAAGTTGCATGATTTCCTTATTTTTCATTGCAGAGTAATTCTCCATTGTGTAGATGTACCACAGTTTCTGCATCCATTCTTCAGTTGAGGGGTATCTGGGCTGTTTCCAGGTTCTGATTATTACAAATAAGTCTGATACAAACACGTATGTGCAAATGTCCTTATTGTGTACTTGAGCCTCTTTTGGGTATATACCTAAGAGTGGTATGGCTGGATCTTGAGGAAGCGCTATTCCTAGTTGTCTGAGAAAGTGCCAGATTGATTTCCAGAGTGGTTGTACAAATTTACATTCCCACCAGCAGTGGAGGCGGGTTCCCCTTTCTCCACAATCTCTTCAGCATGTGCTGTCACTTGAGTTTTTGATCTTGGCCATTCTGATGGGTGTAAGGTGAAATCTCAGTGTCCTTTTTATTTGCATTTCCCTAATGGCTAATGAGGTTGAGCATTTCTTTAAGTGTTTCTCTGCCGTTCAATATTCCTCTACAAAGAATTCTCTGTTTAGCTCTGTTCCCCATTCAGGAGACAACTTCCTGAACAGAACACCAACAGCACAGGCTCTAAGAGCAACAATCAATAAATGGGACCTCATGAAACTGAAAAGCTTCTGTAAAGCAAAGGACACTGTCATCAAAACAAAACGACTGCCTACAGATTGGGAAAGAATCTTCACCAACCCTTTATCTGACAGAGGACTAATATCCAGTATATATAAAGAACTAAAGAAGCTGAAAAGCAGCAAACCAAAGAATTCAAATAAAATATATTTTCTAAACAACAGATTCTTAGAATGTTCTGTTGCTCTGCAGTCTTGATCACTAAATTCTCTAAGAAACCACTAAAAGGGGATTAGGAAAACCATGTAACTGGTTCATATACTTTTATCCGTAACCAAATCCATATAGAGAATCAGGAGAATGAGATGGATTAAGCTTGGAGATCTTTCTAAAGTATTTAGCCCCTTCTTGGGTCTCCCAAGACATTCAGTGATTCTATATTAGATATAAGCACCCAGAAGACTGTTGTCACTAAGCCATCAGCATCTTTTAGTATAAGCTCAGGTACAACAATGATCTTCCACAAGATTAGACAAAATTGCCACTTCTCATCAAAGTACTGCACAGCTAGCTCTCTCTACTTCATGCAAATGCATCACCTTACATTTTACCGGCTCTGCTCTCAGGTTGCATGAAAGCACAGAAGCTTACTAAGGCCTTTGAGGTATGAACTAGAATGTCTATTCCCCTGAGTCAAAAAAAAACAAAACAAAACAAAAGAATCAAAAAGGTCCAGCAAAGCAGCTCAGAGGATAATGCATTTACTGCAAAGCCTGAAGACCTCTGTTCTGTCCTTCATATGTGCATGATGGAAATGAAGAACTCTCAAATGTTACCCTTTGAACTTTTCACACATGCCACTGCATGCGCCTGTGCACGCGCACACACACAGGCACTGTTAAATAATCCCATCTATCTACATTTTAATAGTCAAATTTACTACTTTCATCATAAAAACGTTTTATGTATTCAGTGTGTGTAAAAAATTGTGATACAAATTGTTTGCTAAAAATATTTACCTAAAATATTTACTTTATTTTTGACACTTTAAAATTTTTATGTATTTATGTTATCTATCTATCTATCTATCTATCTATCTATCTATCTATCTATCTACCTATCTATTTATTACATTTATTCATGTTGTATCCTGGCTGTAGTCCCCTTCCTCACCTCCTCCCAGTCTCATACACCCTCACTCTTCTTTCCCTATGCCCCTTCTCTAGTCCATTGATATCGGAGGTCCTCCTCCCCTCTATCTGACCCTACTCTATCAAATCTCATCAGGCTGGCTGTATCATCTTCCTCTGTGGCCTGGTAAGGCTGAATCCCCCACCCAGGGGGAGGTGATTAAAGAGCCAGCCACTGAGTTCATGTCAGAGACAGTCCTTGCATCTCTTACTAGGGTACCCATTTGGAAACTGAGCAGCCTATGGGCTTCCTCTGAACAGCGGTTCTAGGTCCTCTCCATGCATGGTCCTTGGTTGGAGTATCGGTTTCTGCAGTGTTGAGTGTGGTAACCCAGAAGCAGAAAGATACATATGGTATATACTCACTTTTAAGTGGATATTAGCCGTAAATATAGGATAAAGTTACTAAAATCTATAGTCCTAAAGAAGCGAAATAATAAGGAGGACCCCATGGAGGAGGCTGTCATCTCACTCAGAAGGGCAAACAGGATGGACATCAGAAGTAGGAGAAGACAGGTACAGGACAGGAGCCTTCCACAGGGGGCCTCTGAAAGACTCCACCCATCAGGATATAGAAGGAGATACTGAGACCCATAGTCAAACTTTGGGCAGAGTGCAAGAAACCTTATGGAAGGAGAAGGAGTTAGAAAGATCTGGAGGCCAGGAACTCCACAGGAGACCAGCAACACAATTTTTAAAAAGGAATGTCAGCTTAAGGTCTTTGTGGGTTTCTACTTTTGAGTGAGGTGAAAAGAAAATATTAGAGTAAGATTCATGCAACCTGAGAAACTTTTTTCCTCCTAATAAATAATGCTAAATGATGAAAATGACATTTAGATTTTTAAATTAGGCAAGAAAATTCACAAGTGAGGTTGTTATTTCAGATTAGGTGTTTTATTATCTTTTTTTCAGAACCAGGTAGGCTCTTTTGGATGGTTTACTATTGAGGATTTGTGAGAGCATTTGGTCTTTCATTATGAAAAGAAATACAGATTTTTCTACCTGTCTTCTTTTCCCGTGTTACTTTTTTTTCCTCTTACATGTTTGCACCTGGCAGTCAGGTGTTTCCCTGTTCTCACTCACAGCTCCACGCCTGCCTATTATTCTGTTCAGTGCAGAACTAAATAACCTGCACTCTGACAAATGTTGTGTCACCTTGACTTTCCTGTTTCCCTCTATTGAGTTAGCCCTGCGCAATGGGAGGCTCCTAGGTGGGACTGAAGGGTGGGAGAAAACATCAGTGAATTCACACTTCTTCCTAGGTGTTGTGTGGCTACTGTGGCTGTGACCTTAAGTTCTTTGTGGCTTGCATCTGGTCAAATGGCTTCTCCTCTAAGATTTAATAAGGTACAGCCTGGTAAGCCTTAGGCATCTCTTCCTCCTCTGCCCTTTGCTCTAAACTTTCCTATTAATTTCTACTTCCCTTTTGTCACTGTCTTAGTTTCATTACAACTTATCAGCATTACATCTGACTTGCTTTGTATTCCATTTACATCTCTGTAATTAGTTTCCTATGTTGAACTATGTATACTGAAATAGATGGCATTGACTCATTTTCTGACTAGAGTTAACTGGAGTAAATGTTAACTTCATTCCTGAAATACATTCAGGAATGTATTTCATTGTTTCAAGGAATTGATGGGATCATTCCTTTACGTGTCTTCACCCACTTCCATATTTCTTACACATTTCATTAATATTTAAGTTGTTTTACCTACATAAAAACTCAGTATCACGACATCATATTTTAACTTTACTCCTCTTTTCATCTACTTCAATATCACTGGTGCATAAATAATACAATCTTGTCAATGCCATGTCAGATTTAGTTCATAGACTGCAGGGATAAAGACAGAGCAGATAGAGCAGAGATTGAGGGAATGTCCAACCAATGCCTGGCCCAAACAAAGACCTAGTCTACCGGAGAGTACTAACCCCTGACACTATTCAGGATAGCCCACTAAGCTTACAGACAGGAGCTTAATAGAGTTGTCCTCTGAGAGACTCTACCCAGCAATGCCTCAAAATAGATGCTGAGACTCACATCCAAACATTGGGCAATGCTTAGGGAGTTTTGGGACAAGTGGGAGGAAAGAAAAAAGGACCTGGAGTTGACAGGAGCTCCATAAGAAGACCAACAGGGCCAACTAACCAGGGCCAGAGGGGCTTGGTGAGACCAAAGAGTGCTTCTCTTTAACATTTGAAGCCCTAAGTTTACTCTCTAACATTGTGTGTTTTTTCTCTTACTCTTTTCTATCTATATTTTACATTACTTTATCTACCATAAAATACTTAATAATATAATTCATTAGTAATTTTTCTATTCCAAAACTTTGCTATCAAGAACTTTCTAAAATATCATTGCACACCAAAATTAGCCAGACCCAATACCTATATATCTTACAAACTTCACGACAGTTAGAATTCTGTGCTTATTTGTAGTTGAAGAGCCTGGACATAACAGACTTATTTTGTCACTGGCCTCCATCTTTTTTTTTTTTTTTTTAAAAAAAAAGGTCTTTATACTTGTAGAAAGCCACAACATTTCTGAGAGTGACCACAAAATGTGCCAACCCTGAAACCAGCTGATCAGAAAACAGGTCAAAATGTCCATTGTCCTTAGGATTACTAAAACAATTATATGTTCCGATTCTGGCTACCAAAATAGTTTTTGCAGATGGATACAGCTTGCCTCTAACCAATCACTGTGTACCAAACTTGTTCTCAATGGATGCCACCCAATCATGTAACTTCTAAATATGGAAGTCCCTTCCCTTTCTTAAAAACCCTATAAAACCTAGCTTCTTTCTAGGCTCAGAGCTCCTGGCCTCTGACTGCTGTGACAGTTTTGCTGGGAGCCCAAGCTTAAAGGCTCTTTGCTTTTCTTTAGATTTCTAACTCCTGCTGTGGTTGGGAGACTTTTGGGGTCTTGTGGACTTGGTTCAATATCTGAGGGACTCATTCAGGATCCCTAAGCCCCTCTCCAGTACCCCCAAATCATGGACCCTCTTTCTCTGCCAGTATCATGTCTTTCTGAATGTCTGTCTTGTCATTGGTGGTCTATTGGAGTCCCATGAACTTGGCAGAACAAAATATCTGCCATGTCAAACTGTTTTCCAGCTCACAATTCATTCCCATTTTGTTTATACAATACAAATAAGGGTCCTGAGAATATAGTCTTAACTATCACCCTCAATAATTAACTATAGTAGTTATGTAAGTTATAAAATCTGAATTTTATTTTTCATTTATTTATTTTATTCACTTTACATCCTTATGGACACTTTCCTCCCTCCATCCTCCTCCCAGTTTGTTTTTTTTTCCTCCTCTTCCCCATTCCCTTTTTCTCAGAAAATGGGAACACCTCCATTTTTGATCCAGCCTAGATCATCAAGTTACATCAGGACTGAATGTGTCCTTTTCCCCTGTGGCCTAGCATGGCAGTAGCCCCCAAGGGGAAATGATCAAAAGCTAGCAACTGAGTGTCTTTCTGATGCATTTCTCACTTCCCTTACTAGAATATCTACTTGAAGCCTAAGCTGCCCATCTTCTACATCTTTGGGGGGAGCCTAGGTCTAGTTCATGCATGGTCCTTGGTTGATGCTTCAGTATCAGCAAACCTCTCTGGGCCCTGGTTAGTTAGCTCTGTTGTTTTTCTTGTGGAGCTCCTCTCACTTCTGAGTCCTTCAGTCTTTCCTCCCACTATTCCCCAATAGTCCAATGCATTGACCAGTGTTTGGCTGTGTGTCTCAGCATCTCTTTTGAAGTGCTGTTGGGTAGAACCTCTCATAGGACAACTCAAAATGACCTACAGATTCCATCTCACACAAGTCAGAAGGACTAAGATTAAAATCTCTAGTGACAGCATATGCTGGCAAGAATGTGGAGAAAGGGGAACACTCCTACATTGCTGGTGAGAGTGCAAAATTGTACAACCTCTCTGTAAATCAATTTGGCACTTTTTCAGAAAATTGGAAATAACTTTTTTTCAAGAGCCAGCTCAAATCTGAATTTTAAAGTAAACTCCTCCTTGAAGATTCTGTTACTCTAGAGGGCGGGATGTTTTCCTTATTCAACCCATGTGAACAAACCGACAGCTACAGACTGGGAAAGGGGTCTTCATCAACTCTATGTCTGACAGAGAGCTAATATGAGAATATATAAAGAATTTAAGAAGTTAAACACCAACAAATCAAGTAATTCAATTGACAAATGAGGTACAGAGCTAAACAGAGAATTCTCAACACAGGAACATTGAATGGCAGAGAAACAGTTAAAGGTCCTCCCTTATCAGTGGACTTGAAAAGGGGTAGAAGATGAGGGAGGGAGGATAGGGTTGATTGGGAATGAGGAACTGGATACACCTTGGATGCAAAGTTAATAAAATGTAACTAATATTAAATTTATTGAATTATAAAAAGAAATGCTCAATATCCTAGTCATCAGGGAAATGCAAATCAAAACAACCCTGAGATTTTACCTTACACTCATCAGAATGGTTAAGATCAAAAACTCAAGTGACAACACATGCTGGAGAGGTTGTGGAAAAAGGGGAACCCTCCTTCATTGCTGGTGGGGTTGTAAACTTGTACAACCTCTTTGGAAATCAATTTGGTACTTTGTCAGACAATTAGGAATAGTACTTCTTCAAGATCTTCCTCAAGATACCACTCCTAGGCATATATACAAATAGGCTCAAGTATACAACAAGAACATTTGTTCAACCATGTTTGTAGCAGCTTTATTCATAATAGCCAGAACGTGGGAACAATCCAGATGTCTCTCAGTTGAGGAATAGATACAGAAATTGTGGTACACTTGCAGAATGGAACATTACTCAGCAATTAAAAACAAGGACATCATGAAATTTGCAGGCAAATGGTGGGATCTAGAAAAGATTATCCTGAGTGAAGTATCCCAGAAGTAGAAAGACACATACGGTATATATTCACTTACAAGTGGATATTAGACATATAAAATAGGATAATCATATCAAATCTGTACACCTAAGAAAGGTAATCCAGAAAGAGGACTCTGGATAAGGTGCTCAGTCTTCATTCAGAAAGGCAAACAGGACAGACATCAGAAGAAGGAGAAAATAGGGAACAGTATAGGATCCTACCACAGAGGGCTTCTGAAAGATTCTACCCTTCAGGGTATCAAAGCAGATGCTAAGACTCATAGCCAAACTTTGGGCAAAATGCAGGGAATTTTATGACAGAAAGGGGAGATATAAAGACCTCTCCAGGTCAAAAGCTCCATGAGGAGAGTAACTGAACCAAAAATCTGGGCACAGGGTGTTTTGTGAGACTGATACTCCAAGGCCATGCATGGAGATAAACTAGAACCCCTCCACAGATGTAGCCTATCCCCAGTAATAGCAACGGGGACTGCCTGTGACATGAACTCATGGGCTGGCTCTTTGATCACCTCCACCTGAAGGGGGTGCAGCCTTACCAGTCCACAGTGGAAGACAATGAAGCCAGTCCTGATGAGACCTGATAGACTAAGATCAGAAGGAAGGAGAGGAGGACCTGCACAGTCAGTGGACTGGGCAAGGGGTAGGGAAAGAGAATGGGAAGGGAGTTAAGGTTGAGAGGGAATGAGGGAGGGGTCTACATCTAGGATACAAAGTAAATAACACACACTACCCTATATGACATTTTAGAATTTGAGACAGGGATATTATTAAACTCAATTTATGTGATATTGTCATATACATGTTTATTTGCATTAATTATATTAATAACTTTGTTGCTAATTAATACATCCTTAATATCGCATGTTGATAATTTTTTGATGTCATTTCTTAATATATAAAAAAATACGGGTGGAGGAAACCTTTGAATAAATTTCCTTGACTCTTACATAAATGATGTCTTGCTATGTGTACATGGCTATACATATGTAAGTATACAGTATTTACAGAATAGACTACCACAACAATAAATTTAATAATATTAGGAAAATATGTATATATAAAATATAAATATATATTTTTATAAAATATATATAATAAAATCAGAATAGGTCAACTCAATATGTAGGAAGGAAAATAAAATGTCTGAAAGTGAATTTATGGCTCTTACTATAAAATGAATGAAATGAGTGAACAGATGAAACTTCATTGCTCTTTTAAGTATAGTATTTTGATAATTCTAATATATGAAGCCAACTTTTATTGCCCCAACAATATTGAAAATATAAGACATGTTGTTTTGGAATAATTCAAATAATTTCAAAGTATAAATATTCTATATCAAAACATATATTAAGAAAAATGTATTTTGGAATGATAATAGAAAAATTCTGTTTTATTCTAATTAATCCAAATATAATTTTTATTTTGTAAAGGGTTCAATTACATTTTTGTTCAAATTGAACAATACTCTCCCAAAGAAGGACTTTAAACAGCTACTAATCATTAGTTGTTATTCTTGACAATGGTGTTCAGTTTTCCTTCAGTGGTTTTCTTCTTTCAGAGAATTTAAATATCATTTTTTAAAAAATAGTGATCACCTCTCCCTGAGGGGAAGCAGCCTTCCCAGGCCACAGAGAAAGACAATACAGCCAGTCTTGATGAAACCTGATAAGCTAGGGTCAGATGGAAGAGGAGGAGGACCTCCTCTATCAGTGGACTGGGGAAGAGAATAGGAAGGGAGTTAGGGTTGAGAGGGAATGAGGGAGAGGGCTACATCTGATATGGGATACAAAGTGAATAAAATATAATAAAATAAAAAAGAAAGAAAGAAAGAAAGAAAGAAAGAAAGAAAGAAAGAAAGGAAGGAAGGAAGGAAGGAAGGAAGGAAGGAAGGAAGGAAGGAAGGAAGGAAGGAAGGAAAAGTCAGCAAGCTTATATACTCTCTAAACAGTAATGATTCTAGAAAGGACAATTAAGTTAAAAAGTTAAAGATCATCAAGGTTGTAACCTTTTATCTTACAGTTCAAACCATGTAATTGTTGAACAAACTAATGGCCTTTATTTTTTCTATCCTTACTAAGTTATTTTAAATTTAGTAATATTTAGCTGATTGCATGGTTTAGATGTAATTAGTATATTCTCTTTTTTAAAAAAAAATTTTATTAATTACACTTTATTCATTTTGTATCCCCCCATAAGCCCCTCCCTCCTCCCCTCCCAATCTCACCCTCCCTCTCCTTTCTGCATGCATGCCACTCCCCAAGTCCACTGATAAGGGAGGTTCTCCTCTCCTTTCTGATCTTAGTCTATCAGTTCTCATCAAAAGTGGCTGCATTGTCCTCTACTGTGGCCTGGTAAGGCTGCTCCCCCATCAGGGGGAGGTGATCAATGAGCAGGCCAATCAGATTATGTCAGAGGCAGTCCCTCTTCCCATTACTATGTAACCCACTTGGACACTGAACTGCCATGGGCTACACCTGTGCAGGGGTTCCAGGTCATCTCCATAAATAGTCACGAATAGTCTTGTTTGGAGTATGATTTTCTGGGAAGTTCCCTGTGTTCAAATTATCTTGTTCTGTTGCTCTCCTTGTGGAGTTCCCATCCCCTCCAGCTCCTACTATTTCCCACTTCTTACATAAAATTCCATTCACTCTGCCCATCAGTTGGCCATCAGGCTCAGCATCTGCTTTGACAGCCTATACTGCAGAGGCTTTCAGAGGCCCTCTGTGGCAGGTTCCAAGGTTGTTTCCTGTTTTCTTCTGACTTTCAGAGGCCCTCTGTAGCAGGTTCCTAGGTTGTTTCCTATTTTCTTTTTCTTCTGATGTCCATCCTCTTTGCCTTTCAGGATGGGGATTGAACATTTTAGTTAGGGTCCATATTCTCGTTTAAAAGCAATCCTACTAGCCTTAAACATGTAAGACTCTTTGTTCTTGTATAGTATAAATGTTATGATGAAACCATTGCTGTGTCATGAGACACATTACCCATTAGCATTTTGTGACTCAGGAAATTTCCTGTTTAATTTTTTCTTAAAAATCATTTCTTTATTTGTTTGTTTATTTATTATAATTTATTCATTTTGTATTTCAGCTGTAGGACATTCCCTCGACTCCCCCAGTTCCCACCTTCCTTCCCTTTTCTTCCCATATGCCCCTCCCTTAATCCACTGATATGCAAGGTCCTCCTCCCCTTCTACCTGAGTACTTAAATCCTTCAGTAAGTCTGTCTGAGAGCTGAAGAAGTTGGATGGGTGGGAGATAGCCACAACAATAGATTAAAGAAAAAAAGCACCTTTCAGAGACAGTTGCATGTGTGTTTGATACATCGCTGTGTTTCTATCTTTGATACCAAACCTATGTTGAGGTGAAAACCTACATTCAGATGCTGACGTGTTGAACCAGGCTTAGCTGAGCATGCTTATTTATAGTTCTAGCACTGGGGAGGCAGGAAAAGATATCAGGAATCGAGATCAGTGTGGACTATGTAACACACTGTATCTCAACCTCTTCACACATTTTAACATAGAAGTGATCTTCTGGGGAATAAAGCACAGCAAGAAAACAGAACAGTATGTGTTTTATGATACCATGAAGTTCTAACGAACAAAGAGGGCAAAGATGATGAGAACAAGTCTTTTTACATCTGGACTTAAATCCCAATTGTGCAATAGTCATCCATTGTGAAATTCAACCTTTAAAAATCTGAAGTTTTTTTTTTTTTTTTTTCTCTTAAAAACAGTGAAGAGAAAAACAGACATAAATGATTAATGTTTTCATGGCCTATTTCATTCAATTTCAAACCTTTCTTTTATGTCTTTTTGTTATTTTTACAAAAGTAGGTATTTCTCTTTTTCTCATAAGATTTTTATAGAAATATTTTTGTGATGAATTCTATAATAATCTTGTTCAAGACAAAGTCTATCTGAGAAATAAGGGTTTTTCTTTGTTCTTTTTTCTCTTCCCCCTCTTTGTGCTCTTTCTCCTCTTCTTTTTTCTCTCTTTCTGTTTTTCTCCTCTGTCTCTATTTTTCTGTCTACTGTTTCTGTCTCTCTGTATCTGTCTTTGTCTATCTGTTTATGTATTCCTCTCCCTATTTCTCTCCTTTTTTCTTCATTTTCATAGTGCCAGGATTGCATGCAGAACTTGATAGGCATGTTCTCTGTGCTGAGCTGTATTCTCAGTCTCTAAAACATTTTTCTGTTCATGTTGAAAACATTGAAACATATTGAAAATCCAGAGATTTTGCTTGAACTTTGAAGTGTTAATTGTTCTAAAAATAAACCTCTTCTGCTTTCTCTACTTTTTGACCTGCATAATTTCATTTTGTAGTCCTACAAGAGCATTTCAACATGCTAACCAAAAGTCTAAAGCACAAGTAAATGTGTGTGAGACTGTGTATGTGTGTGTGGGGGTCATGTATGTGTTAGCTCATGAGCACATCTGTATTTGTATGTATGTGTGTATATTGCTCTTTTTGTTTGTGTTAGAAAGCATTCACAAGGAAACAGAATTCTTGCTCTATTTTGTCCTCCATCTACCCTTCCAGAACTTATAACATGTGGGAAAGCAAACTTAATAGATGCACACATCGTCAATCCTTACACTGTTATTTTATTATATCTTTTTATATATTTTTTCTAACATTTTTAAAGTGAGACTCTGTGAACATAAATTATTTAGAATTGATATATTTTGAAGAGGTTGAGTATATGACACTGTTATGTTTAATTTTAGATAAATGCTTCTTATATGGTAATATGAGAGTTGCAATTAATTTCAAAAGACTATAAAAACAAGTAAAATTTAATGTGTGTTTGTGTGAGAGAGAGAGACTGACACACACACACACACACACACACAGAGAGAGATAGAACTTTAAAATACAAATTGTTTTCATGGTTCTAATCAAGGGTTAGCTTCTCTTTGCTTTTTTTTTTTTTTTTTTTTTTTTTTTACAATTAATGCATTTGTGACCTATGGCCCCATGTCTTAAGGTGCTGCTTCTAGGAAATAAACAGGAAAATCGCTCCCTGGAGAGCATTTTTCTTTCATTTCCCAGGTTTCCATCTCTAGATGTTCTGACTGACTAAAAGCTCAAGTCAAGCCCGGGAGATTTTAGCTTACATTTGAGAACCTGCCTTAGAAGATAGCAGTGAAGGATGGGTGCAGTCATGCTGAAATATGAATTTTCTATAACTCAGTGAATATCAAAGAAATACAATTTACATAAGTTCCCTCTCTATTAATGCGAAGGATAACAGCAAAATATATCTCAAAATTATTCACAATTCATTCATTTTCAATCATATGTTACTCAATTACACAGTAATGAATAAATTCCCACATGAATACAACATCTACAACAAGTAGAAAATTCTAACAAGTAGAAAATAGAACACAAGTAGTTTATAACACAGCAGAATAGCCAGTGTGGCCAATCAGGGCTCAAATGCAACATACTTAAGGAGAAAAAACTACTACAAAAGACAGAGAACTATCTTAGTTGTTCAAACATTTGATGAGGCTCATTCTCACCAACTGCTATGAAACCCTTTTGTAAATTTGTCACCGGAAGTATTAATGTAATTGACAACCTACTTTGAAATTATAGTCTGGGAATACTGATTAAAGTAGATTAAATTAAAATTAAGAATTAAGAATTCACTTGAAAAAATCATTGTTTCGATCCATCGACCTCTGGGTTATGGGCCCAGCATGCTTCTGCTGTGCCACCCTTGCAGGTAAATGGTGGGACATGGAAAGGATCATCCTGAGTGAGTTGTCCCAGAAGCAAAAAGACACACACGGTCTATACTCACTCATATAGACATACAACATAGGACAGACCCACTAAAATCTGTGCATCTAAAGAAACTAAGCAAGAGAGAGGACCCTAACTAAAACGGTCAATCCCCATCCTGAAAGGCAAAGAGGATGGACATCAGAAGAAGAAGAAAACAGGAAACAACCTAGGAACCTGCTACAGAGGGCTTCTGAAAGCTAGAAGAAGAAAACAGGAAACAAACTAGGAACCTACCACAGAGAGCCTCTGAAAGCCTCTGCCCTGCAGAATATCAAAGCAGATGCTGAGCCTGATGGCCAACTGATGGGCAGAGTGAATGGAATTTTATGTAAGAAGTGGGAAATAGTAGGAGCTGGAGGGGATGGGAACTCCACAAGGAGAGCAACAGAACAAGATAATTTGAACACAGGGAACTTCCCAGAGACTCATACTCCAACCAAGGACTATTCGTGGAGATAACCTAGAACCCCTGCACAGATGTAGCCCATGGCAGTTCAGTGTCCAAGTGGGTTACATAGTAATGGGAAGAGGGACTGCCTCTGACATAATCTGATTGGCCTGCTCATTGATCACCTCCCCCTGATGGGGGAGCAGCCTTACCAGGCCACAGTAGAGGACAATGCAGCCACTTTTGATGAGAACTGATAGACTAAGATCAGAAAGGAGAGGAGAACCTCCCCTATCAGTGGACTTGGGGAGTGGCATGCATGCAGAAAGGGGAGGGAGGGTGGGATCGAGAGGGGAGGAGGGAGGGGGTTATGGGGGGATACAAAATGAATAAAGTGTAATTAATAAAAAAAATATTGTTATGCATTTATTACCTCTGTTAACAATATTTTGGAAAATTGTGCTTAATGGAGTGCTTGAAGTTTTACAAAATTAACCTTCTACTTATTTTTTTCTTAATATAAGATGGTTTTATGATGTCCTGAAGTAAAAAGTTATGATATCAAAGAAGTACCACCTCATTTATTCATTCCTTTGATATTGATGAAAAGGAAGAACATTAAATAATGCCTCATAAGTAATCACAACCTACTTAATACAAATATACTTTTAATCATATAGGTTGCAATTCACATTATAATGGATGTCTTCAAGTTAGAGTTTCATTAGACTTTATATATCACACATTAAATGGATGTGTGTATGTCATATTAAATATAGCTATGCATGTGTGTTTAAATTAAAGAGGAAAGAGCCTGAAAATATATTTTGTAAATTATGTATCTCTACCTCAAAAGAGTGAAATAGTTTGAATAATTGATAAATATTTGAATAAAACAAATTGTCATAGCTCTAAAAACAGCAAAGAACCGCTAGCTCAGAGAAATATAATATGTAAATATGAAATCATTTTCTACTAAATAACACAATTTCTGTACATAAGCTGACTTATTTCATGGAATTTTGTATTTTTTGACTCTGATCCAGGCTTATCACTTTTTAATAACACAAGAAGAAACTGAATTTGTTAAATGTATATTCATTTATTTAATATGTATAATATACATAATTTTTATTAATATGTTTTATTTTATGAGTTATAGTGTATATTAATATTGATTATTAACATATACACATGCTTAAGTTATTTAATATATATACATATATATGCTATTTGTTGAAATAACGGGTTAAAATGTGTTAAAATTTTAAAGAGACACATTTAACAGACTTCCAGTTTTGACAGATATATCTTCTGACCTTGCCCACACAGGTTCTCATCTGATTGCTTGACAGTGTTCTGACCAGTGTGGTCAGAGAAATTGCAATTGTCCTATTTGCCATAAACTATCATTCTCTTCTCTGCTCTATTTTAAACAATGCACATGGTGACAATCACTTTTTAATAATAATGGGATTATGGAGATATTTTTTGCATATAACTTTCAAAGATCTTTCAATTATGCCACTTAGTTTTATCAAGAGAGCAGGCAATTTGTTATAACACTGTAATAGTACATGAGAAGATAACAGGATGGTAATGAGTAAGTGGAAAACTGGCTTTTAACACAGTGGTATGATCAAGAGTCATTCATGCCCTCACATATGCACATACCAGCCTCTATACTGAAAGACGAGAAGATGGATGTTTTCTGTGTTGTGTAACCTATTTAGTAACTAAGTTAGAGCTGAGTGTGATGGCAGTGAGCAAGTGCCATCAATAACCATGCAGTGGACTCTACGTAGGGTGTTGTATCACTGCAAAATTTAATAGGCATGTGTGCACATGGTATAGGTGCACACATGTCTCTGTGTGGACACGTGTGCACACCTGCAGGTGAGGACGAGAAGTCGGATTCAGCTCTCTTCCCAGTCACTGTGTGTCCTAGCTGTTGAGATGGTGACTTCACTGAATCGGGAGCTCACTATTTTGTCAAGACTAGAAGGTCAGAGAGTGCCATGATTGTGACTGACTCAGCTTCTCAGCTCTTAGATTTTTAGGATCACAGCAAAAAGTTATTAATTGACCAGTATCTTTTTTAATTATTATTTGCTTGTTTATTTTTTTATTAATTCATTTAATCATTTTGCAATCTAAATGCATCACCCCCCCTCCTTTCCTCCCAGTCCCACTTTCATGCCCTATCCATCCTATATCCCCTCCCCTTCTCCTCAGAGAAGGAGAGGCTCCACTACCATGAGTACCAGCCCACCCTGGCACATCAAGTTATCAAGGATATCAAAAGAAGACCTACAGAGTAAACTAACCTGAGCCATGAGGCTCACAGAGACTGAACCACCAACCAAAGAGCATGCATGGGCTGGACCTAGGCCCCTACATATTTGTAGGAGATGTGCAGCTTGGTCATCATTTGAGTACCGTAACAATTGGAGCAGGGGCTATCTCTGACGCTCTTGCCTGCCTTGGGTCTGTTTCCCCTAGCTGGAATGCCTTGTCTGGCTTCAGTGGGAGAGGGTGATTTTAATTCAACAGTATCCTAATGCTAATCCCAGATGCTTCTGACTCAACTACATGGCAATATCTTTGATGTGTTGTAGCAAGTATCTATCTACATTTTTAACTCTAGCATACTCTAAGAAACTCAGAAGTATACCTACAACATGTCAACTAAATGTTTCAAAGAAAGTTAAAAAACAGTGTTTAATATTACCAAACTCATAAGTAGATATTAAATGTATTGTAAACCAATTCAGATGTGAAAGATGACCCGACAGATGATTGACAAGTGTCCTAATGGGATAATATTGTTATTATCATTATTTGAATTCTTATTCCAGGAAATCTTATCAGTATGCTTTCTTAAAAGCTACTGGCTTTGATAAGATCCTTTGTCATCCTAATACTAAAATAAGGGGAAAAGAAGTAAGATACTTTATTGAGTAGAGGGGAAGGGAAGAAACATACACTAAGAGACAGACAAGATAGTCTTCCTGTACCTCTGTGCAAATTCAGGAAGAAAGAAGCAGTAGGCTACAACAGGAATGTTATGTTCTGAGGGGAAATTTCAGGCTGGCCCATGGTCAGCATGTGTGACCAATACCCATGTATCACCAGGCAACATTAATAATTCTTTTTTTTTTTATCATGCCCTCAAGTTTTTCATCTTCCATTTTATATGCTGACTTAGGATAGTTTTCTTTAAGTTGTAGCAAAAGATTTTTTCTTTAATTCAGGAGTTTAATTATTTATTTTAAAAAAAGTTTTTAAACTAGTCCTGATAGGGATAATGACTACTGTCTCCATGAAAAGCCCATGCCCATCTTGGCAATTGGTACCAGAGGATGTATCAGGGAAAGCCAGGACCACAGTGAATGTTCTACCTGGTATACTGGAAGCAAACACATATCTCCAGAGGCCTTATCATCTTTTCCTCCCTCCCACCCTCATATGCTTGCCCTTAATACTGGCTGGAAAACAAGAACTCCTTATCTTCTCATTGCAGTAACTGAACAGTTCTCACTATGTGGGTCACAGCCCCTTTGAGGGTTGTCGTATGTCACATATTTACATCACAAGTCATAAAAATAGCAATTTACAACATTACAATTTATAACGGCAGTTATGAAGTAGCAATGAAATAATTTACGTTTTGAGGTCACCACAGCATGAGGAACTGTACTAACGGTTCACAGCATTAGGAAGGTGAAGAACCACTGCTAACTGATAGATAGCTGAAGACTTAACTTTTTCAAATCTTCCCTTATTCAAGTCATTGGTGCTATTTTCTCTGTTTCAGTTTTATCTTGTTTGTAGACTTTTTTTTTTTTTTTTTTTTGCATTCTACTTCTGTTAGTCCTTCATTGTTGTACAGCAAAAGTTGTATTCCTTTCCTGGTTCATGTGCTACAGAAGGCATAAATTTATAATTTGGTTGCTCCATTTTAATAACTTTCTTTTTTTTCCCCCAGCATTCTCCCAAATGTAGAAAAACTGAAAGAGAGAAAGAAAGCCACAGCCATAATTTATGATGCCAGCACCACTCTAAGACCCACCTATAACTATTGCTATTCAAACTACCTACTGCTATTTACAACAGAATCTTTGCATCACAACTCTTGGTAGCTCAGCCTTTGGGAATGTCATGCTTTAGTAGTTACTCTTACCTTGCTTTAATAAAATTTCTGACAAAAAAACAATCTATAAAATAAAAGACTTATTTGATTCATAACTTTTGCAGACAGGGTCTATCTGGTGTGGCAGTTCTCATCATATCAGTCAGTAAGCACAAAAGAACAAGGGTAGGAACCAAGGATAGTAGCAGTAAGTTCCCTTGGACAGCCCCTAGGCTCAACAAACACAATTCTACCACATCTCAATAGTCTTAAATCTTTAAAGTTCTTCATCTTTGATGGGTTTTCACATTCATTAGTCAATAACAGTGGGGACCTAATTACTACTGGAAGCTGAAGAAGGATTCTCTGTGTCTTTATGGAAACATTATCTGCCAACAAAGATCTGGGAACCTATAACTTAGGCAAGAAATAGAATGTGGGGCATCTGGCAGGCAGAAAGTTTTCTGGTACAGAGCCAAATGGGCAAGGTTCGGCTGGAAAGAAGTGGCCCACTGTACCTGGGAGAGGTAACCACCTATGTGGCAAAATGTAGATCAGAATATGGAAACAACCCAAATATCTCTGACGAATGGATACAGAAATTGTGGTACCTTTACACAATGGAATACTATGCAGCAATTAGAAATAAGGAAATTGTGGAATTTGCAGGCAAATGGAGGGAACTCGAAAAGATCATCCTGAGTGAGGTATCCCAGAAGAAGAAAAACATATACATGGGATATACTCACTTATAAGTGGCTACTAGACAAAAATATAGTGTAAACAAACTAAAATCTGTACACCTAAAGAAGCTAAGCAAGAAAGAGGACCCTGGGTAAGATGATCAATCCTCATTTAGAAAGGCAACCAGGACAGACATCATAAAAGGGAGAAAACAGAAACAGGACAGGTGCCTACCACAGAGGGCCTCTGAAAGACTCTACCCTTCAGGGTATCTAAGCAGATGCTGAGATTCATAGCCAAAATTTGGGCAGAGTGGAGAGAATCTCATGAAAGAAGGGGGAGATCAAAAGACCTGGAGGGTCAGGAGCTCCACAAGAAGACCAACAGAACCAAAAAATTCTGGGCACAAGGGTCTTTTCTCTGATACTGATACTCCTACCAACCTTGACCCTTTGTACAGATGCAGATCATTGGCAGGTCAGTCTAAATGTGCGTTCCCTAATAAGTGGAACAGGGACTATTTCTGACATGAACTCAGTGGCAGGCTCTTTTATCATCTCCCCCTGAGGTGGTAGCAGGCCACAGAGGAAGAAAATGCAACCAGTCCTCATGAGACCTGATAGATTAGGATCAGATAGAAGGGGAAGAGGACCTCTGTTATCACTGGACTGGGGGAGGGGCATGGGAGAAGAAGAGAGAGGGAAGGCAGAATTGAAAGGGGACAAGCGAGGGGGGCAACAGCTTGGATATAAAGTGAATAAATTGTAATGAATAAAAAATAAAGAAATGTAGATCAGTAAAATCCGTTATTTAAAGTTCTTAGCTGGTCAGAAAAGAGCCTAGCTAAATGGCCAAAGTATTTGCAATTAATATTGTTTTATCAGTCATTATTACAGTAAATCATGGCCTGAAAAATCCCTCCACCCCTTCAACAGGAAACTCCCTCATGTACACAAAGTATGTGCTATATTAATCTCCTCACAATCCAATAAAATGCACAATTGAGATTAATTATCACCTGTACAGTCATTTTTATCTTCTTGTTCACTATATTATCGCTTAGTGTTGTGTCGTCTGTATTCCTCAAACAGGCTAAGCCTTAGAGTCTAAGGTTTTCCTAAAAATACTTTTTTTTAAACTTTTTATTGGTTCATTTTTTTTTCTCTTCCAAGTGCCTGAAAAATAGAAAATACTCATCAACACTGAATTTCAGACCTTAGAAACCTTTTGGCCCTACACCTGTGGTCAGAAACAGAAGGTATGTGTATGATTGGCACAGCAAATAATAAGTCCTACATTTAGTCAAGGTCTTAGATAAGGTTTGTTTGTAACAGTTGTTAAAGTGCCATCTCCAGACATCTGTGAGCATTCAATTTCTCTTATTATATAGCTCTACGTGTATGAAGGACCATTTGTTTTATTTTGGTTCCACTTCTAATAAAATGGATTGTAGATATTCTTGAATTTAATTTATAGTATGCCTTTTAGACATAATGTCATTCCATAGATATTTGTGTAATTCTTTGAGGTTTGGGAAATGAATGTGTATTAAAATTAAGAAAAAAAGTCTGTATTTTAAACTACATTGAAGTATGATTTTATTACCTATTCTTCCCAAGTTAAGCTAATAAATATTTCACACCCTTAAAAATGTAAGATTATGCTAGGTTGCTTCATGTCAGAAATCCAGTATTCTCTATGTGAGACTGTGCCATGAACCTTAGTACACCCTTCTTCATTTTATTGTGTGTTCATCACCATATTCTCACAGGATCCTTTCAATATTGCCACTTGATCTTTGTTGTACCGTCTCTTAAATTTTGTAGCAACTATGATAGTTTTCTTAAAATTTGATTAGAATTTATATTCATAATATACATTCTTCCCTGAAATACATTTGATTTATCCACCAAATCAATCCATGCATGATTTCCTGGACTTTGGATTTTAAAACAACTACAATTTTGATATTTGAGTGTGGACAGTTATGACACTTTATTTCATGTTCAGATTCCAGGATACCGCTCAGGCAGAATTCCTAAAGAACTGAAAAAGTTGTTAAACAAGAGCAGAAGTCTTTGAGTCCTTCTTAAACATCAGCCTAAGAAAGTTAAAAATTAAAATATGGCATAAAGTTTAATGCTGTGCTTTGAAACGGTTTGATATCAAAACTTCATTCACTTAAAAGCTTTGTTTCACACAGTAATATTGTGTTAAGAAATAAGGGGCAAAAGACCTGTAAGATTCAGGAACTCACTAGAGTCATTCAACTCAGACAGTTATGAATTACAGAAAGTTTTCCTTTGTTTCATTAAAATGTTTATTAAAAACTAAATTAGCCCTTGCTCAGATGTAGCCCATAGACTCAGTCTCTAAATGAGTTCACTAATAAAGGGTGCAGGGGCTTTCTCTGGCATGAAATCACTGACAGGCTCTCTGATCATCTCCCCCTAGGGTGTGCAGCCTTGCCAGGACACAGAGGAAGACAATATGGCCAGTCCTGATGAGACCTGATGGGCTGGGATCAGAAAGAAGGGGAGGAAGACCTCACTTATCAGTGAACTAGGGGAGGGGCATAGGAGGAGAAAAGAGGGTGAGGATGGGATTCAGAGAGAGGAGAACACAGTGAGGATACAAATAGAATAAATTGTAATAATTGATAATAATAAAGTATTTTTAAAAGTCTATATTAGCATTTTCCATATGCATTTGGGAAAATCATTCCTCATGTAAAATTGTTCATGGCTGTTTAAAATAGTTGTGACTTTTTTGACTACGCATTTGTTAGACTAGTAAATTATCAACACTGTGATATGCAAAACTAAGATTTTCAAAGAATGCACAATATAATTAATATTTTAGTTTGCTTCCTTTACTCATTTTTATATTATTCTGGCTTACTTGTGATTACTCTGTTAAGCACCCTTTGCTCTTTCTTTAATCCTTTCTTTTCTTTTTACACACACACACAAATGCACACACATACCATCTTATAAAAAGAGTGAGAGGGAGAGAGAGAGTAAAGAAAATGGAAGCAATATAAAACAGTTAACACAAGAAAGATGGCATAGTGGATAAAATTCGTGCCACACAAACGAAGATCTGATTCCAGATGCTCACAACTCACATAAAGCCTTATGAGGTAGCACACGTGTGTGAAATCACATCACTCCTTCAAGATGTCAGCTGGAGCCAGGAAAACTCCTTGAGCTTTATGGGGCAGCTAACTGGCTGTATGCAATGATTAATAACGATTCTTTTCAAATAAAGTGGAAGGGTGAAGGCAAGGTTCAGAGTCAAGATTGTCCTATGAACTCCACAATGCAACACTGAATAAACACACACACGAGGGAGCAAGATGGCGGCGCCAGGAGGACTCTCATTCTGAGGAGCAGCACAGCAGGATTGGCACAGTGACCAGCAATCAGAACTCGCGGCCATAAAATACAAGTGATTGTGTTTCCCAGGTGAGAGGATACCCCATGGTGGGGGATTCAATCAGCTTTAACTCACCCGGCTAAACCGGGAAGAGAACCTGGTTACACCAGGCGCTTGGTCGCCAGCACAGAGCTACACGCCACTGTGATCTAGTCATTGTCCCAGACTGAACTGAGGGTCCACAACACCACAGACTGGATTTTCCAGTCGAGAGATAACCCCACGAAGCAGGAAACGATTGGGACCAACCTTAGGTCACCCCGACATCCCCTGGAAAAGATTCGGGTTCCCTGGGCGCCCCAGGAGCCAGCCCGGAGCCAGAGCTGGGGACCCAGGAGCCAGAGCTGGGGTCTCAGATAGAACTGTGGGCACGAGGGCACCAGGGCACCAGAGACTGAGTTTCACTGTCAGGTGCAAACCTACAGGGAGGGAAACGGTTGGTTTGATCTCAGAGCACTCAGCCGACACCCCCACCTCGAAAAGGTCTCAGAAAAAATAATCCAGTTTAGGCAGCCGCCAAGGCTCCCAAAAGCCAGAAAGTCGGAGCAACAAGCGGGCATCTGTGCCTGTGGGTTCTACTCGCCACCCCAGACAGAACAGCGGTCCCCAAAGCATAGACTCAGTGTCTCTGGCAGGAGGAAACCCCCAGTGGAGGGGATCATCAGGTCTAACGCTCAGGACACCCAGCACCAAAAGACTTCCTGGATTCACGCAGACTCTAGGCTCTAATGCAGGCAGGAGCTCTGTGCTCAGCCACCATTATTGAGTACCCCTAAGGCACTGGAACACACAGCTGCATCCTCAGACCTACAAAAGCCAGAGAGCCATTACAGCAACCCTCAGATACTGTGCCAAGGATCAACCAGTTATCCCTAGCTAGACTGTCAAAACTATGGGAATCTCTGGTCCTTCAAGAGGGCTGCACCCACAGCATCTGGACCAGAACAGTGCCTGCAGCCGCCATCACAGACAGGGACACACAGCTTCTGGTCCAGAAGCTGAGTGAGGCACCCAGCCTCCAGACCAGAGCAGCGCCCCCAGGTGCCAACTCAACCTAGGTGCACATTTTCCAGGCCCGGAGGAGAGCACTCAGCCTCTGGCCCAGAGACTTGCTGGGCGCACCTCTCACTTTCCCGGACAGAATTGTGTGTCCCAGGATACCAGACTGAGTTTCCCTGTTGGGAGAAAACCCCACAGCTAGTGCATCAGCAGGTTCTTCAAGAGGACTGTACCTGGAAATTTAGTGAGCAGAAGCACACTAAATTTATAATGAGAAACCCAGCAGTGGGGCAGCTGTCTTGAGAACTTCTATGGTTAAGAGGAGATCCCCTCCTGCCTAACAAAGACCACAGCTACTACTCAGGGCTATAAACCTGAGGTGAGCAGTGGCAATTCCTGAGAAACACTGGCCATACAGTGACCATAACCAAAAAGCAGAGGAGGACTCCTTCAGGAAAAATCATCTTTAGGCCAAGGGGATTCTCCCTACCCCAGGACTCCAGGAAGCACAGAAACTAACAGCCAACACCTAAATCAGCACAATGGGTAGAGGTCAGCATAAAAGCTCAACCAACAAAAGACAGAGCAATATGGCATCTCCAGAACCCAGCCATCCTGGGGCAAACAGCCCTGGACAACACAGCATAATAGAAAATCAAGAAGATGACCTTAAATCTATGCTGATGAAGAGGATAATAGAAGAAACAAATAAAATACATAAAGAATTAGAGGAAGATAAAACCAAACAGATCATGGCTATCCATAAAGAAATGGAGGAAGTTAAAGACAAGCAGATTATGGCCATCCATGAAGAAATACGGGAAGATGCAGCCAAACAGCTTGTGGCCTTCAGAGAAGAAATAATTAAATCACTGAAAGAAATAAAAGGAACAGAGTTGAAGGAACTAAAAGAAAAAGAGGAAAATACAATCAGACAGGTGAAGGAAATAAACAAAACAACTCAAGACCTGAAGATAGAACTGGAAAAATTAAAGAAAACACAAATGGAGGAAATAATGGAGAGGAAGAATTTAGGAAAGAAAACAGGAACTACAGAGGTAAGCATAACCAACAGACTACAAGAAATGGAAGAAAGAATCTCAGGTGTAGAAGATACAATGGAAGAAATCGATGTATCTGTCAAAGAAAATGTTAAATCCAAAAAATTCCTGACACAGACCGTCCAAGAAATCCAAGACAATATGAAAAGACAAAACCTAAGAATAATAGGTATAGAGGAAAAAGAAGACTCCCTTCTCCAAGGCCCAGAAAATATTTTCAACAAAATCATTGAAGAAAATTTCCCCAAGTTAAAGGAGAAGCCAATAAGAATACATGAGGCCTACAGAACACCCAACAAATTTGACCAGAAAAGAAAATCCTCCTGCCACATAATAATCAAAACAGTAAGTATACAGAACAAAGAAAAAATACTAAAAGCTGCAAGGGAAAAAGGCCAAGTAATATATACTGGCAAACCCATTAGAATCACACCTGACTTTTCAACAGAAACTATGAAAGCCAGAAGGGCCTGGACAGATATCATGCAGACCCTAAGAGAACATAGATGTCAGCCCAGGCTACTATACTCTGCAAAACTCTCAGTCTTCATAGGCAGAGAAAACAAGATATTCAATGACAAAAACAAATTTCCACAATACCTAGGCACCAATCCAGCATTACAGAAGACAGTGGAAGGGAAAATACAACCCAAGAAAATTAGCTTCTGTCAAGAAAACACAGGAAATAATTAACCTTACTAAAGTAAACCAAAAAGCAACCAAGCACACAACCTTATGAACACAGCCAACATCAAAATCAAAGGTTCTAACAGCCACTGGTCATTAATCTCTCTCAACATCAATGGACTCAACTCTCAAGTAAAAAGACACAGATTAACAAAATGGATACGTAAACAAAACCCAGAAATCTGTTGCATACAAGAAACACACCTAAGGCACAAAGATAGACATTACCTGAGGGTAAAAGGTTGGAAGACGACTTTCAAAGCAAATGGACCCAAGAAACAAGCAGGAGTAGCCATTCTAATATCTGATAAAATAGACTTTCAACCAAAATTAATAGAAAGAGATGAGGAAGGACACTTCATACTCATTAACGGAAAATTCCACCTGGAACACATCACAATCCTGAATATCTATGCCCCAAATACAAGAGCACCACATTTGTAAAAGAAACATTGATAAAATTTGAACCACATATAGATCCCCACACATTAATAGTGGGAGACTTCAACACCCCACTCTCAACAAAGGACAGGTCAACAAAACAGAAATTAAACAAAGAAACAATATCTCTGACAGTGGTCATGAATCAAATGGACATCACAGACATTTATAGAACTTTACACCCAAACACAAAAGAATTTACCTTCTTCTCAGCACCTCATGGAACCTTCTCCAAAACAGACCATATAGTTGGTCACAAAGCAAACCTTAACAGATCCAAGAAGACTGAAATAATCCCTTGTATCTTGTCTGATCACCTTGGAATAAAGGTGGACTTCAACAACAACAGAAATAGCAAAAAGCCTACACACACATGGAAACTGAACAACTTGTTACTAAATGACAGCTGGGTCAGGAAGAAATAAAGAAAGAAATTAAAGTCTTCCTAGAACTCAATGAAAATGAAGAAACAACATACCCAAACTTGTGGGACACAATGAAAGCAGTGCAAAGAGGAAAGTTCATAGCACTAAGTGCCTTCAAGAAGGAATTCGAGACAGCTCATTCAAGCAACTTTTGGCCCACTTAAAAACCCTAGAAAAAGAAGAAGCAGACAGACCAAAAAAGAGTAGACTGTTGGAAATAATCAAACTCTGGGCTGAAATCAATCAATTAGAAACAAATAAAACAATTCAAAGAATCAATGAAACCAAGAGCTGGTTCTTTGAGAAAATCAACAAGTTCGACAAACCCTTAGCCAAGCTAACTAAAAGGCAGAGAGACACCACCCAAATCAACAAAATTAGAAATGAAACGGGGGACAGTAAGAACTGGAGGGGATGGGAACTCCACAAGGAGAGAAAAAGAACAAGATAATTTGAACACAGGGAACTTCCCAAAGACTCATACTCCAACCAAGGATTATTCGTGGAGATAACCTAGAATCCCTGCACAGATGTAGCCCATGGCAGTTCAGTGTCCAAGTGGGTTACATAGTAATGGAAAGAGGGACTGCCTCTGACATAATCTGATTGGCCTGCTCCTTGATCATCTCCCCCTGATGGGGGAGCAGCCTTACCAGGCCACAGTAGAGGACAATGCAGCAACTTTTGATGAGAACTGATAGACTAAGATCAGAAAGGAGAGGAGAACCTCCCCTATCAGTGGACTTGGGGAGTGGCATGCATGCAGAAAGGGGAGGGAGGGTGGGATCAAGAGGGGAGGAGGGAGGGGCTTATGGGGGGATTCAAAATGAATAAAGTGTAATTAATAAAAAATTAAAAAAAATAGAAATAATCATAAAAAAGAGAGGGGGCTACAGATGGGATAAAAATGAATAAATTGTAATTAACAAAAATTAATTAATTAATATTTGAAAATAAATTAATTAATTAAAAAAAAATAAACACACACACACCAAGAGAGAAAAAGAGAGTAAAAGAGAGGCAGACAGATTCAGAGACAGAGACTAAGAAAGACATATAATGGCAGAGGATGAGACAAAAAGAAAGAAGTTTTGGGGACATCTGATATGGTAATGAATAGTTGAGATACTTTTTACCAATTAACAAACTTTCTAAACCTAATTAACTTTGCATATTTATCATAAAATCTTATGTATTTGTTTGACTTTTTAAATAATTTAAGGTTAACTGAGAAAAGTAATTTTAGGAGAAAATCAGGCTTAAAAATTGAAACTCATTACAAAATTTCACACACATGGGGAGGGAGGTGGCATAATCATCTATTCTGATGAATCAGAAGAGGCTGGGAAGAAGAGGGATGGAGACACTGGAGATACTGTAACTAGAATTACTCATTATAATAAAGAACACGCTAATAAAGTATTCATAAGTTATTGATTAGAGATTATACAGCTGAAGCTTTTAAAGAGGTGATGGCACTTAGTAACACTCCATAATGTTTGGCAATTTCATCTATTTGCTATTCTGAAATGCAAGTAGTAGAAAAATCTCCCAATCTCCGTTGCAAAGTCAGTGTTTTCTTTTCTCTTCTTAGATAAAATTATACTTATGCAATTGTATATAAAACCATATACAATATGTATCTAAACTGGTACCAATAGATAATTTTCTGAGTAGTCTATGGGTGTACAAGGGCACCCACATTTGTAAAACAAACATTGATAAAACTTAAACCACACATAGATCCCCATACATTAATAGTGGGAGACTTCAACACCCCACTCTCAACAAAAGACAGGTAAACAAAACAGAAATTAAACAAAGAAACAATGTCTCTAACAGAGGTCATGAATTAAATGGACCTGACAGACATTTACCGAACCTTACACCCAAACACAAAAGAATTTACCTTCTTCTCAGCACCTCATGGAACCTTCTCCAAAATAGACCATATAGTGGGTCACAAAGCAAGCCGCAACAAATAAAAGAAGATTGAAATAATCCCTTGTATCCTATCTGATCACCATGGAATAAAGTTGGACCTCAACACAACAGAAATAGCAAAAAGCCTACACACACAGGGAAACTGAACAACTTCCTACTAAATGACAGCTGGGTCAGGGAAGAAATAAAGAAATATATTAAAGTCTTCCTAGAATTCAATAAAAATGAAGGCACAACATACCCAAACTTGTGGGAAACAAGGAAAGCAGTGCTAAGAGGAAAGTTCATAGCACTAAGTGCCTTCAAGAAGAAATTCGAGACAGCTCATTCAAGCAACTTAATGGCTCACCTATAAACCCTAGAAAAAGAAGAAGCAGATGCACCAAAAAGGAGTAGATGGCTGGAAATAATCAAACTCAAGGATGAAATCAATCAATTAGAAAAAAAATAAAACAATTCAAAGAATCAATGAAACCAAAAGCTGGTTCTTTGAGAAAATCAACAAGATGAGCAAACCCTTAGCCAAGCTAACAAAAAAGCAGAGAGACACAATCCAAATCAACAAAATCAGAAAGGAAATGGGGGACATAACTACAGACACTGAGGAAATCCAAACAATCATTAGGACTTACTTCAAAAGTCTATATGCCACAAAATTTGAAAATCTAAACGGACTGGACAATTTTCTTGATCGATTCCACTTACCAAAACTGAATCAGGACCAGGTAAATCAAATAAATAGTCCTATATCCCCCAGGAAATAGAAGCAGTAATTGAAAGTCTCCCATCCAAAAAAAGCCCATGACCAGATAGTTTCATCATAGAATTCGACCAGATCTTCAAAGAAAAGTTAACTCCAATTATCTTCAAAATTTTCCACAAAATAGAAACAGAAGGAACACTACCAAACTCATTCTATGAAGCCACAATCACCTTGGTACCTAAACTTCACAAAGACCCAACAAAGAAAGAGAATTTCAGGCCAATCTCCCTTATGAACATTGATGCAAAAATACTCAACAAAATGCTTGCAAACAAAATACAAGATCTTATCAAAGATATCATCCACTATGACCAAGTAGGCTTCATCCCAGGTATGCAGGGGTGGTTCAATATATGGAAATCCATCAATGTGATCCACCACATTAACAAACTGAAAGAAAAAAATACATGATAATCTCCTTAGATGCTGAAAAAGCATTTGACAAAATCCAACATCCATTCATGTTTAAAGTATTGGAGAGATCAGCGATACAAGGCACATATTTAAACATAGCAAAGGCAATATACAGCAAGCCTATAGCCAACATCAAACTAAACAGAGAGGAACTTAAAGCAATCCCACTGAAATCAGAGACAAGGCAAGGGTACCCACTCTCTTCATCTCTCTTCAACATTTCTGGAAGTCCTTGCTAGAGCAATAAGACAGTCGAAGGAGATCAAGGGAATACAAACTGGAAAGAAAGAAGTCAAAATATCACTATTTGCAGATGATATGAGAGTATACCTGAGCGAAACCAAAAACTCTACCAGAGAATTCCTACAGCTGATAAACACCTTCAGCAAAGTGGCCAGATACAAAATTAACTTAAAAAAATCAGTAGCCCTCCTGTATACAAAAGACAAAAGGGCTGAGAAAGAAATTAGGGAAACAACACCCTTCACAATAGCCACAAATGACATAAAGTACCTTGATAGTAACCCTAACCAAGCAAGTCAAAGACTTGTATGAAAAAAAAAAATTCAAGTCTCTGAAGAAAGAATTAGAAGGTATCAGAACATGGAAAGATCTCCCATGCTCATGACTTGGCAGGATTAACGTAGTAAAAATGGCTATCTTACCAATAGCAATTTACAGATTCAAGACAATTCCCATCAAATTACCAACACAATTCTTTACAGACCTGGAAAGAAAAATTCTCAACTTCGTATGGAATAACAAGAAACCCAGAATTGCTAAAACAATCCTCTACATACAAGATCTTCAGGAGGTATCTCCACCCATGATCTTAAGCTGTACTATAGAGCAACTGTAATAAAAACTGTGTGGAGGGGCTTATGGGGGGATACAAAGTGAATAAAGTGTAATTAATAAAAATTAAAAAAATAAAAAATGGGGTACAGCGCTAAACAAAGAATTCTAAATACAGGAATATTGAATGGCAGAGAAACACTTAAAGAAATGTTCAACATCCTTAGTCATCAGGGAAATGCAAATCAAAGTGACTCTGAGATTTCACCTTACACCCATCAGAATGGCTAAGACCAAAAACTCAATTAACAACACATGCTGGAGAGGATGTGGAGAAAGGGGAACCCTCCTTCACTGCTGGTGGGAATGTAAACTTGTACAACCACTTTGGAAATCAATCTGGTGTTTTCTCAGACAATTATGAATAGTGTTCCCTCAAGATCCAGCTATACCTCTTCTAGGCATGTATCCAAAAGATGCTCAAGTACACAACAAGAATATTTGTTCAACCATGTTTGTAGCAGCTTTATTCATCATACCCAGAAGCTGGAAACAGCCCAGATGCCCCTCAGTTGAGGAATGGATACAGAAATTGTGGTACATCTACCAATAGAATATTACCTAGAAATAAAAAACAAGGAAATGATCAAATTTGCAAGTAAATGGTGGAAACTGGAAGACCTCATCCTGAGTGAGGTATCCCAGAAACAGAAAGACACACAGGGTATATACTTAGTCATAAGTGGATATAAGGCATATAACATAGGCTAAACATACTAAAATCTGTATACCTAAAGAGACTAATCAAGAAGGAGGACTCTATTTAAAATGGTCAATCTGCATTCAGAAAGGCAACAAAGATGGACGCCAGAAGAAGGTGAAAACAGGGAATAGGACAGGAATTTGCCACGGATGACCTCTGAAAGGCTCTACCCTGCTACATATCAAAGCAGATGCTGAGTCTTATGGCCAACCTTTGGCCCGAGTGCAAGGAATCTTATGAAAGAGGGGGGGGGGGTAGTAAGACCGTAATGAGCATTTTAAGCCATAAGGAAGAGCTATAGTCTGGCCCTCCAATAGGTAAATACTCACAACTTATGGACACATTATGTTGCTTGTAAACATGTTCTTTGTAAAGCAGTTATTTACAGTCCATAAGCTGATACGATACTATGTTAGCTGGTGTCCAGTGATCAGCGAGCAGAGAATGTTGAGTTTCTTGTGTTATGTGTGATTTCAAATAACTTATTTATCTTTGGTAAACTTGCCTACTCTGTATATACATTAAGAAATTTTACAACAAAGTTTGTAAAATATAAAAAATCAATTCTAGTTACATACTATAGTATATAATAGTCAATATTAATATTGTATTTTGAAATCCTACCTAAAATTAATTAACTGCCAAAAATAAAATAAAGTGTGCACTACTCTCAACTTTCTGGCGAATTGAACATTTCCAGAATTATTTTATGTAGAGCACAGTGAAACATATCTGTAATACCACCGTTGGAAACAAAGGTATTAAAGCCTGTGAGTTCAAGGTAAGGTCAGAACAGAGAGTGAAATCTTCTCTCATAAATCAAAAGAAAACCCACAGACAATTAATGCATTGTTTGTCAACAGAGTACATAATGTTTGGGTATCCACCCTGTGCTGTGTAATACAGATATAAATATTGGAGTTTGCCTGCCATTAGGAAGTTGTATGTTGTGATGTGTTGGGAATTTATGGTGGAAACTCTGCTACATACAAGGCATGCTGGTGACAGTAAGGGCAAAATCATTAATTCTAATGTGTTTCTGGAAAACACATCATTTAGTATAAATAGAGATATACACATTTGCAGTTACAAGCATTAGCATAAACAAATCAACAGTTGCTTTATGTAAGTTGTAACTGCCTACACGTATGCATCCATTCTGCACAAGCGTTTGCACTCCTGTTTACACATCAATTGCCTCCATTCCAATGACATACAGCATTTCTGCTGATGTTCCATGACTGAAGGGTGTGGTTTGTCAAACAGCCTCCAATCTTGTGTAAAAAGACAACAAAAGAAGAGCATGGACATAATTTTAATAATAGTGCACCTATGCAATTTAATTCCTCATGATGTGGAATATTAACAAAAATTATTGGAGATCCTGGAATATTCAGAGTTTTCCTACCCATAAATAAAAGCTATATGGGACTAGTCAAATTGAGTTATTATAAAAACATTTACAGATTAAAAACTTTAAGTTACATCACTTGCTTAGATATCATAGATGTGTTGAAACATATCAAAGCTGTAATAAAAACATGCAATTCTTCCTTAGCCTGAGTAATTGGCCATGTTTTATGAGATGGCCCTCTTTAGAGACATAGTTTGGTTCTCCAATTCAAGAACAAGAAAGGAGCTAAAGGATATACTCTTTATTTCTTGGAGCCTCTGTCTTTTGCTTCACCCTCTGTTTCATTGGACAAAGTGACTGGAAGCTGTAGAACAAGAACTCAAGGGCCCACAGCTAATATCATCCTGTTAGTTATGTGGCAGAGAGGAGAGTAAAGAGGGTAGAACAGGAAAGAATAAGGGCCAGGAATATTAAAATTAGCTATGTTTAAAATGACGTCTCCCATTAGCTCTTCCTCAGTTAGCAATTATAAGATTCAAAACAATACAATAGTTTACTAAAACTAATATAACCCATTTGCTTTGAAGTATGGTTCATGGTGATGGACCATTGTTGAGGCCATTTTTTTTTCACAATTTATTCATTATATATCCCAGTTGAAGTTCCTACCTCATCTCTTCCTGGTCCCACCCTTCCTCCTTCTTCTCCCTCTCCAACCCTCCCCCCATGTGCCTTCTTTAGTCCACTGATAGGAGAGGTCCTCTTGCCCTACTATCTGACCCTAGCCTATCAGGTCTCATCAATACTATATGCATTTTTTTTTTAATTTGGCCTAAGAAGACTTGCTAGGGAAAGATAATCAAAGAGCAGGCAACTAAGTTCATGCCAGAGACTGCTTCTGCTTGCTTCCCTTACTAGGAAACCTCCATGGAGACCTGCTCTGGGCTACATTTGAATGGATTCTAAGTTATCTCCATGCATTGTCCTGGTTGATTCTTCAGTCTCTGAAGCCCCCTCCCATGGGCCCAGATTTTTCTGGTTCTGTTGTTCTCCTATTCCCTCCAGGTCTTTCTATATCCTCTTCCTTCCATAAGATTCCCTGAACTCACTTCAGATGTCCCACTTCAGATGTCTGTCCTGTTTGGCCTTCTGAATGAGGATTAAGCCTCTTCCCTAGGGTCCTCCTTCTTGCTAGGCTTCTTTAGGCATACAGATTTTAATGTGTTTATTGTATAACATATGGTTAATGTCAACTTGTAAGTAAACATATACCATGGGTGTCTTTCTGCTTCTGGGTCATCTCACTCAGGATGATCTTTTCTAGTTCGCACCATTTACCTGCAAATTTCATGATTTTCTTGTTTTTAATTGCTGAGTAGTATTCCATTGTGTAAATGTACTACAATTTCTGTATCCATTCCTTGGTTGAGGAATATCTAGGGCTACACAAATAAAGTTGCTATGAACATAGTTGAGTAAATATCTTTGTTGAATGGTGGAAATAGAAGCTGTCATCCAAAGTCTCTCATCAAAAAAAAAAAAAAAAAAAAAAAAAATCCCAGGTTAGACAGTTTCAGCATGGAATTCTAACAGACCTTCAAAGAAGAACTAACACCAATACTCTTTAAACTATTCCACAAAATAGAAACAGGAGGAACATTGCCAACCTTGTTCTCTGAGTTCACAATCATCTTGATACCTAAATTTCACAAAGACCCAACAAAAGAGAACTTCAGACTAATTTCACTTATGAACATTGATACAGAAAAAACCAATAAAATACTCGCAAACAAATCCAAGAGCATATCAAAGATATCATCAAACAAGACCAAGTAGGCTTCATCCCAGGGACACAGGGGTTGTTCAATATATGGAAATCCATCAATATAATCCACCATATAAACAAACTGAAAGGAAAACAAACACACACACACACACACACACACACACACACACACGATCATCTCCTTAGATGCTGAAAATCATTTGAAAATATCCAACACCCATTCATGTTTAAAGTTTTGGAGAGATCAGGGATACAAGGGACATAGCTAAACATAATAAAGGCAATATACAGCTAGCCTATAGCCAACTTCTAAGTAAATGGAGAGAAACTTAAATCAATCCCACTGAAATCAGGGACAAGACAAGGCTGCCCACTCTCTCCTTACCTCATCAACATAGGACTTAAAATACTAGCTAGAGCAGTAAGACAACTAAAGGAGATACTAGGAGGATACAAATCTGAAAGGAAGAAGTCAAAGTATCACTATTTGCAGATTGATAGTATACATAGACAGTAAGTCTTATTGTCCTGGAATTGGGTTGGCATTTGCACTGTTGTTAGTAATCAATGGCCTGGTGCAATTTTCTTACAATAAGTCAGCTCTTTTCAATTTATTTTCTTATTTGTTTTGTCCTATTCTGGTTTGTCCTTTTTTGTTGCCTCTTTGTTTTTGAATGAGAGAGAGTAAAAAAGAATGTGGATTATGGTAGGTGATGAGGTGGGTAGGACCTTAGAGGAGTTGGGGAAGGCATAATAATATATTTTTTTTTTGAAAAAAGAATCTACTTTCAATAAAAAAATAAGATCAAAAAAATCTCCCGAAGAGTTACAGGGCGATCACAGATCAAGTGCAGATGACTTGAGTTCCTCCTCATAAAGGCACTGATGTTTTGAACTCATAATTATCTCATTGGGTTAGATACTAGTGTTAAAAATGAACACTTTCTCTACATTTACAATATTGGATTAAATATACTTTTTGATGATGCAAAAAAATAAACAGTGAAATAACCTTTGCAAACAATTTTCACATTTTGCTTTAGCTTCAAATAATTGTCAGAACACTTAATCTACATCATAGCTGTGTGAGACTCACTTATTTCCTGTGATTCAACCAAAACTCTTAAAAGAGTACCCATTTAAAAAAGCCAACAGCAGATTTTCAAATGAGAAAATATAACATATATCTTAGCAAAATAATTTTATGAAAAATAGATTTTACATAAAATTACAATTTTCATAAAGTATTTAATTTATATTAATATGTGATGATTCTTAGATATATTAATATTTAAAATTTTGTTTAAACTTTCAATATTATATCAAAACATATAAATTATATGACATTGGTATTATAGAATGTTGAAGAAAATATAAAAGAAAGCTGAAATCGTAGTGCTTATATTGGTCATAATGCTAAGATTGTATGTGAAATTGCATTACATTTTTATTGTTGTTTGTTTAAAAATATACTCTTGTATTTTTCTACAATGTGTACACCAAATATTTTACATTTTATAGCATATGAAAATAGAACTTTATGTAGCCTTTGACAACATTGCATAAACTCTAATCGAAGTGTTTTCATTAAAGTAAGCTAGATAGTTATTAATGTTCCCTGTAAATAGTTTGGCATATAAAACCTTGGATTTATTCAAATAGATTGCCTACTGAAAAGTTTATGACCATTATAATTAAGAAGTCATTAAGCCATAAAATATTTTCTCAAATGGTAAAGATTTTCTCACATGATAAATAAATCTTTCCTACTTTATAATTTATGAGCATTTTAAGAACCAACCTGGAATAATTTTTTTTCCTTAAGATTCTGAGAAATGATTACTAATTTCAAACTTCTACACATTGTAACTATATAATAGCATTTATACATGTTTAATTGCTAAGAATCAATTCCAGATAACTAAATTCAAGAAATAAAATGAGATTATATAACACATTCATAACATCAGGCAGTAAGATCACACAAATACATTTAACACAAGTCATATGTAAGACCTCATAGCCTGAAACAAATGCCTTTCACGCTCTTGGTATAAAACTTCATAATTCATCTAGTTTTCATATCCAAATTATATTAGTAGTAATTAATTTTCTAAGGAGAATAAAATTAATAGGTGTGCTACATAAATAAGTCGGAGATTGAGGGCTTGTGTTTTTCCAACAAATTCTGTTAGACAGTCATATATATATATATATATATACACACACACATATATATGTATGTATATATACAGACACACACACACACATATATATATATATATATATATACATGTATACACATATATATGCATGTAGAGGCATAGTCTTATTTTTTCTAGTAGCATTGTGCAAGTATGATGTGTATATATATAGGTATTTAATAAGTATATTTATATATTTTACACAAATACACACACGCACAACCTTACAAAACAGTGCAAAAGAGTGCAGAGAAACCTGAGAAGAAAGGTCAATTTGTAATTTAGTTCACTGTCTAAAAGTCTATATAAGTTTCATATTAAACTTCAATCAGTTATCTCCTTCCACTATGTAGATCTTAGGATCAATCGTTTTATAATCGGATATCCCCTACAGCTGAAATCAGAATTTAAATTATTATATTTTTAAATTTAAATGATTTTTGTAAGAAATAACCCCATCTATCATCATATCACCACAAAAATTAGGACTGTACTTCAATACTGAGTTCTTTTTTATTTTTTAATTAAATTTTGTTTTTTTTATATTAATTACAGTTTATTCATTTTGTATCCTAACTCTACTCCCCTCCCCCATTCCCTCCCAATCCCACCCTCCTTCCCTCATTTCCTCCCACCCCCTCTCCATGTCCACTCCTCCCCTTCCTTCTGGTCCTTGCTTATCAGGTTTCATCAGGACTAGCTTCTTTCTCTTCCTCTGTGGCCTGGTAAGGCTGCTCCCCCCTCAGGTGGAAGTGATCAAAGAGCCAGACCATGAGTTCATATCAGAGACAGTCCTCATTCCAAATATTGTGGAACCCTCATGGATACTGAGTTTCCTCAGGCTACTTCGTGTGTAAGGGTTCTAAGTTATCTCCATGCAGGGTCCTTATTTGGAGTATCAGTTTCAGAAAAGACCCTGTGCCCAGATTTTTTTTTTTTTTTTTTTGGTTCTGTTACTCCTCTTATGGAGTTCCTTTTCTCCATGTCCTTCTAACTCTTCCTTCTTTCATGAGATACCCTGCACTCTGCACAAAGTTTGGCTATGCATCTCAGCATAGGTTTTGATACCCTGCTGGGTGGAGTCTTTGAGAGGCTCTCTGTGATAGGATTCTTTCCTGTTCCCTCTTTTCTCCCTCTTCAGATGTCCATCTCATTTGCCTTTCTGAATGAAGGTTGAGCATCTTAGCCAGAGTCCTCCTTCTTGATTAGCTTCCTTAGGTGTACAGATTTTAGTATGGTAACCCTACATTATACGTCTAATATCCACTTATAAGTGAGTATATACCATGTGTGTCTTTCTGTTTTGGGGAAACCTGACACAGGATGATCTTTTCTAGATCATACCATTTGCCTGAAAATTTTATGATTTCGTTGCTTTTAATTGCAGAGTAATATTCCATTGTGTAAATGTAGCACAATTTCTGTACCCATTCCTCAACTGAGGGACATCTGGGTTGATTCCAGCTTCTGGCTATTACAAATAAAGCTGCTACAAACACGGTTTAGCAAATGTCCTTGTTATATACTTGAGCATCTTTTGGATATATGTCTAGGAGTGATATTGCCGGGACTTGAGGTAGCACTATTCTTATTTTTCTGAAAAAGCGCCAGATTGGTTTCCAAGGTGGTTGTACAAGTTTACATTCTCAGCAGCAATGGAGTAGGGTTCAGTTTGAACATTTTTGGAAAAAATCAAATATCAGTAGGTGTGTGGGGTTGTTTTTATGTCTTCTATTTGATTCCATTGATCTACCATTCCTTTTTTATGCCAGTATGATGCACTTTTTATTATTATTGCTCTGTTGTACAGCTTGAGATCAGAGATGGAAATACCTCCAGATGATCTCTTATTGTACAGGATTGTTTTAACAATTCTGAATTTTTTGTTTTTCCATATGTAAGTGAGAATTTTTTCTTTCAATGTCTGCAAAGAATTGTGTTGGTAATTTGATGAAAATTGCATTGAACCTGTAGATTGCCTTTGGCAGTATGACCATTTTCACTATGTGAATCCTACCGATCCATGAGCATGGGAGTTCTTTCCATCTTCTGAGACCTTTTTCAATTTTTTTTCTTCAGAGACTTGAAATTTTTTTCAAACAGGTTTTTCACTTGCTTTGTTAGAATCACGCCAAGGTATTTTATGTCATTTGTGGCTATTGTGAAGGGTGTACTTCCCCTAATTTCTTTCTCAGCCCTTTTGTCTTTCCTATGTAGGAGGACTACTGTTTTTTTTTTTTTGTTTTGTTTTGTTTTGTTTTGTTTTTATTTTTGTTTTTTGATTTTTTGAGTTAATTTTATATCCAGCCACTTTGCTGAGGGTGTTTATCAGCTGAAAGAGTTCTCTGGTTGAATTTTTGGGGTCACTCATGTATACTGTTCATATCATATGCAAATAGTCATATAGTCATACTTTGACTTCTTCCTTTCCAATTTGTATCCCTTGATCTCCTTTAGTTGTATTATCACGTTAACTAGTACTTCAAGTATTATGTTGAAGAAATTTGGAGAGAGTAGGCAGTCTTCCTGGTCCTTGATTTCAGTGGGATTGATTTATATTTCTCTCTGCTTAGTTTGATGTTGGCTATAGGCTTGCTGTATATTGTCTTTACTATGTTGGCATATGTGCCTTGTATCCCTGATCACTCCAAGACTTTAAATATGAATGGGTGTTGGATTTTTTTAAATTTTTATTGTTTTATATTAATTACAGTTTATTCACTTTGTATCCTTCATCCCCTCCAAATCCCACCCTCCCTCTCTCATCTCCTTCCATGCCCCTTTCCAATTTTACTGGTAGGGAAGGTCCTTACCCCTTCTCTCTGACCCTAGCGTATCAGATCTCATTAGTACTGGCTGCATTGTCTTCCGCTGTGTCCTGGCAAAGCTGTTCCCCTCAGGTGGAGGTGATCAAAGAGCCATGTCAAAGACTGGATATTATCAAATGCTTTTTCTGATATCTAAGGAGATGATCATAGGTTTGTTTTTTTTTTTTTTTCTTTCAGTTTGTTTATGTGGTGGATTACATTGATGGATTTCCGTATGTTGAACCACCCTTGCATGCCTGGGATGAAGCCTACTTGATCATGGTGCATGATATATTTGATGTGTTCTTGGATTCAGTTTGCAAATATTTTATTGAGTATTTTTGCATCAATGTTCATAAGAGAGATAGGTCTGAGTTCTCTTATTTTTTGTTGGGTCTTTGTGTGGTTTAGGTATCAATGTGACTGTGGCCTCATAGAATGAGTTTAATAATGTTCCTTCTGATTCTATTTTGTGGAATAATTTGAAAAGAATTGGAGTTAGTTCTCCTTTGAAGGTCTTGTAGGATTTTGCACTGAAATCATCTGACCCTGGGCTTTTGTTGAAAGGGAGATTTTTTTGATGACTGCTTCTATTTCCTTGTAGGATATAAGACTACTTAATCTATTTACCTGATCTTGATTTAATTTTGGTAAATGGAGTCTATCAAGAAAGTTTTCCGTTTCTTTTAGATTTTAAAATTTTGTGGCATATAGTAAGATCTAACGATTGTTTGAAATTTCTCAGTGACTGTTATGTCCCCCTTTTCATTTCTGATTTCACTGATTTGGACAGTTTCTATCTGCCTTTTAGTTAGTTTTGCTCAGGATTTTTCTATCTTGTTGATTTTCTCAAAAAACCAGCTCTTGGTTTCATTGTTTCCTTGAATTGTTTTCTTTTCTTTTTTTTTTTTTTTTTTTTTTTTTGATATAGGGTCTCTCTGTGTAACCTTGAATGTCCTGGTCTCACGTTGTAAAGCAGACTGGCCTCATTGTCCTAGAGATCTGCCTGCCTCTGCTTTCCCAAATCCCGGAATTACAGGTGTGTGCCATTACCTTGGTGTATAATTACCATTTTATTTTTATTTATTTTTATCTTTTAATTAAAATTTTATTTTTTATATTAATTACAGTTTATTTATGTTGTATCCCAACTGTAGCCCCCTCCCTCATTCCTTCTCAATCCCACCCTCAGTCCCTCATCTCCTCCCATGCCACTCTCCAAGTCCACTGATAGGAGAGGTCCTCTTCTCCTTCCTTCAGACTACATAGTTTTCCAGTCAAATTTATGCCACGATTGTATAGTCACTCTTGAGAATGGTTAAAGAGATGTTGGGACATAGACTGACTGGAGAGTTATTGGCACAGAAGTGGCAATAAAATGATTTACAACACAGGATGAGCTAACAATGATGTCAAAACCTAATGGGAGTAAGTGAAAGAGCTGTTTCAATCAGCCATTAAAATCCTAGCATAAGACAGGAGCCTGCCACAGAGAGCCTCTGAAAGGCTCTACCCTACAAGGTATCAAAGCAGATGCTGAATCTTATGGCCAACCTTTGGGCAGAGTGCAGGAAATCTTATAAAAGAGGTGGGAAATAGTAAGACCTGGAGAGGACAGGAGCTCCACAAGGAGAGCAACAGAACCAAAAAAATATGGGCACAGGGGTCTTTTATGAGATTTTATCTCCAACCAAGGACCATGTATGGAGATAACCTATAACCCCTGCACAGATGTAGCCCATGGCAGTTCAGTGCCCATGTGGGTTCCATTGGAATGGGAACAGGGACTATATCTGACATGAGCTGATTGGCCTGCTCTTTGATCACCTCCCCCTAATGGGGGGAGCAGCCTTACCACGACACAGAGGAAGACAATGCAGCCACTCCTGATGAGACCTATAAAGACTAGGATGAGAAGGAAAGGGAGAAAAACTTGCCTACCAGTGGACCGGGGAGGGACATGGGTGTAGAAGGGGGAGAGAGGGTGTGATTGATAGGGGAAGAGGGAAGGAGCTACTGGGGGAATACAAAGTGAATAAAGTGTAATTAATAAAAAATTAAAATAAAAAATATCTTCACAATAAAAAAAGAGCCAAAAGAGAGAGAGAGAGAAAACACTATTCCTCAGAACTCAACCCAAATTGAGGTTTCATGTGCTCTAAGATGAGTAAAATTTGGTAAGAAATATGAAAAAAATAATTCCTAGCACAAAGAGACCAACAAGGAGAAAGCGTTCACTTGAAGGCTGTTAATAGGAATCCAGTATGTGACAAAGACTGTTATAGCTGATTTGAATTAAATAAATAAGTGATAGAAAGGTGCACATAGGAACTGAATAGGACATTTTATGTTCTCAGATTGCTGTCCTTGATCTTCTGGAGGTATCTTCATCACTGATCTCTTGCTATACTACAGATAAACAGTAATAAAAACTGCAGGGTGCTGGCGTAGAAACTGACTGGTGGATCAATGAAATCAAATTGAAGATCTATAAATAAACCCACACACCTAAGGATACCTTATTTTTGACAAAGAATTCATAACCATATAATGGAAAAAGGACAACATCTTCAACAAATGGTGCTGGTCTAACTGGTTGTCTAAATGTAGAAATGCAAATTGATTCATATTTATCACCCTGAACTAAACTCAATTCCAAGTGGATCAAAGACCTTAATATAAAACCAGATACACTAAGTCTGTTAGAAAAAAAAAAAAAAAGTAGGGAAGAACCTTGAACTCATTGGCACAGGAGAGAATGTCCTGAACAGAATGGTGAAACCTAAAACAACTGCCTGAATATAAAAGACAAGTGGATATGAGGAGAGAAGAACAGACCAAACAAAATTCTAGTCTTTGTTTTCCTTTGTTTACATAGTGTAGTTTATATTTCAGTTTGAGAGACTTCAAGTAAGACTGCAGAAAAAAAAATTACTCAAAATTGCAAATGTTGCATAGAATTTTATAATAACATTGGGTACATGCTTGATTCAAAAATAAAAAGCCAATCTTTAATACTACAGATTGGCTACTCTGTTCCACTGACCTTGTCATTTTAAAACTCTTCATTCAAAACTCAAGACAGTGATTTAATATGAAATGCATTATTTTAAAATATCACTGTTATAAACACTATCTGACTCAATTCTTTTTATCTTGCATATATTGCTAGTTTTTCAGAGAAATATTTCAATATTCCTTGACATTTCCATCTAAGCAATGTTTATTTTTTTTTTTAAAGAAGCTTCACCAATAGCACTATTTCCAAGAAGATGGAGTAGGCTTGCTTTTTCTCATTTCTCCTTCTAAACAAGACAAGAATTCTTGGACATTATGTAAAAGCAAATATAATAAGATTCAGAAAGGTGAAGGGAAGGCTGAATAGATTGGTTGCTTCCTAGACACAGGGAAATTGGAAGAATGACAGGCAAGTAACATAACTTTCCTCATCTTGGTTTTGATTTTAGCCTCATATATTCTATAGATGGAAATTAAGAAGGTAAAACATGAAATGATGTAGAACAAATAGAAGATAAAATGCTATTTAAAAAGCTTTTAGCCATTACTCCATCACTCCAGTTTAAAACCACAGGGACCCACTTCACTGTTGCAGCCATAGTTAAGAGTGGATCCCAGATTCCACCTATTACAGACCAATGATACCAACAAGATTGCCCCTGCTGAGTGATGCCAGAGGAGGCTAAATGTAGAGACAGATGTTCTCCAGAGCAGAACAACCCTTCTCTTCTCCACTTGTTTGGACTATAACAATGACTTACAAATTGAGGGATCTTTGCCTTTCTACCTCAAGATTGATTCTGAGCAAAGTAATGTAAAGCTAGACCTTATCCCATCACTGAGCTTCAAGCTTAATTTACACCTGTCAGGGGTAAATAAAGGGTGAGTGGTGCAGAGGGTTTTCCTTATGTATCAGAATAGGAAGATGAACTCATGCATACGTTTGTAAAATCATAATCTAAATGTCCAGTTTTCAATAGAAAATCAGTTCTCATGCCAAGAAGCAGGAACGAACGTGCTGAAAGAAGACATCTCTAAACTGAGAAGAGTGGATTTAGTTTTCCCAAAGGATAATCCCTTAGTGGTTATCTATAACTAAGTGAGCAGCCTCAAAATTATGCACATATAAGTAACTCTAATAATTGTAGGTTGTCTTTAGATATGTCTGAATACATGCATGTAAAAATAATAATAAAAGAAAAAAAGCACTGATTAATTTGAGAGGGAGTAAAGGGGGAACAACAAAAAGGTTTGAGGGAGGGTACATAGAAGGAGTTGGAGGGAGGATAGGCAAGCAGAGAAATGATCTAATTCTATTTTCACTAAGTGTTTTTCTTTTTAAAGTAGCAGCCAGCAATCCTTACATGAAAAACAAAATAAGAGCTAAATTTCACACACATTATCAAATAGTTTCTCTAAATTTTAAATATGTCAAAAATGGCCTCCCCACCCCCCAAGGGAGGAGCAGTCCTGTTAGGCCACAGAGGAGGACTTTGCAGCCAGTCCTGAAGATACCTGATAAAACAGGATCAGATGAATGGGGAGGAGGTCCCCCCCCCATCAGTGGACTTGGAAAGGGGCAGGGAGGAGATGAGGGAGGGAGGGTGGGATTGGGAGGGAATGAGGGAGCGGGATACAGCTGGGATAGAGAGTTAATAAAATGTAACTGATAAAAAAAATAAAATTAAAAAAATCCATATAAAATTCTTATTTTAATGAACACCATGGGGAACAGAGAAAAAGTAATATTAGTGCTGAATCTTTTAAAATATCAGCTATAAAACACATGGAAATAAACACCAGGTACAGTGAAGGGAAAGTAAGAGAACATGACACCATGATACCTAACTGAAAGTAGACACTTGATTTCCATAATGGAGGACGTTTGAGTGACCTTTGTGTTTTGGAAAGCCTGAGTACCTGCTATAAACATACTGATTCAGAAACTCTTAGGGACGTGATCATCGACTTCTTTGGATAAATGTCAAAGCGTACGATTTCTGAAATGCATGGCAAGAATATTTTTATGTTTGGAAGATGCTGCTGAACTATAATTCAGGAGCTTTATAAATAATACGTGAGTATATGATTTGTATGTGCAGCATTATGTGGAGGGTACCCACAGGCCACACAGGTGGAGGCCACAGGACAATGTAGAAGTCAGCTTTTAACTTCCACTTTGTTTTTGAGCAGGATCTCTCCTAGTTACTACTGTGTTACAACTTATCCTCTGGGAGCTTCTCCTGTCTCCACCTCCAATGTATCCATGGGGTGGTGAGACTTTAGTTACATGTCACTCATTCTGGCTTATAAGGTTGCTAAGAATCAAAACATTGGTTGTTTAGATGTGTGAGGAGTACATTTACTCTCTGGTATGTCACAGGACCCCCAAATTAATTTTTTTTTGAGAAAATCTTAAATCTTTCACTTTTTCAGCATTTATTCATTCATCTATTTATTTATTTATTACAATTCGTTCACTTTGTATCGCCTCTGCATCCCTCTCCCTGTCTCCTCCCAGTTCTACCCACCCTCCCACTTCTCCCCCTACACTCTCTCCCTAGTCCCCTGATCTTTCACTTTTAAATAATTCCATAGGCTAAAGAAGTGCAGGATACTTTCTTGTCTCTTTTATATTTTAAAAGGTTCGCTCTCATGATACTTGTAGTTTTTCAAGTTAAGTTACATATAATTCTCATCAGTTTTATTAATAAGTCCAGTGATTATTTACATCTGATTATTTTCAAGTTTTTTTCTTTAATTTCCTGTAATTTGTAATTAAGAAGACCAGGTATATTTGGGCTATGCATGGCGGTATTTATTAAGAGCTCCAGATTTTTGCTTTAGTGTTCGGAATTAATTTGAGAAAATTTTAAGTCATGATTGTTGCAAGTACACTCTGTGTTCCATTCCATCTTTCTTCTTCTGCAATTACGATATTGTATATCATGATTTCTGGAATAGTCCTACTGTTCATAGCTATCATTTAATATTTGTTCAGAAAAACTTGTCTATTTACATTTCCTCGGATGCTTTTCAGTTGTAGACTCTCTTTTTTTCCCTTTCTATTAGAACCCTTAATGCTTTAGCCACCATTTCTTTTAAATGTCCTGTTAGATAATGCCTCCATTTTTGCCATTTAATTGTCGTGTTTTTCTATGCTCCTTACACTTTTTTTCCCTTTTTGTCTGATGTGCAATTTTTCTTGATAGCTAAACATGATAGCTGAATACAATAAGTGATAATAAACTCCAAAGTGATATGGCAATGGGATATTGAGAAGAGGAAATTTTCTGTGGTTCCAAGATAAGTTCTCAGACCTTCTGTGGTCCTGTGCCTGTGGACTGCAATTTCCACAAGGGTTCTTCAGTTCTGAAGAGCTGGTCAGCCAGAAGTAGGTCATTTCCTCTCTCCTTCCCTTGTAGAACTGAGTTGAACATTTCACTTCTGTTAGGATATCTAGCTGCTACTGTAACCCCAGCATGTTAATTATTGCTTAAGTAGTTTCTTCTGAGGGAATAGGTTTTCCAAAATAAATTATTCTTATTTGAATTTATGTAATTTATTTTTATTATTAATTTTTCTACTGGTAGCATTAAGTAACTCCTTTCCAATATTTATTCTTGCAAAGCTCTTAAAACACATGAAGTAATAGGATCCACACTTGACTGGATTTCCCTTGAAATTACAGCATTCTGGGTTTTCCACACCCACCCTCTAGCAGTTTAACAATTGTAGTTCAGCATTTCCTGCTCTAGCACATGTTCTGCAGAGTTTTCTGTTGACATTTTCTGTATCTTCCCACTGATCTCACTAATTTAAAACAGTAGTCCAACCTCTCACCTCATTTCACTTATGGTTCTCAGAGGAGTTTTGAATTTTCAATCTGTTTAGCTTGTTCATTTTAGAAGAGAGTACTACCTTCCCAATAACTTTATTTATGGACTCAGAAATCAGAGCCCCTCATATTGTTTTTCTTTTCTATTTAAAAAAAACTTTTATTAATTTATTTTTTAATATTATTTACAGTTCATTAAATTTGCATTCCAGTTGTATCCCACTCCATCATTCCCTCCCAATTCCATCCTCCCTCCCTCATCTTCCCCCTGCCCCTTTCCAAGTCCACTGATAGGGGAGGTCCTCTCCCCCTTTCATCTGACCCTAGCTTATCAGTTATTTTCAGGTCTGGCAACAAAGTACTCCTCTGTGGCTTAGCAGGGCTGCTCCTCCCTAGAGGGAAAGGAGTTCAAAAAGCCAGCCATTGAGTTCATGTTAGAAATAGTTCCTGTTCCCCTTACTAGGGTACCCATTAGGATACTGAGCTACCATGGGCTACATCCTAGCAGGGGTTCTAGGTTATATCCATACATGGTCCTTGGTTGGATAAACAGTCTCATAAAAGACCGCTGTGTCCAGATATATTTGGTCCTTGTGGAGCTCCTGTCCTCTCCAAGTCATACTTATTCCCCCTTTTTTTATATGATTCCCTGCATTCTGCTGAAGGTTTGGTTATGAATCTCAGTATCTGCTTTGATAAACTGCTAGGTAGTCTTTCAGAGGCCCTCTGTGGTAGGCTCCTGCCCTGTTACTTGTTTTTTTCAAGAGCTCACAGATATATGACCGTTTTAGTAGTATCTTGATAATTGGAACAACATCAGTTAATTAAAAAAAATGCAGTTATTGAACAAAGTATTATTGAACAAATGATAGGATAGTTGGGGAGGGGAGGGGTAGGTAGAGGAGAGGAGGAAAGGGAAGGGAAGCACAAAAATGAGAAGAGAAGGGAAGGGGATAGAAGGAAAGAAAAGGGAAGGAAAGGCATGGAAGGGAAGAGAAAATTAAAAAAAAAATAGAAACAAACAAAAAACACTGATTTTTTAAGTGCCAAATTTTTAAAGTAAAATTACAATAAAAGCCCCTTGAAAACTACTAATGAAAAAAAGAGAAAAAAACACAAATTTTAAAGATGTAGAATGAAAGATTTTAACAACTATTTCTACAGATGCTAACAGGCAAAAAAGCTAATGTATTAATAATATTCAATAGTTATATGTGAAAACTTAGCTAAGTAGGAAATATGCATAATACATGAAAGATAATTTTAATAGTGCTATAGTTAGCAAGGAAACTGAAGAGCAAACTAAATAAGGAGTTATAAATCTCAGTAGAGTGTTCTCAGAAGAAGAAATAAAATGACTTAGAAATATTGTTAATTGTATGCAACATTTAAGCAATCAAGAAAATAAAAAGTAAAACTACTTTGTTATTTCATATTATCCTACCTGGAATGGCTAAGATCAAGAAAAGAACTGACAACCAACGAGAAATAGGAACACTCATTCACTGTTGCTATGACTGAAAACTGGAGCAGCCATATGAAAATCAGTTTAGATCATTTTCAAAGAAATAAAAATAGACATATTATATGAGCTAGCTACACCTCTGCTCAGCATATACCCAAAGGATTTGTCATTCTACTCCAATGATAACCAGTTTAGTCATTTTCATTGTTTCTCCACTCACAACAGCTAAGCCATGGAAATAACGTAAACAAACACTGATGAGTTGATAATAAAAATATATCATATATCAACAATGGAATTCTACTTAAAAGAAAATAAAAATAAACTCATGAAATCTGCAAATATATGGGTATGACTAGAGAATATTAAATTAACTGAGACAACCCGGTTCTAGAAATACAAATGACACAATTTCTCTCTTATGTGTGTACTGTAATTGTGAATGTATAAAGACGAGCTTATAAGCTGAAATAACCACAGAACCAGCAAATCACACAGCTACACTGGTGGAAGTTCTAGACAGGAGGATGTAGGGCACAGGGGATATGAAGGGAAAATAGAAAAACTAAGAGGGAGGTTATTTATGTGTTAGTTAGAAGCCAAGCAGAGCAATTCACTCAGAGGCTAAAACCATATTCACACAGTAGGCTTCGAGAGGACTTTGAGCCAGAACAGTTCAGTTGAACCATCCAGAACTCACACGGAACTGGAAAGGGTGAGCTTATTCAACAGTAAGCCTCAGAGGCTGAAAGCATTGTAGGTTTAGATTAGATTGTATGGAGGCTTGAACCTTCCAGGACAAGGCCTAGGTTAGCAGACATCAGAAAAATAAAAGTTACTTTTCTTCTTTTTAATTTTAACTTTATTTTTTATTAATTACAGTTTATTCACTTTGTACTCCAGCTGTAGCTCCCTCTTCCATCCCCTCCCAAGCCCACCTTCCCTCCTCTTTTTCTATGCCCCTCCTCCAGTCCAATGATAGGGGAGGTCCTCCTCTCCTTCCACCTGACCCTAGACTATCAGGCCTCATCAGGACTGGCTCTATTGTCTTCTTCTGTGGAATAGTAAGGATGCTCTCCCCTCAGGTGGAGGTGATCAAAGAGCCATCCCATGAGTTCATGGCAGAGATGTTCCTATTACTGTTCCCTGTTCCTATTACTGGGAAAACCTCTTGGGTACTGAGCTGCCATGGCTACATCTGTGCAGGGGGTTTAGGTTATCTTCATCCATGGTCCTTGGTTGGAGTATCAGTCTCAGAAAAGACCCCTGTGCTCAGATTTTTTGTTTCTTTTGATCTCCTTGTGAAGCTCCTGTCCCTTACAGGTCTTTCTATCTTCCCCTTCATTCATAAGGTTCCCTGCACTCTGCCCAAAGTTTGGCTATGGGTCTCAGCATATGTTTTGATACCCCGGTGGATAGAGTCTTTGAAAAGCCTTCTGTGATAGGCTCCTGTCTTGTTCCCAGTTTTCTCCTTCTTCCGATATCTGTTCCATTTGATTTCTGAATGAAGATTGAGCATCTTACCCAGGGTCCTCTGGCTTGATTTAGCTTCTTTAGGTGTATAGGTTTTAGCATGATTACCCTACATTAAATGTCTAATATCCACTTATAAGTGAGTATATACTATGTGTGATTTCCTGCTTCTGGGATACCTCATTCAATATTATTGCACTTGGCTGCCTCTGAGAACTTGAAGGCAAAAACCTTATTGCTGAAAACACAAAACACTTTGGATGTAGGATGCAGAGAGACTGAAATAGAAACGACTTGGTAGCCTTCCTCAGGGCTACTTCTTACAGTTTCCAAGGGTGCCATGAAATCTGGCAAAGGGAGAATCAACCAGCTCTCCTGTAAATCCTGTGACCCACAACAGCAAAGAGCACAGCATTATCACACAGAAGTGCTATAGTTACATATATCTCTGTGGTAGCTACTATCTACTCAGTAGGGGAGAAAAGAGAGGAGATTGATGTTTGCTGCTGTAAACCTTACTGATTACCTGTTCCTGGCGAGGTCATAGGCCCAGGGGAAGGTTTACTACTATTACCTTCCTAAAAGAGTATAATTTAAAAACTTCTAAAATACAATTTTCAGGCAAAACTCAGTTCAATGTGAAAGCATATGTTACAAACTTTCTATCAGAAAAAAAAAAAACATAAAATAAAATAGCAAACATTTATCAACTTTCATTATAATTAAATAGTATCTTGGCACCAAGATCAAGCTGATTTGCTGTAAAAAAAAATAAAGTTACAGATAAACATGCTTTATATAGACCTAACAGGTCTTAACAAAATGCTAGCAATTAGGATCAGCAATAAAAAACACATACATTTCTATGCCAGTACCATGCAGTTTTTATAACTGTTGATCTATAGTACAGCCTGAGATCAGGGATTGAGATACCTCCAGAAGATCTTTTATTGTAAAGGATTGTTTTAGCAATTCTCGGTTTCTTGTTATTCCATACGAAGTTGAGAATTTTTCTTTCCAGGTCTGTAAAGAATTGTGTTGGCAATTTGATGGGAATTGTATTAAATCTGTAGATTGCTTTTGGTAAGATGGCCATTTTTACTATGTTAATCCTGCCAAACCATGAGCATGGGAGATCTTTCCATCTTCTCATATCTTCCTCTAATTCTTTCTTCAGAGACTTGAAATTTTTTTCATACAAGTCTTTGACTTGCTTGGTTAGGGTTACACCAAGGTACTTTATGTCATTTGTGGCTATCGTGAATGGTGTTGTTTCTCTAATTTCTTTCTCAGCTCTTTTGTCTTTTGTATACAGGAGTGCTACTGATTTTTTTTTTTTGAGTTAATTTTGTATCCGGCCACTTTGCTGAAGGTGTTTATCAGCTGTAGGAGTTCCCTGGTAGAGTTTTTGGGGTCACTCATGTATACTATCATATCATCTGCAAATAGTGATAATTTGACTTTTTCCTTTCCCATCTCTATCCCCTTGATCTCCTTCAACTGTCTTATTGCTCTAGCAAGGACTTCAAGCACTATGTTGAAGAGATATGGAGAGAGTGGGCAGCCTTGTCTTGTCCCTGATTTCAGTGGGATTGCTTTAAGTTTCTCTCCATTCAGTTTGATGTTGGCTATAGGCTTGCTGTATATCTGTATGGTACTGGCATAGAAACAGAATGGTGGATCAATGGAATCGAACAGAAGACCCAGAAATAAACCCACACACTTACAGACACCTGATTTTTGACAAAGATGCCAAAACCATACAATGGAAAAAAGATAGCATCTTCAACAAATGGTGCTGGTCCAACTGGATGTCTACATGTGGAAAAATGAAAATAGATCCATACTTATCACCCTGCACAAAACTGAAGTCCAAGTGGATCAAAGACCTCAACATAAAACCAGACACATTCAATCGGCTAGAAAAAAAAGTGGGGAATACCCTAGAACTCATTGGTACCGGAGAAAACTTCTTGAACAGAACACCAACACCTAGGCTCACAGAGCAACAATCAATAAATGGGACCTCATGAAATTGAAAAGCTTCTGTAAAGCAAAGGACACCGTCATCAAAACAAAGCGACTGCCTACAGATTGGGAAAGAATCATCAACAACCCTTTATCTGACAGAGGACTCATATCCAATATATATAAAGAACTAAACAAGCTGAAAAGCAACAACCCAAGTAATCCAGTTAAAAAATGAGGAACAGAGCTAAAGAGAGAATTCTCTGTAGAGGAATATTGAATGGCAGAGAAGCGTTTAAAGAAATGCTCAACCTCATTAGCCATTAGGGAAATGCAAATCAAAACAACCCTGAGATTTCACCTTACACCCATCAGAATGGCCAAGATCAAAAACTCAAGGGACACATGCTGGAGAGGTTGTGGAGAAAGGGGAACCCTTCTCCACTGCTGGTGGGAATGTAAACTGGTACAACCACTCTGGAAATCAATCTGGCGCTTTCTCAGACAACTAGGAATAGGGCTTCCTCAAGATCCAGCCATACCACTCCTAGGCATATACCCAAAGGAGGCCCAAGTACACAAAAAGGACATTTGCTCAACCATGTTTGTAGCAGCTTTATTTGTAATAGCCAGAACTTGGAAACAATCCAGATTCCCCTCAACTGAAGAATGAATGCAGAAACTGTGGTACATCTATACAATGGAGTATTACTCAGGAATGAAAAATAAGGGAATCATGAAATTTGCTGGTAAATGGTGGGACCTGGAAAGGATCATCCTGAGTGAGTTGTCCCAGAAGCAAAAAGACACGCATGCTATATACTCACTCATATAAACATACAACATAGAATAAACCCACTAAAATCTGTACATCTAAAGAAAAAAATCAAGAGAGAGGACCCTAACTAAAATGTTCAATCCCCATCCTGAAAGGCAAACAGGATGGACTTCAGAAGAAAAAGAAAATAGGAGACAACCTCGGAACCTGCTACAGAGGGCCTCTGAAAGCCAGAAGAAAACAGGAAACAACCTTGAAACCTGCCACAGAGGGCCTCTGAAAGTTTCTGCAGTATAGACTGTCAAAGCAGATGCTGAGCCTGATGGCCAACTGATGGGCAGAGTGAATGGAATTTTATGTAAGAAGTGGGAAATAGTAAGAGCTGGAGGGGACGGGAAGTCCACAAGGAGAGCAACAGAACAAGATAATTTGAACACAGGGAACTTCCCAGAAAATGATACTGCAACCAAGGACTATTCGTGACTATTCATTGAGATGACCTGGAACCCCTGCACAGGTGTAGCCCATGGCAGTTCAGTGTCTAAGTGGGTTACATAGTAATGGGAAGAGGGACTGCCTCTGACATAATCTGATTGGCCTGCTTGTTGATCACTTCCCCCTGAGGGGGGAGCAGCCTTACCAGGCCACAGTAGAGGACAATGCAGCCACTTTTGATGAGAACTGATAGACTAAGATCAGAAAGAAGAGGAGAATCTCCCCTATCTGTGGACTTGGGTAGTGGAATGCATGCAGAAAGGGGAGGGAGGGTGGGATCGGGAGGGGAGGAGGGAGGGGCTTATGGGGGGATACAAAATGAATAAAGTGTAATTAATAAAAAAAAAGAGAAAAGAAAAAAAAACATACATTGAAATTTTTTCATGATTACCAGTCAGCTCTCACATTTTAAAATAATATAATAGATAACAACAATTGAAAAATAATTTTATATGTATATGAATGATGCACAAAAATGTATGTTTATGATTTTTATTTTGGAAAACAGTAATACATTTGATGAAGATGAACAGAGTGCTGCTGCTTAATAATTAAAGATATTGTTTCCCTAAGACAAAGAGAAGTGTAAACCTGACTATTCTCAACAATGAAGATGGTATTGGATTTGCTGTAAGTTAAGGGGAAAAAAAGAGGACCACGAAAAACAAAGGTTCAGTGGTATGTACATACATTAAAAATGAATGAACTGGCAGCTCAGGAAAGTACACTGTTTTTTCAGAAGTCTAAAGGAGTAGAAGAGGGAGAGAACAGTCAAAAAAACCAAATTTTCAGTCAGACAGCAGAAATAGTTTTTAGATCTATTGAGTAGTATAATAATAATTGTATATCATGCATACATTATCAATAATATGATTCCATGATATTTATTCTGTTTTGGCTTTTTGTCTTATTGTTTTCATTGTTTATGTATGTTTATTACTTTTTGAGCTTTATGTTTTACAAGAGAGAGAATTTGAAGTTAAAGAGTAAGGACTTTGGGAAGATTTGGGGAATGGGAAATAATATGATCAAAATATATTAAAAAAACAAACTTTAATAAAAAATATACTGTACATTTCCAAATTGCTGACTGTGGAGATGGATATACTGTCTGTGTATTATTGTTGGATACATGGTTCAGTTGCTAAGAGCGTTTCTACTCTTTCAGATGTCCTGAGTTCAATTTCCAGCACCCATGTAAGGAGTCCCATAACCACCTATAACTTCAATTTTGGAGGATGCTAAGCGTCTGACCTCATTGGGCACCTACATTCACACACGCTTACCCACACAGAGACACTATATGCATATACATGATGAGAAATAAAATAAATCTGTAACATTGTTCAAATGTTCTCACCACAACTACACATTGAATAAAATATTTGAAGTGGTTGGTACAGTAGCTGATTAAAAAAAATTTAATTAGTTTACAATGAATTATAGCTTCTAATATTTTCCCTATATTTATATGATTATAAATTATCAAATTATAGCTTTGAAATAAGCTTCATGACTGTGTATTTCTAACCCATTAAAATTATCAAGATAAAAAGAATAAAACATAAAGACCAGAAGTACTCCTCAATACACATGGAAATTTAAAATATTATGCTGGGTTATGTAATTGCGAACAAAGATAGATTTTCTAATAAGTTGTTATAGAACCATTTGTTAAACATTTGGAAAACAAAAGAGCTTCCTTGCCTCTTCAATTTATATAGAAAATTCACTTAATATGTATGAGATGAAACGTTGGGCAGTTTTGTGGGTTTGTGAGAGCCCGTTCTTACCTTATGGCACTGTGTTCTTTCCTGCCCCAAAATGAACTCTCTACTCTAGTTATTAGAATACTCAGACCTAAGTGATACTTTACACAGACCCAGGTGTTGGCTAAAAGAACCTAACAGAGTCAGGCATCCCTTAAGGGCCCTGGTCCTTTTGTTTTGGAAAGCCTGAGAGATTCTAGTGGTCTGCATCTGAGAGAAGAATAAGCTAATGAGCTTTGAAGTATTAACAGTTGCTTTTGCTTCTGTAAAACTTGTTTATTGGTATGGAATTTTTTTTAATTACTATACAGCAGGAAAAAAGAAATAACGAAAGAATGTAAAACTTTTTTTTTTTTTTTCCAGCTGTGGATTCCATAGACATGCACACCTTTCTGATATCCACCTTTAAAACTGCACCTTAACTTCTGCTTCTGATGTTTGGTTCTAATGCCTTAAGATCCCATAAGAAAAAATTTCATTTAATCTAAATCTGAATTAAGTCTGAATCTTTGGTCTTTCCTAGTGAATTGGAATGTCAGAGCATTAAAGCCAATATAAGACAATAGAAAAAGAAATAGAAAGATGGAAAGAAGTAATTAAAATGTTTATTATGGTCATATGACAGTATTATCTATGCATAAAACTCTTAAATGCACTAAAAATCACATGTATTATGACAGATTTTTAAACTCCTGTAAAGCTATAGTATAAAAGATAGACATTTATAAATCATACCTCTGAATATGAGAAACAAATATAAAAACACTAAAGTTTTAAATTTTATATGACTTACAGTCACTAAGTAAAAAGTCTCATGAATCTGTCAATAAATGTGAAGTATTTGGGCACTGAAAAATATAAATGCTGCAGAAGGAAGTTTTATATAAATGAGGATAGGGATACAATTAACTTAATTGATGACTGACTGACTTGAAGAGAGCTGTGAGTGTATTCAATTTCCACACCAGCATAAATCAGCCATAGTGACACATTCCTGTGGTCCAGGCACTTTGGTGGGCAAAGGAAGGCACACAAGAAGTATAAAAAAAAAATCTGTCTTCCTCCCCACCCCACCCCCTCCAACATAGTGATTTTATTGTGAGCCTGGGTTACAGGAGACTGAGACTCTGTCTCAAGAACTAAAAAGTGAAAAAGAAAATCTGCATAAATGAAACAATGTACTGTATGCGTGGATTTGATGTTTAAAGGGTAAAATTGGAAATTCTTTCCAAATAATATGCGTGATAACTTAATGTGATCTCTGTCAAAATCTTAGCAAGATGTTGTGAGACATTGGCGCTATTCGAAAATATGAATGGATATGAAAAGGTTTTAGTACAGCTGAAACAATTTGATATCGAGGAATAAAGTGTTAGAAAGCAGTCCTATTTGATTTCAAGAACTTTTGGAGAGTCTATTTGCGGAAATGTGGTGGTTTGAATAGAAAAGCTCCTATAGGCTCAAATAAATGTGGCCTTTTGGAAGAATTTTGTTTCTGGGGGTGAGTTCTGATGTTTCAAAAGCCCATGACAGGCATAATCTCTCTCATGGCAGACACTCCCTCTCACCCCCCCCCCAAAAAAAAATAAATCCCTCTGACAGTGGATTAGGATGTGCCCCCATCCCAACAGCTCCAGCGCTATGCTTCCTGTAGTGATGGTAAAGAACTGTGAGGGTTACATGCTTTATTTTCTAAGAGTTGCCCTGGTCGTGGTGCCTATTCATGACAACAGAACAGTGGCTAAGACAGGATGTATACAAAACCAGAATTTGTTAAGGGCTCAGAAGTAGACCTACCCAAAGTATGCCAGGCTTCCCAACTGTTCTTAGCTTAAAGTTAAAATGGCACCCTTTCAACTGATGGTCCTGTGGGAATTGGCTATCTATAGGCTAACTTAGTTAAATTTATATCTCAGACTTCATGTAAGTAGAACAAATATATAAACTATCTAAAGGATGAGCAGTTAGTCTTGGGTCATGGTGGCAGAGGGTTTAGTTGATTTTTCTTGTATCTCCATTGCTTTGGGCATGCAGTGAGGCAGGATATCATGACAAGAAATGTGTTGGGGTAGAAAACGTGGCCTCCAAATGGTCAAGGAGCAAGAAAATGGTTCAGTGACTCGATACTTGGAAAGGCTGAGACCTTGTCTTCTAATATCTTTTGCCATATAAATGGATCCCTGAGATGGAAACCGAACCATCAGCCTGTTAGTGAGTCTTTTGGGAACTATTTAATATCTATGCTATAACATCACTGGAGGGACGTAAGTAGAAGATTTGACACCACAGTGGCCATGACAGATGTGTGAGAATCCAGGATAATCTCAACATGAACTGTTTTAGATTTTATACTTCATTTACATCAGCAACACTGACAGAGTCCAACATTTGTAACAAACTCTTCAGCTGATTAAATACTGAAATTTTATTTATATACCATAAAATATACAAATTTTAAGTGTGATTAAACCTAAGTCACACATATAAACACACACATTTATAACAATAATAATTAAAGAAAAAGAATCCATAAGTTTGAGAGGGCATCGGACCTACAAGATGTTGGAGTTTGAAGAGAGAAAAAGATTACTATATCTTAACTAACAATAAACTAAAACTTAAAATATTTGAAAATCAAGTTTAACGTAAAATTTAATTTAATGGATCTGGAATATAATATATATTCTTGTAAAAAGTATATGGTCTTTCAGTGTTTCAATCTTGCCCTGAAAATAAATTTTGACAGTTATTTCTCTAATATTTTATCTCATAAATAGCTTTCTTTATCTAGGTGTGTTTAGCAATCTTAGCGTTAGTTTTAGAGACAATGAGGACAGATGGAGGTCTCTATGTACACAATAACGTTAATCATGTGAGAATTCCCAGGTATTATTAGTGATTATCTCTGATACAGTGTACAGAAGTTGGTTTCCAATGACAATGTTAACTCTATTAGAAACCCTCTTTCCACCGCCGTGAAAGCTTAATGCTTCTTCTCTGCCTGTATTATCTATGACTGTTATTAACTTACATGCACCTAAGAAATATTTCCCATCATGTAAGATTTATTTTAGAGGTAATTGTGTGAACAAAATGAAAGCTCTGTTTTTTATTTGCATTGTGCTGACTCAGACTGCCCTTGAGTCAGCACACCTGCTGATAGAAATTAAATTCAGACAAATTCACTCACTGTGCAAACCAATATAAATGTTGGCCATTGTGCTATTATTTTTCTGCAACATAAAGGCGACACTTTTAAAAGATAAGTCAGTAGATTTTTTTTTAAACTCTCAAATCTTTGTATTTATTATCTCAGTTGAAATATGGCTTACTATTAATTTCAAAGTGGTTTGCTGCTAAAAGATTAATTTCTACACAAAAGGTTGAGATCTTTGTTGAAACTACTGTTATTAAGGATAGAGAGTAAAGATACACACTTCACTGCAGCAGTTTTCTAAGAAATACTTATTCCTGGAATTATATTTTTATAAAACATGTATGCTTTTAAAGTTCAAGAATGCTAATACGTATTAAGTCAAGTAGGATGCAGGACAACTACACCAAATCTCAACCAGCCTTTGAAGCAATCACTTAGGTTACAATATCTCAGTGACTTATTCTAGATCATAACACTATGAACCTACCAAAATGAGATCCCCTTTTTATTTATTAATACTTTTTCATGAGCTTTTGGGCTTCCCGGGATGTTTAACACATTATGAATATTTACAAAATCAATAATATATATCATGAACCATTTAAATATTTAGCCAGTATTAAAATTTTAATTTAATACTTACAAATATTTAAAAAGAAATCCAGATATAATTTAGTAAAATAGCAGGTAATACTGAAGACCATATTAATAAATCACTTATGAAATAAGTGGATTTTTTTTTCAAAGAAAATTGAATTCCTATTTAAAGAGTCGTCCACAGGGACCTGAAGACCATTAAACCACTTAGAAAGTCATAAGTTCAACTCTTAAACTCAACATAATAATAAGACACTCAGCAATGCTTATTTTGTCATAGGATTCATGAATGATGATCTAGAAAAATAAGAATTTATTTATTATTTCAGGGAAACATTTGGCATTATGCAAAAAAGGGCTAAGTGACTGGGGAAATAAACATACTACCTGGCCCATCGTGGCAGGGCTTTGAAATACATATAGTAGAATCCTTAATATTATCGGATCTTATTAATCCTAAGGTCATTCGTTTGGAAAAAATCAACAGCCAGTGAAATTGTGATATCTACTATATCAATAAATTAGAACAGCATGAAAGATCATACAGACACTAGAAAAATGTTGGCTTCGGACCCATAGCTGCAGTGGAATTTTCATGCAAGAAGCTACCTCTTAATTATGAAGGGATCTTTTCCCCCTAAAATCTCTACAATTGTTTAGATGTTCTTTGTGATACCTTATTGATTTGAAATTAACTTTACCTTGAATAAAAGGCACATGACACAGAAAAACCTGAAAAAAAAATGGACTAACTGCTCCTTGGGAAACCCCAGCCTAGGCTTTTACCAAGGACATTCGTTATTGTCCACAAAGTGATGGAAAAACCCTATTTCTAAAGAATACATCTATACTACTCATTGAATATAGACAAAGAATAACATGGGAGCTAGTGCCTACCCAGATCTTAACTAGTGTTCATGATACTGGAAGGTGGTCTGTAATACTACAAAGGAGAAGGTGAACACCAACTCAACTATAAACGCTTTGATCTACAATGGTGGCCTGCCTGGAGGATATGTTAGTGCAGATGGCACAGAGCTTTTGGGTGTAAACAACTGATAAACTCATTGGAACTAAGGTCCACTCAATGAGACTGAACATATTCAAGACTGATTAAGTGACCAAGAACCTGACTGATATTAGATAGCCAGGGACTGAGGGGAAAACTCAATACTACTGTTTTGCTAAAGAAATAAGGGAAGTTATTATGATATGGAAAGGATAGGAGCTCTACAAGGACCAAACATATCTGGGCACAGGGTCTTTTCTGAGACTGACACTCAACCAAGGACCATCTATGGATATAACCTAGAACTTCTGCTCGGATATGGCCCCTGGTAGCTCAGTAACCAAGTAGTTTTCCAAAGTAAGGGGAACACGGACTATTTCTAACAGGATCTCAAGGGCAGGCTGTTTGACTCCCCCCCCCGGGGAGGAGCAGTCTGTTAGGCCACAGAGGAGGACTTTGCAGCCAGCCCTGAAGGTACCTGATAAAACAGGGTCAGATGAAAGGGGAGGAGGTCCTCCCCTATCAGGGGACTTGGAAAGGGGCAGGGAGGAGACCAGGGAGGGAGTGTGGGGTTGGGGAGGGAATGAGGGAGCGGGATACAGCTGGGACACAGAGTTAACAAAATGTAACTAAAAAGAAAAAAAATAATAAAAAAAATAAAACAAAAACAAAAAAAAAGAAATGTAACAATAAAAAAAAAAAAGAAATGTAACAATAAAACGAATCCTAATCACATTCTGTTGTACTCATAAGTCACTGTATTATTCAGGTATTATTATTATTATTCAAAGAATACTCCTCTTACAGTAATTAGGAACAAATACAGAGAACTTATTGCTGGACAATGGGTAGAGAGTGAAAGACCTTGAAATACTCAGTCCTAAATGGGATGTCTCTATAAAATCACTCCCGTAAGGCCTCGGTACACCCTCGGAAAGAGGAAACAGAAGGATTCTCAGGTTCAGAAGGCATATAGGACATCAAGGAAACAAGGCCTTCTGAACACAGTGTTTTCAGTACACATATGCTCTCCAGAGACCGTGGCAGCACACACAGCATGTGTACAGATGTACACTAGAGAGTTAGGGTCCAGGGCTGACAGTGGAGAGTGAACATGAGCCCCCACCCCTAACCATCAGCTATCTCCAACTGATAACCATTTGCAAATGAAAAACTAGTTTTCTCCAACAGTGTGGAATTTCTGCATGCACAAATGTGAATGTGTCCGCATCCATATGTGTATTTGTTTCTTCTGTGCCTCTTTCTGTTTGTTTTTGTCTTCTTTTTCATTTTTATTTTATCTTACGACTACTATTTTTTATTATTATAGATTATTATTCTTATTTTAGATGCCTGTTTGTATTTTGATGAGGGGAAATAGTATGGACTTGGGTGAATTGGTAGCAGAGAGAATCTGGGAAGAGATGAGAGAGGGAAAATAGTAATCAGAATATATTATCAGAAAAAATACTTTTTTATTGAAAATAAATTATTTTCTCACATAATACATTCTGTTTATGTTTTACTTTCCCTTTAGTCTTCTCAGGTCCACATCACTTTCCCTTCTGTCCAGCTCCACTCCCTTTCCCTCATTAGGAAAGAATAGGCTTCTAAGAGATAATAAAATACAACAAAATAAAAGACTGCTTCCACTTAAGACCCTCTTCAGGAAATAGAACTCATGTCTAAAACTGGTTGGCTGACCAAGATCCAGAGATTAGACAGTCCAGGTACCTAGGGGGAAATCAAATACTACTTGTATCATACAAACAAACACAAAACAGAAAGATAAAATGACTCCTAGTAATCTGTTACATTCATATATTAGTGCCTTGTTCAGACATCATCAGAGGGAAACATACTTAATTTGGGCAGCACATGTATTCACCCTGATATAGTCTCCATCACTACAGTAAACAGCGTGAATGTGAACACACTATGAACAAAGTTAAAAAAAAGGGGGGGGCGGTACAATGTGAAACCGTACCATATATAGCAACTTTGTGCTGATCAGATCTGCAATATTGTGACAGAGCGTCAGAGAAAAATAACTTAGAGGAGAAAGGATTTATAGTGTCTCACACTTTTAGAATCCATGCTTGATCACCTCCATATCCCTGGCCTGTGCTGAGGCAGAATGTTATGATAACAGCAGTGAGTGGTGGAAAAGTCTCATTCCTGGGAAAGAGGAGCCATAGAGAAAAGGAGAGAAGAAGGGAGAGAAAGAGAGATAGGGAAAGAGAGAGAGAGAGAGAGAGAGAGAGAGAACACTAGGGATAGCCTTCAGAGACAAACACCCAGTGACTGCTTTCTCTCTGCATGTTGCTTCCTGCCACCTCCCACTAATGCCTTCAGTGGTTTAATCTATTGACTAAGTCTGTGCTCTTATGATCCAATCACCGCAGAAATCTTCATCTCTAAATAGCCCAAGCCTTTAACACAAGAGTTTAGGGAATATTTCATATTCAAGCTATAACAGGTTTGCTTCAAGGATAATAATCTACTAAATTCCATGACTCTTTTGGAATAGCAGAAAATGTAATGAAAGCAAAGCTACATATTTATCATGCATTGAAGCAAGAAGGAAAAATAAATATCCAGTTTTCACCTGCAGAAGTGTTACTTAAATGTGCAGCGGGGCCATCCTCATGTCATGAGACAAAGAGGGATGGTGTCCAAATGGTCAGCAAATACCTTAACTGACAAGTTAATCCCCTGCCAGGGAGTGCACTTTCATTCACAACCATCCACAATGATCCTGTTCACAGAAGCTCTCTGGAGAATCCCTATATGCAAATATTGGCCTGTGCCTATTTGATTTCAATCTACCCCAGCGAATTTAAGAAATGACATTGAAAAATAGGCTTTATGTTCAGGATAGCCCAACATGAGGGTCAGAAGGGTAGTGAGCAGCATTGAATTAACTGAAAAGTCTGGGAGAAAGATGTCTGTGTTGAAACATTAGATGTCTAACTGAAAGTGCCCCAGTACCTTTGGTAGCAATTTTAAAGCAGCTGCAATTTTAAAGGTATCACGTGAAATTACAACCTCCAGTGACCACTGCTATTTTATGGAATCAGACCAGTTCCTTTTATGTATGAGGAAGTTTAAAAGTCGGTAAAACCATACCACCGTGACCACTTAGATTTTAATTTAACCTATTTTAGGATTCTCAGAAAGTTTAAACCTCTCATCTCTGTCATTATGATGGATTTCTGTGCCATTGCTACAGGGCAAAATCATTTGCAGACACTCTCTGAAGTGCACACTAAGGACAGAATTACCTGAGCCCTAGCTCTATTTTTCCTGATGTGTGTATTCTTTTCAAGGATACTACAAAAGTGGTATTTCAGATCCCTCTAGCAACATCCACAGAATCATCATGGGGCATGCAGAATATGGTTGCTTTATGAATATTCATGGCAGCGCATGGGCCATTATGATTCAGTGTGCTGTGCAAAATACAGCTGCTTTGCTTTAAGCTCACCAGGAGAGCACAGGGTACTTGTTTTAAGTGGTCTCCAAGGTCAAAAGCAGTTAGCTATTTCATAGTTAGAAAATTATCCATCTTGCTGGGCCTGCTTAAGGCAGTTTCCTGTAATACATCTAGGGATCTACAAAATCGGCCTTCTCTCTTCTCCTAAATTTGACCTATTTGAGGATTAACAAAACAAAAATAGATTCTGTGGAAAATTAAGCACCCTCAATGCCCTTCATGTTTTCTGTCCTGTGTTCATTTTTATAAATATTTACAGTGCATAATAAGAGGTTTAATAATTTTATACTAGAAAATGTTCAATCAGCTAGCAGCCTACTATTAACAACAAAATGCGCTGAGATGTCAGGGTTCAGTGTTCCTGAGTGGAAACAGCAGTGGATTAATAAGCAGACAGCTTACCTTATTCTTTACATTTTCTGTGTTTGAAAAAGTTCCCTGCTCTTTTCTAGGTTTAAAAATGGTACAATTGCCATTTTAGGTAATTAACAATATTAGCTCCTTTCTAAATTTCAAAAGAATCCAATTAAATAGACTAGGTAGCAAGATGCAGACTCAGAGAACAGTTGTAAAAGACATGGTTTAACAAAAACATGCAGGAAGGTGAAGATGGCGACTAGCCACACAGTTTCCGAGCTGTGGAAGAGATAAAGTTCTGAGTTGATGAGTGGAAGAACTTCTGAAGCCAGGGAAACAACGGAGAGACTTTCTAAACAACAGGGAACATCAAAGGAGGTGAAAACCTTGGTCTCCGGTCACCCAGGGACTTGTTTGGGGAAGGTGAGAAACGATCCTTTGATCTCTCCGCACTCCCCTCCCCCAGACCTCCCTCCTCCTTGGCACAGCAGACTAGCCTTTCTCAGCGCAGACTTAACTGCCTGGGGCCTGCAGCCACTGAGGCAGAGCCCCAAGCCCTTTATCGGCAAAGGCCAGCAGTACTGTGTCTTGGAGCCCCAGATTCGCGCGGCGGCTGCACCATCCTCCCAGGGCCCGAGTCTGCTAGATGCCATACTAGCTCCGCAGGAGCGCCATCACTGACTGTACGGCCCACCCAATCCCACAGTGACAGAGAATACACTATATACTCACCAAAACCAGACAGAAACGCCATACAAGCTAGACACACCAGGCGCTGGGCCTCCCAAGCTTGGAGAGCACAGTGAAGAGACCCCAGGACTTCCCAGAAAGCATCTGGACTAGCAACCCAGTCTCCAGTTAGAGCGGGACTTTCTAACCTGGCGGCGGAGCAGCACTGAGCTGGCGGGGCACATCAGCCCTCCATTTTAAGACTAACCAGGGCCAAACCAGAGAACAGAAAGGCTGGTTACCCCGATTCCCACTGACGTGACCACCCTGAAATCTCCAGCTGCAGCAAGACCTCATAACCTGGCAGTGACAACAGCACGGAACTGGCGGAGCACATCAAAGAAGCAGGGCCAAACCAGAGAGCAGAGAGCCCAGATTACCCCGTTCTCTGCCAAGTGACCTGCCTGTACAGCTAGTCCTCAGCACACGCTAAGGACACGGGACCTCTCTCAGCTTCCTGAAGAATTCTCCAGACTCGAGAGAGAGACAGTACCAGTCTGATCGGCAGAATCCAAAAACAAACAGGGAAGGTCTCAGATAAGCCAATGGCCAGGGGTAGGCGAAAGAACACTTCCAACATAAATCAGGACATCATGACTTCACCAGCAAACCCCAAAATCGATGGATACTCCAATTCATCAGAAGCACAGGAAAATGACCTTAAAGCCATGCTTGCTCAATTATTTGAGGCTCATAAGGAGGAAATGAACAAATCTTTCAAAGAGTTGGCCAGTCAGTTGGAGATAAAGAAAGAAGAAATAGACAAAACCCTTAAAGAAACACAGGCAAACATAGCCAAACAAATAGAGGCACAAGTAGAGAAAACAATTAGTGGCATACAAAAAGGAAATGAACAAAGAAATAGAGGCCATCGTAGAGAGACAGGAATCCAAATTCAAACACATGGAAGAAATGGTGCAAGGCATGAAAACAGAATTAGAATCAATAAAGAAAACACAAAATGAGAAAACTCTTGAGCTGGAGAACTTGGAGAAAAGATCAGGAACCACAAAAGTAAGCATCACCAACAGAATACAAGAGATGGAAGAGAGAATCTCTGGAGCTGAAGACACACTTGCAGAAATTGATACTTCTCTCAAAGAAAAAGTAAAATCAGAAAAATTCCAATCACAAAATATCCAAGAAATCAAGGATGCTATGAAAAGACAAAATCTAAGAATAATAGGAATTGATGAAAAAGAAGACTCCAGGCTCCAAGGTCCAGAAAATATTTTCAAAAAAATCATAGAAGAAAATTTTCCCAACTTAAAGAAAGAAATGTCCATAAATATACAAGAGGCCTACAGAACACCAAATAGACTAGACCAGAAAAGAAACACATCACGTCACATCATAGTCAAAACACTAAATCTACAGAACAAAGAAAAGATATTAAAAGCAGCAAGGGAAAAAGGCCAAGTAACATATGAAGGTAGACCTATCAGAATCACACCAGACTTCTCATCAGAAACTATGAAAGCCAGAAGGGCCCGGGCAAGCATCATGGAGACTCTAAGAGATCACAAATGTCAACCCAGACTACTATACCCTGCAAAGCTTTCAATCAACATAGATGGAGAAAACAAAATATTCCATGACAAAACTAAATTTACGCAATATCTATACAGCAAACCAACCCTACAGAAGATACTAGAAGGAAAACTCCAATCCAACGAAAACGAATTCACCCAAGAAAACAGGGCAAACAGATAATATCCCAACAAAAATGAAAAGAAAACAAGCAATGAAACAAGGTAAGATCATCGACTCCATTACAAAAGGAACTAACATGCATTGGTCAATATTATCTATCAATATTAATGGACTCAACTCATCAATAAAAAGACACAGGCTAACAGAATGGTTACAGAAACAAGACCCAACATTCTGTTGCATCCAAGAAACACACCTATGCAACAAAGATAAACACTACCTCAGAGTAAAGGGCTGGAAAAATGTTTTTCAAGCAAATGGTTCCAGAAAACAAGCTGGAGTAGCCATCCTAATATCTAATAAAATAGACTTCATCCGAAGTTAATCAAAAAAGATAAGGAGGGCCACTATATTCTCATCAAAGGAAAAATCCAACAAGAGGACATCACAATTTTGAATATCTATGCCCCAAATACAAGAGCACCTACATTCGTAAATGAAACAATATTAAAGCTTAAATCATACATTGATCCTAATACCTTAATAGTGGGAGACTTCAACATCCCACTCTCATCAAGGGACAGATCAACCAGACAGACACCAAATAGGGAAATAAAAGCACTCACAGAATCCCTAAATCAAATGGACCTAATAGATGTCTACAGATCTTTTCACACAAACTCAAAAGAGTACACCTTCTTTTCAGCACCACATGGAACCTTCTCCAAAATAGACCATATAGTTGCTCACAAAGCAAGCCTCAACAGATACAAAAGGATTGAAATAATCCCTTGTATACTATCTGACCACCATGGACTAAAGCTGGACATCAACAACAACAGAAACAACAAAAAGCCGACACGCACATGGAAACTGAACAACTTACTACTCAATGACAGCTGGGTCAAGGAAGAAATAAAGAAAGAAATTAAAGACGTTCTAGAATTCAATGAAAATGAAGGCACAACATACCCAAATTTATGGGACACATTGAAAGCAGTGCTCAGAGGAAAATTTATAGCACTAAGTGCCTACAAGAAGAAATCCGTAACATCACATACAAACAACTTAATGGCCCAACTGAAAAACCTAGAAAAAAAAGAAGCAGATACACCCAAGAGGAGCAGAAGGCTGGAAATAATCAAAGTAAGGGCAGAAATCAATCAATTAGAAACAAATAAAATTATCCAAAGAATCGATGAAACAAAAAGCTGGTTCTTTGAGAAAATCAACAAGATAGACAAACCCTTAGCCAAACTAACTAAAAAGCAGAGAGAAACCATACAAATCAGCAAAATCAGAAAGGAAAATGGGGACATAACAACAGACACTGAGGAAATCCAAACGATTATTAGGTCATACTACAAAAGCCTATATGGCACAAAATTTGAAAATCTAAATGAAATGGATAACTTTCTTGACAGATTCCATCTACCAAAATTAAGTCAAGATCAGGTAGAAAGACTGAATAGCCCTATATCTCCCAAGGAAATTGAAGCAGTCATTCACAGTCTCCCCTCCAAAAAAAGCCCTGGACCAGATGGCTTCAGCGCAGAATTCTACAAGACCTTCAAAGAAGAGCTAACTCCAATTCTCCTCAAACTATTCCACAAAATAGAAATAGAAGGAACACTACCAAACTCATTCTATGAAGCCATAGTCACTTTGATACCTAAACCACACAAAGATCCAACAAAAAAAGAGAACTTCAGACCTATCTCTCTTATGAACATTGATGCAAAAATACTCAATAAAATACTTGCAAACCGAATCCAAGAACACATCAAAGATATCATCCACCACGACCAAGTAGGCTTCATCCCAGGCATGCAAGGGTGGTTCAACATGCGGAAATCCATCAATGTAATCCACCACATAAACAAACTGAAAGAGAAAAACCACATGATCATCTCCTTAGATGCTGAAAAAGCATTTGATAAAGTCCAACACCCATTTATGTTTAAAGTCTTGGAGAGATCAGGGATACAAGGCACATACCTAAAGATAGTAAAGGCAATATACAGCAAGCCTATAGCCAACATCAAACTCAATGGAGAGAAACTTAAATCAATCCCACTGAAATCAGGGACAAGACAAGGCTGCCCACTCTCTCCATATCTCTTTAACATTGTACTTGAAGTCCTAGCCAGAGCAATAAGACAACTAAAGGAGATCAAGGGGATACAAATCGGAAAGGAAGAGGTCAAAGTGTCACTATTTGCAGATGATATGATAGTATACATGAGCGACCCCAAAGATTCAACCAGAGAACTTCTTCAGCTGATTAACACCTTCAGCAAAGTGGCAGGATACAAAATCAACTCAAAAAAATCAGAAGCCCTCTTGTATACCAAAGACAAAAAGGCTGAGAAAGAAATTAGAGAAACAACACCCTTCACAATAGCCACTAATAACATAAAGTACCTTGGTGTGACTCTAACCAAGCAAGTGAAAGACCTGTTTGAGAAAAACTTCAAGTCCTTGAAGAAAGAAATTGAAGAAGATCTCAGAAGATGGAAAGATCTCCCGTGCTCATGGATTGGTAGGATTAACATTGTGAAAATGGCCATCCTGCCAAAAGCAATCTACAGATTCAATGCAATTCCCATCAAAATACCAACTCAATTCTTTACAGACCTTGAAAAAAAGATTCTCAGCTTCATATGGAGAAACAAAACACCCAGAATCTCCAAAACGATCCTGTACAACAACAGATCATCTGGAGGTATCTCCATTCCTCATCTCAAGCTGTACTACAGGGCAACAGTAATAAAAACTGCATGGTATTGGCATAGAAACAGAACGGATGACCAATGGAACCACATAGAAGACCCAGAAATAAACCCACACACCTATGAATACTCAAAATTTGACAAAGAAGCCAAATCCATTCAATGGAAAAAAGACAGCATCTTCAACAAATGGTGCTGGACCAACTGGATGTCTACATGCAGAAAAATGAAAATAGATCCATATTTATCACCCTGCACAAAACTAAAGTCCAAGTGGATCAAGGACCTCAACATAAAACCAGATACTCTAAATCAGTTGGAAAAAAAGTAGGTAACAGCCTAGAACTCATTGGCACAGGAGACAACTTCCTGAACAGAACACCAATAGCACAGGCTCTAAGAGCAACAATCAATAAATGGGACCTCATGAAACTGAAAAGCTTCTGTAAAGCAAAAGACACTGTCATCAAAACAAATAGACAGCCTACAGATTGGGAAAGAATCTTCACCAACCCTTTATCTGACAGAGGGCTAATATCCAGTATATATAAAGAACTAAAGAAGCAGAAAAGCAACAAACCAAGTAATCCACTTAAAAAATGGGGAACAGAGCTAAACAGAGAATTCTCGAAAGAGGAACATCGAATGGCAGAGAAACACTTAAAGAAATGCTCAACCTCATTAGCCATTAGGGAAATGCAAATCAAAACGACCCTGAGATTTCACCTTACACCCATCGGAGTGGCCAAGATGAAAAACTCAAGTGATAGCACATGCTGGAGAGGTTGTGGAGAAAAGGGAACCCTCCTCCATTGCTGGTGGGAATGTAAACTGGTTCAACCACTTTGGAAGTCAATCTGGCGCTTTCTCAGACAACTAGGAGTAGTGCTACCTCAAGACCCAGCTATACCACTCCTAGGTATATACCCAAAATTTGCTCAAGTACACAACAAGGACATTTGTTCAACCATGTTCATAGCAGCTTTATTTGTAATAGCCAGAACTTGGAAACAACCCAGATGTCCATCAACGGAGGAATGGATACAGAAATTGTGGTATTTTTACACAATGGAATACTACTCAACAATCAAAAAGGAGGAAATCATGAAATTTGCAGGCAAGTGGTGGGATATAGAAAAGATCATTCTGAGCGAAGTATCCCAGAAGGAGAAAGACAAACTTGGTATATACTCGCTTATATAGACTTACAAGATATGATAAACATAATGAAATCTACGCACCCAAAGAAGATAATCAAGAAAGTGGACACAGGTGAAGGTGATTAATCCTCATTTAGAAAGACAAATGGGATGTGCATTGAACTTATGACAGGAGGCTACCACAAAAGGCATCTGAAAGACTCTACCTAGCAGTGTTTCAAAGCAGACACTAAGACTCATAACCAAACCCTCGGCAGAGTGCAGGGAATCATATGAAAGAAGGGAAGTTAGTATGATATGGAAAGGATAGGAGCTCTACAAGGACCAAATATATCTGGGCACAGGGTCTTTTCTGAGACTGACACTCAACCAAGGACCATCTATGGATATAACCTAGAACTTCTGCTCGGATGTGGCCCATGGTAGCTCAGTAACCAAGTAGTTTTCCAAAGTAAGGGGAACACGGACTATTTCTAACAGGATCTCAAGGGCAGGCTGTTTGACCCCCGCCCCCTCCCCAGGGGAGGAGCAGTCTGTTAGGCCACAGAGGAGGACTTTGCAGCCAGCCCTGAAGATACCTGATAAAACGGGGTCAGATGAAAGGGGAGGAGGTCCTCCCCTATCAGGGGACTTGGAAAGGGGCAGGGAGGAGACCAGGGAGGGAGTGTGGGGTCGGGGAGGGAATGAGGGAGCGGGATACAGCTGGGACACAGAGTTAACAAAATGTAACTAAAAAGAAAAAAATAATAATAAAAAAAAGAAAAAAAAAACATGCAAAGAAATCTAAAATGATAACAATGACTGCTGTAACATACCTGATTTAAAAATGTGCAAAGGACTTAGACATATAACTCATTAAAAAATTCATAGGCATTAAGTGAGATTATGAAAAGATATCAAACATAAAACATTAAAAATTGAAAAATAAAAGGATAACGTATCACTACACACTCATACATACAAAAGAATGAATGTTCTAGACATGACAATGATGCCTATGACATCTAAACAATATGGGTGTGCACACAGATATGCATGATAACTTCATCAGGAAATATGCTTATATAAGTAGGGGAACTGCACAAAACCTCAAATCTAGAGGAAAGTGTGCAGGTCAATTAAAAGCGTTAGAGGAAGAGAAAATAAGTTATCTCCAAGACAGGAGCCCCAAATGGTTTATTCATCCCAATGGAACAAGTCTATGAGCAACACTAAATGGACTCAATATGTTTACCTACATGTTATCTGCATGCCTGTATACATATATACATATTATGCATGAATGTCAGTAATGCAGTGAGTAGCATTGAATTAACAGATAAGTATGTATATGTAAAATGCATATCTACATCCATAGATATATACATACATACACACACATGAATCTCTCTGAGTATATATATTAATAATTATAAAAGAGACGAGGAATTCAAAAGTGAGGGCACATGGGAGAAATTGAGTAGGTGGTGTTGGAAATGATTTAAGTATATTTCTCTCATGTATGAAACATACACATTTTTAAAATATGAAATTTGGTGGTACCAGTGCTGCGATGATGGGAAGCAATGGAATAGAAGTTCTGCTGGTGGGAACACTATGTGGCACAATCATTTTGGAAGAGTTTGGCAGTTTCTTACAAAGGAAAGTGTATACTTGTCTTTAGATAATAAAACTTTGGCTTTTTCTTTCTTTCTTTTTTTCTTTTCTTTTTTTTCTTTTTTTTTTTTGGTATTTTAACCAAGTGACTTGAAACATCAAGCCCAAATAAAACCTTGCATATGAATGTCTATAGCAGGTGCATTCATAATTGTGAACACATGAAATAACCAAGATGTCCTCCAGGAGGTCAACGAATAAACTGCTATTCACAGACAGTAGGATGTTGTTTTAGGGTAATAGGAAATTAGGTTATCAAACCAAGAGAGAACATGGAAGGAATTTATATTGAGGGGAGGAAGTAAATCTAGTTTGAACTATGTGACATTCTGGAACAGACAAATGTCTGGAGACAGCAGAAGGGTTACCAGGTTAGCAATTACTGGGGGATAAATGTGAGGGAAGGGTGAATCTACAGTGCATAGAGGATGTGCCTGGAGGTGACAATCTGTGTTGTATTAATAATTGAACACTGATTTTGTGCAACTGCACAAACCAACAGAGGGATGAGTATTTCAACTTGACACAAGCTAGAGACATTTTAGGAAAATTGACATGGCTATGGTACATTTTCTTCCTTCCTTCCTTCCTTCCTTCCTTCCTTCCTTCCTTCCTTCCTTCCTTCCTTCCTTCCTTCCTTCCTTCCCTCCCTCCCTCTTTCTTTCTTTCTTTCTTTCTTTCTTTCTTTCTTTCTTTCTTTCTTTCTTTCTTTCTTTCTTTCTTTCTTTCTCAGTGCATTTCGGACATTTCTTTCTTTTTCATTATTATTATTATTATTTATTTTCTTCATTTTACATCCTGAATGTAGCCCACTCCCTGCCTCCTCCCAGTCTCACCTTCCCTGCTTCCTCCTATTCACCTCCCCTAGTCCTGAAAAATGGGGAATCCTCCTCCCTTACCAACTAGCTCTGGACTATCAAGTTTTTCAGGACTGACTGACTCCTCTCCCTCTGTTGCCTGGAGAGGCCATCTCACCAGGAGGAAGTGATTAAAGAGCAGGTAACAGAGTTCATGTCAGAGACAGCCCCTGCTCCAACTACTAGGGAGACAAAAGTGGATACTGAGCTGCCTACATATGAACAGAAGGTCTAGGTCCTCTCTATGCATGGTCCTTGGTTGATTCATCAGTCTTTGCAGGCCATCCTGGGCCCAGATTTGTTGGCTCCATTAGTCTTCTTGTGAAGCTCCTGTCCCCTCTGGGTCCTTCTATCCTTTACTTTTCCATAAGATTCCTTACACTCTGCCCAAAATTTGGCTTTGTGTCTCAGCATCTGCTTTGATCCACTACTGGGTGGAGTATTTCAGAGGACATCTATGGTAGGATCCCTTCCTGTCCCCTCCCTTCAATCACTTTAGGTGTTTATTCTATTTGCCCTTCTGAATGAGAATTAAACATCCTTCCTAGGGTCCTTGTATTACTTATATTCTTTAGGTCTTTGGATTACAGTATGGTTATCTTGTATTGTATGGCTGTATTCTATTCTATTCTATTCTATTCTATTCTATTCTATTCTATTCTA
>NW_026590656.1:1289863-1308619 GCF_907164565.1 Psammomys obesus | reverse complement strand
TATTCTATTCTATTCTATTCTATTCTATTCTATTCTATTCTATTCTATTATACTATATTGTATCATATCTGCTTATTAATGAGTATATACTTGTGTGTTTTTCTTGGGCTGGGTTACATCACTCAGGTTGATCTTTTCCAGATCAATCCATTTGCCTACAAATATCATGATGCCCTCTTATAGCTGAATAGTATTCCATTGTGTAGATGTACCACAATATCTGTATCTATTCCTCTGTTGAGGGACATCTAGGTTATTTCTAGATTCTGGCTATTATGAATAAAGCTGCTATGAACATAGCTGAAAAAATGTCCTTGTATGGTTAAGCATCTTACAGATATATGCCCAGGAGTATTATAGCTGTATCTTGAAGTAGGATGGACTATTCTTAATTTTCTGAGAAAGCATAAGGTTGATTTCTAAAGTAGTTAAACAAGTTGACATTCCCACCAGCAATGGAAGAAGGTTCCCCTTTCTCCACAACCTCTCCAGCATGCGTTGTAACTTGAGTTTTTGAACTTTGCCATTCTGATGGGTGTAAGGTGGAATCTCAGGGTCGTTTTGATTTGCATTTTCCTGAAGACAAAGAACACTGAGCATTTCTTTAAATGCTTCTTGACCATTCAATATTCCTCTAAAGAATTCTTTGTACCTCAATTTTAATTGGATTATTTAGTGTGTTGGTTTTTAATTTTTTAATTTCCTTATATGTTATGGATTTTAGCCTTCTGTCAGATGTAGGGTTGGTGAATTTTTTTTTCTCAGTCTGTAGGGTGTTGTTTGTTCTATTGACCATTTCCTTTGCCTTACAGAATCTTTTCAGTTTCATGAGATTACATTTATTTATTGTTGATCTTAGAGCCTGTTGATGTTTTATTTAGTAAGGTGCCTCCTGTGCCAATCAGGTCAAGGCTCTTAATCACTTTTACTTCTAACAGATTTAGTGTGTCTGGTTTTATTTGAGGTCTTTGATCCACATGAACTTTAGCTTTGTGGAGGATGATAAATATGGGTCTATTTGCATTTTTCTACACGTAGACATTCAGTTAGACCAGCACCATTTGTTGAAGAGGCTATCTTTTTTTTTTTTTTTTTCCATTGTATGCTTTTGCTTCTTTGCCAAAAAAATAAGTGTTTGAAGGCATGCAGGTTTATTTCTGGTCTCAATTCAGTCGCATCAATCCACCATTCTGTTTCTATGCCAGGACAATGCAGTTTTTATTACTGTTACTCTATAGAACAGCTTGAGATCAGGGATGGAGATACCACAGAAAATCTTTTTTTTTTTTTTTTTTTTGTACAACATTGTTTTAGCTATACAGTTTTACTTTTTTTGTTTGTTTTTTCTTTTTTCTACATGAAATTGAGAATTGTTCTGTAAAGAATTTTGATGGAAGCTGCATTGAATTTGTAGATTGCTTTTGGTAGGATGGCCATTTTTACCATGTTAATCTTACCAATCAATGATCATGGAAAATCTTTTCATCTTCTGATATGTTCTTCAATTTCTTTTTTCATACAAGACTTTCACGTTTTTGGTTAGAGTTACATCAAGATACTTCGAGTTGGACTTACAACTACATACAAGGTGGTGGCACATTTTCTTGATGGGTGTTGTGAGATGGCCCCGCCCACCTTGATAGTGTCTGTAGGCTGCTGGGACTGGTTGCCACAAGAATTAGGCTCAGTAAGCTATAGGGAGCAAGCTAGCATATAGCATGTCTTCATAGCTACTGCTTCATTTTCTTGCCTCAAGGTTCCTGCTTTGAGTTGCTACTTTGAGTCCCTCAGTGATAGGGTATGACCAGAGAATTGTAAGCTGAAATGAACACTTTCCTCCTCAAATTGATTTTGATCATGACATCATGGCACAGTTTCAATAGCATTGGAAATCCTGAGATACTCATTGTGTGCTGTATGTACAGTAGAGAGAACGAACAAATGCAGACTTTGAATTGGAAAGATAGTCACAATGTCATAGATTTACGATTTATGGTGGAAATATAGGTTTCAATGGAGACTGATAGAGGAGAAGGATGTGTGGGCACTGGGAACAGGATGAGCATAGGGCTCTACATTCTGTTTACATAGTTGTGAGCAATATATTTTCTAAAAGTATTAGTTCTAATTAAATAAAAATCAGGAACCTTGACAAAATATTCTTTATAAAATAAAGACCAATAATATAAAGAGCAATAATTCTTTTTTTTTAATTTTATTTTTCTCATTAGTTACATTTTGTTAATTCTGTATCCTAGCTGTATCCCTCATTCCCTCCCCAATCCCACCCTCCCTCCCTCGTCTCCTCCCTGCACCTTTCCAAGTCCACTGATAGGGGAGGACCTCCTCCCCTTTCATATGACTCCGTTTTGTCAGGTATTTTCAGGACTGGCTGCAAAGTCCTCCTCTGTGGCCTAACAGTACTGCTCCTCCCTTGGGAGGTGGGGAGGTCAAAGAGCCAGTCATTGAGTTCCTGTTAGAAATAGTCTGTGTTCTCCTTACTATGGGAAACCAATTGATTACTGAGCTATCACTGGTCACATCCGAGCAGAGGTTCTAGGTTTTATCCTCTCATGGTCTTTGGTTGAGTGTCCATCTCAGAAAAGACCCTGTGCCCAGATATGTTTGGTCCTTGTGGAGCTCCTATCCTTTCCACGTCAAACTCCCTGTCTTTCATATGATTCCCTGCACTCTGCCAAGGGTTTGGTTATGAGTCTTAGTATCTACTTTGGAACACTGCTAGGTAGAGTCTTTCAGATGCTTTCTGCGGTAGACTCCTGTCATAAGTTCAATGCATATCCCATTTGTCTTTCTAAATGAGGACTGATTATCATACCCATATCTGCTCTCTTGATTATCTTTTTTAGGTGTATAGATTTCATTATGTTTATCATATCTTTTAGGTCTATATAAGCGAGTATATTCCATGTTTGTCTTTCTCCTTCTGGGATACTTCACTCAGTATGATCTTTTCTAGATCCCACCATTTGCCTGAAAATTTCATGATTTCTTCTTTTTTGATTGCTGAGTAGCATTCCATTGTGTAAAAATACCACAATTTCTGTACCCATTCCTCCATTGATGGACATCTGGATTGTTTCCAGGTTCTGGCTATTACAAATAAAGCTGCTATAAACATGGTTTTTATTTAAATCATCCTTTTGGAAAAAAATAAAAAGACTTACAATTGTCTTTAAAGACTACACTGTTTGGGGGGGCTATCACTGGGATACGAAGTAAATATTCTAATTAATATGAAAAAATAAAAAATTATATATAAAAAAAGACTACACTGTTGCCAGTTGGTGGTGGCACAAGCCTTTAATCCCAGTACGTGGGAGGCAGAAACTGGGAGGCAGAAACAGGTGGATCTTTGTGAGTTTAAGGCCAGCCTGGTCTATATAGAAAAACAAACAAAAAAAAATGTTATGATTAAAGCTGATATAATTTTTAAACACCACAACTTTATATTAATCCTTCAGCTGTGTTGAAGCTCTGCCAAAGAATCATATTTACTTATTACTAACTAAAATTTACTTTAAGTCAATAATTTATTCAAAATTAATGTATGTGTTTCAGTTTAGAAAAGCTATCCCAAGACTACTTGCACCAGTTTTAATAACTATAATGTTTATTGTAAAAGATTAAAATATCAGAGATTAGATGAAGAATGATTTTTATTCATTTATATTTTACGTGTATAAATGTTTTGCCTGCATACATATTTGAGCACCACATACATATCTGGTGCCCAGAAGGGTCAGAAGAGGTTACTAGATCACATGGGACTAGAATTGCGTATGGTTGTGAGCTACCATGTAGGGACGAGAAACAGAACCTGGGTCCTCTGCAGGAGCAGCTAGTGCTCATAACCTATTAGTCATCTCTTCAGTCTACAGATAAGCTTTTAGACCCCTTACTGCATTCTTAAATATTTTCAACATAATATTTAATTTAGTTCACCTTCTGCATAATAGTTCCACATATATTTTTCTGCTTTGAGTAATAACTCGTTTATGTGTGATGCGTTATTTACAATAGTTTGCATCCTGAAAATGAGAAGTTGATAGGTAATTTTGATGCTCAGAAGAGAAAAATAAACTCCATGTGTCAGTCTCCTTTTCAGTCTCATGATAAACGTCTTCCTGCAGGTGGTGAAGACAGAGAACATCTTGTGAAAGAAGCTGCAACAATTGTTTATCTTCTTATTAAAGCGGCAGAGTTTAAGCAAGGTGGCAAACAACACTCATTTTCAGGGTGAGCACACAGACAACTTTTCATCCTCAGTGGAACTCTTAGCACGATATTGAATATTTTTGTTAAAAATTGACTTTACAGTTGTGTTTTGACTCTCACATATCCTACTAATTTTTTCGAAGAGTTGATGTTAAATATATAGAATTTTTGATGTGGAAGTATCTCTTGAAATCATGCCTTTTTCGGTTTTACATTCTGACCATTTCAAAATAATTTAACATAATAAACCCACAAATACTTTTTATATTGAATTTTTTTCACTTTATAGCAATTTCTGCAATACAAATTATGTAGTTTAATTAAATACTATGGAAAGACAATATCCAGGTGATCCCTGTATTAGGAGGCTCGAAAGAGACCATATAAGAACAGTTTGACTCTAGTACAATTTTAGATATACTTTATCTAAATTATGTACAATTTTAGATATACTTATATCTTATAAGTTGAGCCAATATGTGGTAAAAGACTTTAAACAAATAAAAAGAAGTCGATGATTATTTGTTGCCAAGCAAAGACTGCCACTAGGGACATTGAGAAATTTAAAAACAAAGGGAACCTGCATATCAAGAACTCATCACTGTCATGCTGAAGCCAAGGTAAAATAGGAACTCTTTGATCCACTTGGACTTTAGTTTTGTGCAGGGTGACAAATACGGGTCAATTTTCTTTTTTCTACATGTTTATCAGCTGAGGGTTTCTCTGGTAAAATTTTGGGGGTCACTTATGTATACTACCATGTCATCTGTGAATAGATATACTTTGACTTCTTTCTTTCTGATTTTTATCCCCTTGATCTTCTTTAGTTGTTTTATTGTTCTAGCTAGGCCTTCAGGAGCTATGTTGAAGAGATATGGAGAGAGTGGGCACCTCTGCCTTGTCCCTGATTTCAGTGGGATTGATTTAAGTTTCTTTCCATTTAGTTTGATACTGGCTATAGGCTTGTTGTATATTATCTTTACTATGTTTAGGCATGTGCCTTGTATCCCTGATCTCTACAAAACTTTAAACATTAAAAGGTATTGGATTTTGTTCAATGCATTTTTGGCACCTAAGGGGATGATCATGTTTTCTTTTTTTTAAAATCTTTTAAATTTTTTGTTTATATTTTTATAAATTACAGTTTATTCATTTGAATCCCCGCTGTAGTCTCCTCCCTCATCCTCTCCCAATTCCATCCTCTCTCATTGTCTCCCAAGCCCCTCCCCAAGTCCACTGATAGGGGAGGTCCTCCTCCCCTTCCCTCTAACCTAAGCCTATCAGGTCTCATCAGGACTGGCTTTATTTTCTTGCTCTGTGGCTGGTGAAGCTGCTCCCCCTTAGTGTTGCCCTCTTAGTTCAGTACGCAGCTCATCGGTCTCTCTCTCTCTCTCTTTTTATTTTCTTACAGTTTGTTTATATGGTGGATTTTACTGATGGATTTTTGTATGTTGAATCACCCTGCATTCCTAGGATGAAGCCTACTTGATGGATGATATCTATAGACCTCAACATAAAATCAGACACACTAAATCTGTTAGAAGTAAAAGTGAGGGAGTGCCCTGACCTCATTGGCACAGGAGATATTTTCCTGAACAGAACACCAACAGCACAGGCTCTAAGATCAACAATCAATAAATGGGACCATATGAAACTGAAAAATTTCCGTGTAGCAAAGGACACGGTCAATAGAACAAATGACAGCCTACAAACTGGGAAAGGACCTTCACCAACCGTATATCTGACAGAGGGCTGATATCCAGAACATATAAAGAACTAAAAAAGTTAAACACTGACAAACCAAGTAATCCAATTAAAAGATGGTGTACAGAGCTCAACAGGGAATTCTCAACAAAAGAATATTGAATGGCAGAAAAATACATAAAGAAATGGTCAACAGTCCTCTCTGGAAGGCTCTTGTTATGTTTTCTTATCTCCTTCTTCTGATGTCTATCCTGTTTGCCCTTCTAACAAGGGTTAGAAGGCTGAGGTTTCAGCCTCTTCTCTAGATTTTTCCTTATTGTTTAGCTTCTTTAGGACTATAGATTTTAGTGTGTTTATCATATATTATATGACTAATATCCACTTATATGTGAGTATATACCATGTGTGTCTTTCTGCTTCTGTGTTACCTCAGTCAAGATTATCTTTTCTAGTTCCCACAATTTGTCTGTAAATTTCATGATTTCCTTATTTTTAATTGCTGCATGATATTCCATTGTGTAAACATACCACACTTTCTGTATCCATTCCTCAGATGGCATACATCTAAGTTGTTTCCAGATTCTTAAAATTACAAATAAAGCTGCTATGAACATAGTTGAGCAAATGTCTGTGGGTCTCCCAGTGTAGTACTGCCAAGCGTTTCCTAGAACCAAGATGTAGTTCAGGTAGATTTGAGCTTTTAGAACAAATTACCAAGACATGCTTGTGGGCTAATGAGCCATTCAGGGCACCTGTGCATGAACACTGTGCTTGTGAAGAGAAAAGGGCACCTGCACTACAAACATGAGCTTGAGCTTCTCCCTTGCCTTTCATCCTTCTAGGCAGGCCCACCTCCATCACAGTCCTGCATTTGTGTTTTTCATCTGTGACCTTCCTCTCTTCACTGCATCTGAAACACCAACACCCACACTCAAAACTAGGACTTCTCTCATCTTCCTCTCTCATCTCCAAACTCCAGAGACAGAAGGACCCAGTTTTCAGTACAGGCTCCAGGAACAAACAGTAATGGCTACTGACTGACAGATGGCTAGAGGCAGGCATAAGAACACATCCAACAAAAATCAGGACATCATGACTTCATCAGTAACCCCCAAAATATAAAGATATTTTAATTCATCAGAAACAAAGAAAAATTATTTAAAATCCATGCTTATGCAGTCATTAGAGGCACACAGAGGACATGAGCAAAATTAGATGCTATCATGGAAAGACAGGAATCCACATTCAAACAGATGAAGGAAATTATGCAAGACATGAAAACAGAATTAGAATCAATAAACACACACACAAGAGAACTTAGAGAAAAAAATCAGGAACCTCAAAGGTAAGCATAAACAACAGAATAAAAGAGATGAAAAAGAGAATCTCAGACAATTAAGTTACAATTGCAGAAACTTTTTCCCAACTTGAAAAAAAAAAAGATGTCTTTAAATATATAAGAGGCTTACAAAACACCAATAGACTAAACCAGAAAAAGAAACACCTCATGCTACATAATAGTCAAAACACTAAATCTACAGAACAAAGCAAAAAGTTAAAAACAGCAAGGAGAAAAGTTCAATAACATATAAAGGTAAACTATCATAATCACACACAGAAATTATGAAGGCCAGAAGGGCCTGGACAGATTTCATGTAGACTCTAAGGAAACACAGATGTCAAACCAGTCTACTATACCCAGCAAAACTTTCAATCAACATTGATGGAGAAAACAAAATATTCCATGACAAAAGTAAACTTAAACAATATATACACAGCAACACAGCCTTACAGAAGATACTAGAAGTAAAACTGCAATCCAACAAAATCAACTACACCCAAGAAAACACAGGATATAGATAACTTCACAACAAAAAATTAAAAGAAAACAAGCATAGAAACACAGTAACACCACCAACTTCACAATAAAATGAACATTCATTGCTCACTATTATCTATCAACATCAATGGACTCAGCTCTCCAATAAAAAGACACAGACTAAAAGAATGGTTGCAGAAATGGGATCCAAGATTCTGCTTCATCCAAGAAACACACCTTTGCAACAATGACAGACACTACCTCAGAGTAAAGGGCTGGAAAAAGGTTTTTCAAGCAAACGGACCCGGACAACAAGCTGGAGTAGCTATCCTAACATATAATAAAACAGAATTTCAACAAAAATTAATCAAAAAAGACGAGAAGGGGCATTTCATTCTCATCAAAGGAAAAATCCAGCATGAGGACATCACAATCCTGAACATATATGCCCCCAAATCAGGAGCACCTGCATTCGTAAATGAAACATTATTAAAGCTCAAATCACACATAGATCCCAAAATCTTAATAGTGGAAGACTTCAACATACCACTCTCACCAAGGAGCGGATCATTAAGACAGAAGCCAAACAGGGATATAATAGCACTTACATAGGTCCTAAAAACCTTTCATCTAAACTCAAAAGAGTATACCTTCTCAGCAATCCATGGAACCTTCTCCAAATTTGACCATATAGTCGGACACAAAGCAAGCCTCAAAAGATACAAGAAGATCAAAATAATCCCTTGTATCTTGTAAGAACTCCATGGCCTAAAACTAGACCTCCACAACAGAAATAACAAAAAGCCTACACATGCATAGAAACTAAACAACTCTCTACTTTATGACAATTGGATCAGGGAAGAAAGAAAGAAAAAGATATTAGAGACTTCCTAAAATTAAATGAAAATGAAGGCACAATTGACCCAAATTAACGGGACACAATGAAAGTAGTGCTAAGAGGAAAGTTCATAGCACTAAGTGCCTTCAGAAAGAAATTCAAGACATCTCATACAAGCAACTTAATGGCATAACTGAAAGTCCTAGAAGAAAAAGAAGCAGACATACCAAATAGGACTAGATGGTTGGAAATAATCAAACTCAGAGCTGAAATCAATGAATTAGAAACAAAGAAAAACAATTAAAAAATCAATGAAACCAAGAACTGGTTCTTTGAGAATATAAAAAAGATAGACAAACCATTAGCCAAACTAACTAAAAGGCAGAGAGAAACTATCCTAATCAGCAAAATCAGAAATGAAAAGGCGGTCAAACAGACAGAGACTGAGGAAATTCAAAGAATCAGTAGGTCTTACTTCAAAAGTTTATATGCCAAAAAATTTGAAAATCTAAATGAAATGGGCAATTTCTTTGATAGATTCCATTTAGTAAAGCTAAATTAAGATCATGTAAAAAGATTGAACAGTCCTATATCCCCGAAGGAAATAGAAACAGTCATGAAAAGTCTCCCTGCCAAATCAATCAATCAATCAATCAATCAATCAATAAATAAATAAAGCAAGCCCAGGGCCTGATGGTTTCAGCATAGAATTTAATAGACCTTAAAAGCAGAGCTGAAACCAATCCACTTCAGACTATTCCACAAAACAGACACAGAAGGAACTTTACCAAACTCATTCTATGTGCCACAGTAACCTTGATACCTAAACCACACAAAGAACCAGTATTAGCGGTACATTTTACACTAATACTCTTCATAGTTCTCCCTTAATGCCTAGTTATAATCATCATTTATAGAAAATTCTGTGTTATTTTCAAGAATGGAAAATAATATTTATATGGAAAAATAAAATATATTTATACAGTAGAAATAAAAAAGAATACTAGGTCTACTGCATTCTACTCTAAAGAACTTTCAAGCTGTATTCAGAAGTTAAAATACTTAAATTTACTGTCAGATTTGGATTTACACTGAAAATCAATTACTTGTCCTTGACAAAACCTTTTATTATATCCAAATGATTTTAGCCACTAAAAAGATATTGAAAAATAAAAAAGTTAAATTCACAGACAGCTTTAATCTTGTAAGTGCATCATTCTAAAATGTGTGAGATAAATTTGAAAAGGTCAAATCCACTCTAACTAAAGCTGTTCTTTGGATTCTTTAGAGTTGAAGAAGCAGAATATCAGCTGAGTCAAATACTCAAGTGTACAAACTTATTTTTTTTTTCCAATATAGCTTCATAATGTTTCCCTATTCAGTATGTTGTTTGCTGTTATGGAGTTAGCAAATAGAATGTCTCCTCTTATAAAAGGACATTAAAGAATAGCTCTAAATCTCATATTCTAAAATGAAAATTTGAATTACAAAAAATATCAGAATTTAAGTATATTAATAAAATTTTTATTTCTTTCATTTTTCCACCTACAATCATCTATTTCTAACACATATGTGTCATAGAACTCAGTAAAACAATCATGAAATTCATTTCAAGAAATAATTGAGAAATCATATAAGCAAATAAATACTAACAGACATTATAAAATTAAGAATGTTGTTCTTATTTGGGATTTTCTACAGTCACTTTAACTAATGGAAATTTTCATAAAATACCTATTTGTATTAATTATTTTATTAATTACAGTTTATTCCCCTGTACCTCCCCTTAGTCCCTCCCAGTCCCACCCTCCAATTTTGCCACCCATGTCCCGCTCCCAGTCCACTGATAAGTGAGGTCTTCCTCCCCTTCCCTCTGATCCGAGTCTATCAAGTCTCATCAAGAGTGGCTGCATTGTCTTCTAATGTGGCCTGGTAAGGCTGCTTCCCCCTCAGTGGAGGTGATCAAAGAGCAGGCCAATCAGTTTATGTCAGAGACAGTTCCTGTCCCCATTACTATGGAGGCCACTTAGACACTGGCTACCTCTGTGCAGGGATTCCAGGCCATCTCCATGAGTGGTCCTTGGCTGGAGTATCAATTTCAGAAAAGACCACTGTGCCCAGACTTTTTGGATCTGTTGCTGTCCTTGTAGAGTTCTTGTCCTCTCCAGGTCCTACCATCTCCCACTCCTTTCATAAGATTTCCTGCACTCTGCCCAAAGTTTGGCTATGAGTCTCACATCTGCCTCGATATCCTGGAGGGTAGATCCCTCCAGAGGCCGTCTGTGGTAGGCTCCTGTACTGTTCCCTGTTTTCTCTCTCTTCTGATGTCCATCCTCTTTGTATTTCTGAATGGGGATTGATGATCTTAACCAGAGTCCTCCTTCCTGATTAGCTTCCTTAGGTGTACATATTTTAGTATGTTTATCCCATACTATATGTCTAATATCCACTTATGAGTGAATATATACCTTGTGTGTCTTTCTACTTCTGGGATACCTCATTTAGAATGATCTTTTCCAGTTCCCAACATTTACCTGCAAATTTCATGATTTTTGTTTTTTATTGCTTTGTAATATTTCATTACATAGATGTACAACAGTTTCTGTATCCATTCCTCAACTGAGGGACATCTGGGCTGTTTCCAGCTTCTATCTATTACAAATGAAGCTGATACTAACATGGTTGAGCAGGTATCCTTGTTGTCTACTTGAGCGTCTTTTGGACTGAACGTCTTTTGGATATATGTCTAGGAGTGGTATAGCTGGATCTTGAGGAAGCACTATTCTTAATTGTCTGAGATATCACCAGATAGATTAACAAAGTGTTTGTATAAGTTCACATTCCCACCAGCAGTAGAGGAGGGTTCCTCATTCTCCACATCGTCTCCAGCATGTGTTGACACTTTAATCATTCAAATCAAAATGATCGTGAGATTTCACCGTACACCCATCAGAATTGCTAAAATACTCATTTTAATCAAAGAAAAGTTACAAAAATTGAGAAAATTGAGCTAATACACAATGCATTAAGGTTAAATTTTCAGTAGTAGCTCATAATAAAGGTAATATTTTAATTTATAATTTCACTAGTAACTTTTATTTATATGTAAACATAACGTTAGAAATTATTAAGAAAACATTAAAACACAGTCCCTATACCAAAATGTTGATAGCTGCAGAATGAATCAACTGAAATTTGTCTACATTTACTGAAATGGTGAGAAGTTCCATATATGGAGTTACAACAATATTGCACAGGACAAATGGTGGAATTCTGGATATGCAAATTTATTTCCTTGGTTAACTTTACATGTCAATTTTATTTGGTTTGAGAATATTCATATAGCTGAGAAAGAAATATTTCTTAGTATACCTTTAAGGATGTTTGTTGACAAGAAAAAAAGTATTTATATCTAAAAGGAAACTCAGGAATAAATGATCCAGAGTAAGAAAGTGCAATCTTCATCAGTGTAGATGGGTTTCATACGATCTGTTGATGCCTGGCAATGATAAATAAATGATGGGCGGAATATCTCCAGATTGCAGAAAGTATGTCATCAGATTTCTTGCTCTCAATAATAATGAAACAAAATTGCTATAATAAGTTTCTTAGATGAACCTCTATCTAAGTCTTGAATTCTCTCTGAAAATAACTGAAGTACATTTGCACTTACATACATGCACGTAAAATGTATAAACGGGATAAGTTGGCTACAAAGGACTGGTGTAGTCAAAGCTCAGCAAGACAGAGTGCTTGCATTCCATCTCCCATCACAAATAATCACGTCCATTCCTCTCTTTGCACCACCAGAAATAAAAATTTACTCTTTCCATACTGAATTACATTTCATTATATTTCCTGAAATTTATAAATGGAACTGCAACTCTCTGGGGTACTCACAACTCACGCTTTCTGTCTTTTAAGAAATCACTGCAGAAGTGATGCTGCTGGCAAATATTCCCCATTTAATTTATGATTCCAGTACATTCTGTTTATTTTATCTCATATTTTCTTCAAGGTCCTTTTTTTTTGTCTTAAGTTCTGTGACTAACTAAGAGGAATAAGTATAAACTTAATAATCTTGATTATATAAAATCTCTCTATGTAATTATTGTATCAATTTTCACTGGTTAGTCACATATGTTTTTATTAATAAAGGAAAATTCACTTTGAAAATCAATCAGGTTCTTTCTCAGACAATTAGAAATAGTGCTCACTCAAGATCCAGCTATACATCTCCTAGGCATATATCAAAAAGATGCTCAAGTATACAACAAGGACATTTGTTCGACCATGTTCATAATAGCTTTATTTGTAATAGCAAGAATCTGGAAACAACCCCGATGTCCCTCAACTGAGGAATGGATACAGAAATTGTGGTACATTTACACAATGGAATACTACTCAGTAATTAAAAACAAGGAAATCATGAAATTATCATTTAAATGATGGGATCTAGAAAAGATCATCCTGAGTAAGGTATCCCAGAAGCAGAAAGACATACATGATATATAGTCATTTATAAGTGGATGTTAGACATTTAATATAGGATAAACATACTAAAATTTGTACACCTAAAGAAGCTAAGCAAGAAGAAGGACCCTGGGTAAGATGATCAAACCTCACTCAGAAAGGCAAATGAGATAAAGTTTTGAAGAGGGAGAAAAGAGGGAATAGGACAGGGCCTACCCCAGAAGGCCTTTGAAAGACTCTAACCAATAGGGAATCAAAGCACATGCTGAGACTCATAACCAAACTTTAGGAAGAGTGTAGGGAATGTTATGAAAGAAGGGAGAGATGGAAAGATCTGGTGGGGACAGGAGCCCCACAAGGAGAGTAGCGGAACCAAAGGATCTGGGCACAAGAGCCTTTTCTGAGACTGATACTCCAACCAAAGTTCATTCATGGAGATCACCTGGAACCCCTGCAGAGATGTAGCTCATGGAAGCTCAGTTTTCTAGTGTGTACCTTAGTAAGGGCAGCAAGGACTGTCTCTGATATGAGCTCAGCTACTGGCTCTTTGATCACTTCGCTATGATGGGGGAGCACCCTTACTAGGCCACAGAAGAAGACAATGCAGCCAGTCCTGAGGAGACATGATAGGCTAGGGTCAGATGGAAGGGGAGGAGGACCTCCTCTTTCACTGGACTTGTGTAGAGGCATGGGAGGAGATGAGAAACTTAGGGGGGGATTGGGAGGGAATGAAGTTGGGACTACAGCTGGGATAAAAAGTGAATAAACTGTATTTTATAAAAAAAAATAAATAAATTTAAAAAGGATATACTGAAGTATGTTAGTCTTAAACATTGGATTTTATGAGCTCATTAATGAATGTTAATATTCTTCATTGAAATTTACTCTCAATATTTTTATGCTTCTTACCACTATGAATTGTTTTATTTTTTTAATTTTAATTTTATTTTTTGTGGTTTTTTATTGTTTTAATTTTAATCACAGGTCATTCACTTGTATCCCAGCCATAAGACCTCCTTCTTTCCCTCCCAAACCCTCCCTCCCTCATCTCCTCCCAGTCCCCTTCCAAGTCCACTGATAGGGTAGGTCCTCGTCCCCTTCCATCTGATGCTAGCCTATCAGGTATCTTCAGGACTGGCTGCAATGTTCTCATCTGTGGCCTAGTAAGGCTGCTCCTCTCTCCAGAGAGAGGGGAGATCAATGAGCCAGTCACTGAGTTCACATCAGAAATAATCTTTGTTCCCCACACTAGGGAACCCACTTGGATACTGAGCTACCATGGGCTACATTCAAGCAGGTTTTTTTTCTTTTGTTTGTTTATTTGTTTTGGTTATTTTATTATTAATTACACTTTATTCATTTTATATTCCCCCAAAAGCCCCTCCCTCCTCCCCTCCCGGTCCCACTATCCCCCCTTTCTGCATGTGTGCCCCTCCCCAAGTCCACTGATAGGGGAGGTCCTCCTCTCCTTCTTTCTGATCTTAATCTATCAGTTCTCATCAGAAGTGGCTGCATTGTCAGGGTTCTAGGTTATCTCCACGGATAGTCCTTGGTTGAAGTATGAGTCTCTGGGAAGTTCCCTGTGTTCAAATTATCTTGTTCTGTTGCTCTCCTTGTGGAGTTCCTGTCCTCTCCAGCTCTTACTATTTCCCACTTCTTACATAAAACTCCATTCACTCTGCCCATCAATTGCCCATCAGGCTCAGCATCTGCTTTGACAGTCTGCATGGCAGAGGCTTTCAGAGGCCCTCTGTGGCAGGTTCCGAGGTTGTTTCCTGTTTTCTTTTTCTTCTGATGTCCATCCTCTTTGCCTTTCAGGATAGTGATTGAACATTTTAGTTAGGGTCCTCTGTTTTGCTTAGTTTGTTTAGATGTACAGCTTTTAGTGGGTTTATTCTATGTTGTATGTTTATATGAGTGAGTATATACCATGTGTGTCTTTCTTCAAGCAGGGGTTTAAGGTTATATCCATGCATTGTCCTTTGTTGGAGAAACAGTCTCATATAAGACCCCTGTGCCCTGATATATTTGGTCCTTGTGGGGCTCCTGTCCCCTCTAGGTCATACTAACTCCCCTTCTCTCATATGATTCCCTGCACTCTGCCAAAGGCTTGCTCATGAGTCTCAGCATCTGCTTTCATACACTTCAGGTAGAGTCTTTCAGAAGCCGTCTGCTATAAGCGCCTGTCCTGTTACTTGTTTTCTCCTACTTCCAATGTCAATCCCCTTTGTCTTTCTAGGTGAGAATTGATCATCTTACCCCTGGTCCTCTTTCTTGTTTATCTTCTTTAGCTGTACAGATTTTAGTGTGTTTAGCCTATCTTATAGGTCTAGTACTCACTAATAAGTGGGTATATACCATGTGTCTTTCTGCTCCTGGGATTCCTCACTCAGGATGATCTTTTCTAGATCCCACCATTTGCCTACAAAATTCATGATTTCCTTGTTTTTTAGTTGCTGAGTAGTATGACATTGTGTAAAAATACCATACTTTCTGTATCCATTCCTCCATTGGGACATCTGGGTTGTTTCCAGGTTCTGGTTATTATGAATAAAGCTGCTATAAACATGGTTGAGCAAATGTCCTTGAGATGTACTTGAGCATCTTTTGGATATATGCCTAGGAGTAATATAGCTGAATCTTGAGGAAGCAGTATTCCTGATTGTTTGAGAAAGTGCCAGATTAATTTCCAAACTGGTTGTACAAGTTTACAATTCTATCAGCAATGGAGGAGGGTTCTCCTTTCTCCACAACCTCTCCAGCATGTGTTGTCACTTGAGTTTTTTATCTTAGCCATTCTGATGGGTATAAGGTGAAATCTCAGGGTTGTTTTGATTTGTATCTCTCTGATGGCTAAGGATATTGAGCATCTCTTTAAGTCTTTCTCTTCCATTCTATATTCTTTTACAGAGAATTCTCTGTTTTGTTCCGTACCCATTTTTTTAAATTGGATTTCTTGAATTACTGCCTTTTAACTTCTTTAGTTCTTTACATATTCCAGATATAAGCATTCTGTCAGATAAATGGTTGGTGAAGATCCTTTCCCAGTATGTAGGTTATTGTTTTGTTCTGACTACAGTGTCTTTTGCTTTTTAGAAGCTTTTTATTTTCATGAGGTCCCATTTATTGATTGTTGATTGTTGCTCTTAGAGCCTGTGCTGTTAGTGTTCTGTTCAAGAAGTTGTCTTCTGTGCCAATGAGTTCTAGTTCCTCCCCACTTTTTCTTCCAGCAGGTTTAGTGTATCTGGTTTTATGTTGAGGTCTTTGATCCACTTGGACTTTAGTTTTGTGGAAGGTGATAGATATGGATCTATTTTCATTTTTCTGCATGTGGACATCCAATTGGATCAGCACCATTTGTTGAAGATCCTGTCTTTTTTTCATTGAATGGTTTTGGCTTTGTCAAAAATCAAGTATTCATAGGTGTGTGGGTTTATTTCTGGGTCTTCCATTCAGTTCCACTGATCCTCCTTTCTGTTTCTATACCAATACCCTGCAGTTTTTATTACTATTGCTCTGTAGTAAAGCTTGAGATCAGGACGGAGAAACCTCCAGATGAGCTGTTGCTGTACAGGATTGTTTTGGAAATTTTGGGTTTTTTGTTTCTTCATATGAATCTGAGAATCGTTCTTTCAAGATCTGTAAAGAACTGAGTTGGTATTTTGATGGGAATTACATTGAATCTGTAGATTGCTTTTGGCAGGATGGCCATTTTCACTATGTTAATCTTACTGATCATGAGCAGGGGAGATCTTTCCATCTTCTGATGTCTTCTTCAATTTCTTTCATCAGAGACTTGAAGATTTTTTTTTTTCAAACAGGTCTTTCACTTGCTTGGTTAGAGTTATTCCAAGGTACTTTATGTTATTAGTGTGGCAGGGTGTTGTTTCCCTGATTTCTTTCTTAGCCCTTTTTTCTTGGGTTTACAGAAGGGCTTCTGATTTTATTTTTGAGTTAATTTTTTATCCAGCCACTTTGCTGAAGGTGTTTTTCAGCTGAAGGAGTTCTTCTGTTGAATTTTTGGGGTCACTCATATCCTCTGTGAATAGTGAAACTTTGACTTTTTCCTTTCCTATTTGTATCCCCTTGATATCCCTTACTTGTCTTATTGCTCTAGCTAGGACTTCAAGTACTACGTTGAAGAGATATAGAGAGAGTGGGCAGCCTTGCCTTGTCCCTGATTTTAGTGGGATTGACTTAAGTTTCTCTCCATTTAGTTTGATTTTGGCTATAGGATTACTGTATATTGCTTTTACTATGTTTATATATGTGCCTTGTATCCTTGATCTCTACAAGACTTTAAACATGAATGGGTGTTGGATTTTGTCAAATGCTTTTTTTGGCATCTAAGGAGATGATCATGTGGTTTTTCTCCTTTGGTTTGTTTATATGGTGGATGGCATTGATGGATTTCTGTATATTGAACCACCCCTGCATGCCTGGGTTGAAGCCTACTTGATCATGGTGGATGATATCATTGATGTGTTCTTGGATTTGGTTTGCAAGTATTTTATTGAATATTTTTGCATAAATGTTCATAAGAAAGATAGGTCTGAAGTTCTCTTTTTTGTTGTTGGGTCTTTGTGTGGTTTAGGTATCATGGTGATTGTGGATTCACAGAATGAGTTTGGTAGTGTTCCTTCTGTTTCTATTTTGTGAAATAATTTGAAGAGAATTGGAGTTAGCATTTCTTTGAAGGTTTGGTAGAATTATTCCCTGAAACCATCTGGTCCTGAGCTTTTTTTTGGAAGGGAGACCGCTCAATTTCCTTGGGGATATAAGGCTGTTCTTTCTTTCTACCTGAGCTTGACTTAATTTTGGTACATGGAATCTATCAAGAAAATTGTCCATTTCTTTAAGATTTTCAAATTTTAAGTAGATTACTTGGTTTGTTGCTTTTCTGCTTCTTTAGTTCTTTATATATACTTGATATTAGCCCTCTGTCAGATAAAGGGTTGGTGAAGATTCTTTCCCAATCTGTAGGCTGTCTATTTGTTTTGATGACAGTGTCTTTTGCTTTACAGAAGCTTTTCAGTTTCATGAGGTCCCATTTATTGATTGTTGCTCTTAGAGCCTGTGCTGTTGGTGTTCTGTTCAGGAAGTTGTCTCCTGTGCCAATGAATTCTAGGCTGTTTCCCACTTTTTTTTCCAGCTGATTTAGAGTATCTGGTTTTATGTTGAGGTCCTTGATCCACTTGGACTTTAGTTTTGTGCAGGGTGATAGATATGGATCTATTTTCATTTTTCAAAATGGGGAACAGAGCTAAACAGAGAATTCTCGAAAGAGGAACGTCGAATGGCAGAGAAACACTTAAAGAAATGCTCATCCTCATTAGCCATTAGGGAAATGCAAATCAAAACGACCCTGAGATATCACCTTACACCCATCAGAATGGCCAAGATGAAAAACTCAAGTGATAGCACATGCTGGAGAGGTTGTGGAGAAAAGGGAACCCTCCTCCATTGCTGGTGGGAATGTAAACTGGTTCAACCACTCTGGAAGTCAATCTGGCGCTTTCTCAGACAACTAGGAGTAGTGCTACCTCAAGACCCAGCTATACCACTCCTAGGTATATACCCAAAATTTGCTCAAGTACACAACAAGGACATTTGTTCAACCATGTTCATAGCAGCTTTATTTGTAATAGCCAGAACTTGGAAACAACCCAGATGTCCATCAACGGAG
>NW_026590656.1:1283372-1289853 GCF_907164565.1 Psammomys obesus | reverse complement strand
CACAAAAGGCATCTGAAAGACTCTACCTAGCAGTGTTTCAAAGCAGACACTAAGACTCATAACCAAACCCTCGGCAGAGTGCAGGGAATCATATGAAAGAAGGGAAGTTAGTATGATATGGAAAGGATAGGAGCTCCACAAGGACCAAATATATCTGGGCACAGGGTCTTTTCTGAGACTGACACTCAACCAAGGACCATCTATGGATATAACCTAGAACTTCTGCTCGGATGTGGCCTGTGGTAGCTCAGTAACCAAGTAGTTTTCCAAAGTAAGGGGAACACGGACTATTTCTAATAGGATCTCAAGGGCAGGCTGTTTGACCCCCACCCCAGGGGAGGAGCAGTCTGTTAGGCCACAGAGGAGGACTTTGCAGCCAGCCCTGAAGATACCTGATAAAACAGGGTCAGATGAAAGGGGAGGAGGTCCTCCCCTATCAGGGGACTTGGAAAGGGGCAGGGAGGAGACCAGGGAGGGAGTGTGGGGTTGGGGAGGGAATGAGGGAGCGGGATACAGCTGGGACACAGAGTTAACAAAATGTAACTAAAAAGAAAAATAAAATAAAAAAAAAAGATTTTCAAATTTTGTGGCATATAGGCTTTTGTAGTATGACCTAATGATTGTTTGGATTTCCTCAGTGTCTGTAGTTATGCACCCATTTTCATTTCTGATTTTGCTGATTTGGATAGTTTCTCTCTGCCTTTTAGTTAGTTTGGCTAAGTGTTTTTCTATTTTGTTGATTTTCTAAAAGAAAGAAAGAAATTAAAGACTTCCTAGAATTCAATGAACATGAAGGTACAACATACCCTAATTTATGGGCACAATGAAAGCAGTGCTCAGACGAAAATTTATAGCACTAAGTATCTTCAAGGAGAAATTTGTAACATCTCATACAAGCAACTTAATCTCCTACCAGAAAGCCCTAGGGGGAAAAAAATAGAAGCAGATACACCCAAGAAGAATGGAAGCCTGGAAATAATCAAAATTAGGGCTGAAATCAATCAATTAGAAACAAATAAAACTATTCAAATAATCAATGAAACCAAGAGCTGATTCATTGAGAAAATAAAAAAGATAGACAAATCCTTATCCAAACTAAAAGGCAATGAGTTTTTTCAATAGTAGTAATTTTTATTACTCAATTAGTATTCTCAATTGAGTTTGGGTAGCATAAATGAAACAATCGCCTTTCCTTCATTAGATACCTCCTCAAAATAGTTTTACACTATTTTAATTTTTCTCTGTAGTTGATCATATGCCAAATTTGCTGAAGCAGTATGTATATCAGGCTAACAAATTGTTTGTTTAGCTTAATCTAGTACAATGAAAATGTTGTATGAATTTTTAAATATCTTAATTCCTTTTGAATTGCCTTCAATTTAGAGATATTAGCATACAATATACCAAGGTGAAAGTGTGAAAAGAGAGGTTGATAATGTAGGATGAGATGTCCAATTCATGGATTGTTGGAATAATTTGCTTTACTGATTAGTTTCTTAGCATCACTGATTTAGAATCTGTGCTCTGAAAATTCCAGGTGTAAATATTCATCTGAAGATAGTTTTATGTTCTAGAACATCACTCAAGATAATTATTGCATAAGAAACAGCATATGATGAGTTGAGGAAATAGATTTAATAATTTCTGAACAACTACAAGATTATGCAGGTGGAGAACACAGAACACTGAGTGTTGTCTTTATGTAGCACGCCTCAAGGAACTCTTGCTAATTACTTTTAAAAAGACCAAATTACACATGATCACTTTGGTAGATGGTTTGCCACCTTCTGACAAAATGTAGTATTCTTTTCTCATATAAGCTGATTATCCTATTTCTTTATGTTTACTTACTGAGATAAATTACATTTTCATAAGGACGATAATTGTATCTTTGCTAATGATTACCTAGAATTATAAGAAAAATGGATAAATTGTGAGATATCAAAATAATGGAACATTATTTGGTGTTTAAAAGTAAGGACTTTGCCAGAGACTGCTCTCCTTTCAAGAGAACCCTTATGGAGACTGAGCTGCTCATGCTCTACCTCTGAGCAGCAGGTCTAGGTCATCTCCATGCATGTTCCTTGATTGATTTATCAGTCTCTGCTGACCTCCCTGGGCCAGATCTTTTCGCTTTGCTGGTCTCCTTGTAGAACTCCTATCCCCTCCAGGTCTTTCTGTTTCCCCGATATTCTTGGTTGCCTGCTGTTTGATCATCTGCCCCTGGTGAGGTGGCCTGACTAGGCCACAGAGAAAGAGGATCCAGATAGTCTTGATAAGACTTGATAGACTAAGGTCAGATAGAAGGAGAGGAGAACCTCCCGTATCAGTGAATTAGGGGAGGGACATATGGTAGAAGGAGGAGGTAGGGTGGGACTGGGAGGAAATGAGGGAGGGGGCTACAGCTGAGATAGAAAGTGAAATAAATTGGAATTAATAATAATAGTAATGATAATAATAATATTTTAATTAAGGATTAACCCCAAACTGACCACTGTTCTTGACACTAGAATGTACACTTCACACTACCATAGGGTACATGTAAACATCAGCCCAACTACAAACCTTCTATCTACAATGGTGTCACGCCAGCAAGTGAACTAGTAAAAGGGTAGCACAGACTAAACAATCAAAAACTGATTTTATTTAAATACCACTCCATAAGGTGGAACCTTGACTTGACGCAGCTTGGATGACAAAGAAGTAGACCCTAAAGCCAGAGATCTAGGGTAAAACAAAATAACGGTGTTACAAAAGTAACATGGAAATAAAATGACTCCTAATGACATTCTGCAATATTCATATATCAGTGCCTTGATGTGAGAAACTTCCTCCTGGAGGAAATGGGAACAAATACAGTCAGACATTACACAGGTATTGAGAGAACTCCGGTCATGTCTCCATCAACTTCTTACCCTTAGGGATCAGGAAACTCTGTGGCAGAGGACATAAAAAGCATGAAAAAATGGAGGAATGGAGGATGCCAAAGAAACAATGCCTTCCAAACATAGGAGGACCATCACACATATGAACACACTTAAACTGAGGCAGCATGCACATGGCATGCATGGGTCAGCAGCAGATGAGACCCTAGAACTAAAAGGAAAAGTGGACACCGGCACCCATTCCTAACCCAGAATTTATGTGCAATTGATAACTGCAAAGTCCTCCACTGTGGCCTAGTAAGGCTGCTTCTCCCAGGCGGGGAAAGGGGCAAAGAGCCAGCCATCGAGTTCATGTCAGAAAAGGTCCCTGTTCCCCTTATTAGGGTACCCACTTGGATACTGAGCTACCAAGGGCTACATCTGAGCATGGGCTCTAGGTTGCATCCATACATGGTCCTTGTTTGGAGAAACAGTCTCATAAAAGACCCCTGTGCCCAGATATATTTGGTCCTTGTGGAAATCCTGTCCTCCCCAGGTTGTATAAACTCCCCCCTCCCTTTTTTTTTTTTTTTTTTTTTTTTGGTTCCCTGCATTCTGCCGGAGGTTTAGTTATAAGTCTTAATATCTGCTTTGATTCACTGCTAGGTAGAGTCTTTCAGAGACCCTCTGCAATAGGCTTCTGCCCTGTTACTTGTTTTCTCCTACATCCAATGTCCATCCCATTTGTCTTTCTAAGAAAGGATTGATCATCATATCCCGGGTCCTCTTTCTTGTTTATCTTCTTTAGGTAGATAGATTTCAGTATATTTATCCTAACTTATAGGATTATATAAGTGAGTATATACCATGTGTGTCTTTCTGCTCCTGGAATACCTCACTCAGGATGATTGTACTTCCTAAACAGAACACCATCACACAGGCTCTAAGAGCAGCAATCGATAAATGGGACCTTATGAAGCTGAAAAGCTTCTGTAAAGCAAAGGACATAATCATCAAACAAAACGACAGCCTACAGACTGGGAAAGGATCTTTACCAACCCTACATCTGACAAAGGGATGATATCCAGAATATATAAATAACTAAAGAAGTTAAAAAGCAGCAAATCAAGCAATCTGATTAAAAAATGAGGTACAGAGCTAAACAGAATTCTCAGGAGAGGAATACAGAATGGCAGAGAAACACTTAAATGCTCAACAGAGAAATGCTCAATGTTCTTAGCCATCAGAGAGATGCAAATCAAAACGACCCTTAGATTTCACCTGATACCCACCAGAATGGCTATGATCAAAAAGTCAAGTGACAACACATGCTGGAGAGGTTGTGGAGAAAGGGGAACCCTCGTCCATTGCTGGTCGGAATCCAAACTTGTACAACCAGTTTGGAAATAAATCTGGCTCTTTCAGGCAATTAAGAATAGTGCTTCCTCAAGATCCAGCTATACTAATCCTAGGCATATATCCAAAAGAGGCTCAAGTACACAACAAGGACATTTGCTCAACCATGTTTGTAGTAGCTTTATTCGTAATAGCCAGAACCTGGAAACAACCAAGATGTCCCTCAGTTGAGGAATTGATACAGAAATTGTGGTACTTTTACACAATGGATAACTTTATTTTTAAAGAAAATATTTTGGTCAAAATTTTGGAAGTAAATCTGAGTTTCAGGAAAATACTTCTTTGGACAATGTAACCTCATTAGACATGGCATAAGTACTTGCGGGAGAAAGAGATCACAAGGTAAAAATGGAAGCCAGAGAGTGCCTTGACAAACATTTCATAAGTAACAATTGTTAGATACAGCATAAAATTGAAAAATAACTGTTTTAAACCTTTTTTAATAAGAAAAAGTAAAAAGAAGACTACAGGAACCAAGATTCAATTGATTTTTCTCCTTAAATTCTAATGAAAAATCTAAATGTTCTTCTACATTCTACTTAGTTCTATGATATTGGAGACTATTTCTAATGTTTTCAACCCTTTCCTATTTATTATCAGGGTTTTTTTTAATGGCTATAGTTCACACTTACTAATGTAATAGAGATAATCTAATAATAACTACCCAAATTCCAGTCATTATATCACCTCATCTCCACCTTTCCATTCATAGGCTCTCTCTCTTCTCTCTCTCTCTCTCTAATATGGATAAACTGTCTTGCTTCTAATGTCAAAATTCTCCTTGTGGCTATGACCTCCTTTTTTTTAGGGACTCATGATGATTGACTTGTCCGGAAATATCATTACTTTTCTCCTGCATCAGCAAATTTCTTTTCTCTATTATACCTTACACAGTAACTATGTTTTACTGTCTACACGCTTCAGCAGCTCAGTTTGTAACCTAAGTGATCTATCCACTCACTAAGTAATAATGATCAAGCAATTATTTAAAGTACCATACCAGAAGTGAAAGACAACTATGGATTAATTGTGTTTCATGTCGTTTTACTTGTCCTTAATTTATTATTAAGGTAAAATCACAGAGAGACAGAAGTATGAACATATATCTCAAACCAAACCCTATAGAATATATCATAGGGGAAATAATTAACACAAATAAAACATGTTATAAAGCATATTTTTAGCTGCTTTGTGAACACACCCAAAACAAGAATGCTTTGAGTCAAAATCAAATCCTCTTGCTTTTGGACAAAGGTCGACCAGATGTCTGGTCTGGCCTTTTTTGTTGTTGTTGTTGTTGTTTTTACTATATATATATGAGGTCAACCACTTTTCTCAGTTTCATTAATAAACTTCTTAGAAAATTGTGATTAGTCTATTCTCTCAGTATACTCTTAAGAGAGTCTATAAAGTATAAATCTAGATATAATATAGATATCACTGGGATAAAAAAAAGTGTCCAATTCAAATTTAATGACTAGGGTGACTTCCCTTTAATTTTGAAATACTGCATTTAGTAAGAAGTTAACTAGTCACAAGCACAGATAAGTTAATATTACTGCTCTGGAATTTTTGGTTTAAAACTCAAGGTACATATGCAAGTATGTATTGTATAATATATATGTTTTTGTTTTTATTTTTATGTATATGTTTTGTTTTGTTTTTCCCTATGGTTAATTTTTCTGCCTAATGTCTTCCATGCAATAAAAGAAAAATGGAAAATGTTAAAAAAATAAAGAATTCTTTGAGTCTTTGAATCTAATATGCATTTTTCCAGGTTTCTCTGGTCTAGAGTTTAATTCTAGTGGTGCACTCTGGAATCTGGAGCTGTCTTTAAAGTGTGGATCCTTTTCTAATTCATAATAGCATAATGTAGTATTTAAAATTCTCTCTTTTTTAGTCTAAATAAGAATATGAAAAAAGTCTACTAAAGCTCTGTCAAAATACCTGAAATCTTGATTTTTTTAAAATAATACACAAGGATCATGCTACCTTATGAGAAACAAAGTAGATAATGTCACATGCTCTGTAGTATGACAGATAACATTAGCACTTTGTCTTTCAGCAATTTTTGCTGCCAATTACATATATCCTATTTGTTTCAGATTCTATTCTATTTCTTTGAAATAACCATTGGATTTTTTGTTGTTGTTGTTGTTTTTTTTTTTTTTTTTTTTTTTTTTTTTTTTTTTTTTTTTTTT
>NW_026590656.1:1127759-1283362 GCF_907164565.1 Psammomys obesus | reverse complement strand
TTTTTTTTTTTTTTTTTTTTTTTTTTTTTTTTTTTTTTTTTTTTTTGGTCTGGTGGCAATTTATTGTAATTGTAATTTTTAGTGGGGAAAGGTTGAATGTATAACTTGAGGATTGTTTAAAAAAATCTATTATTTTATACTCAACTGGTTTTATCTTAATCCTAGAGAGACATTCTTTTGCCAGGTCCACCTGGGATTAATGCTTTTAGACCGACAATACAAGTACATTTTACATTAAGGTCAGATTTGCTTGTCATTCTTGCACAGTGGCTGTGGTAATCTTGCTTGTATAATCCTAGGTTTCCCATTTCTTAAGGGTGTTAACTGCACCCTTAGTCTTGCAAATATGGAGCTTCATGTTTTTTTTAATTTTTATTAATTACACTTTATTCACTTTGTATCCCCCCTGTAGGTCCCTCTTTTCTCCCATCCCAATCCCTCCATCCCTCTCCCTTCTCCATGCATGCCCTTCCCCAAGTCCTCTGATAGGGGAGGTCTTTCTTTCCTTCCTTCTGATCCTAGTCTTTTAGGTCTTATCAGGAGTGGCTGAATTGTCTTCCTATGTGGCCTGGTAAGGCTACTCCACCCTCAGGAGAAGGTGATCAAAGAGCAGACCAATCAGTTCATGTCAAAGACAGTCCCTGTTTCCATTACTATGGAACCCACTTGGAGACTGAACTGCCATGGGCTACATCTATGCAGGGGTTCTAGGTTATTTCCATGCATGGTCCTTGGTTGGAGTACCAGTCTCATAAACGCACCACTGTGCCCAGAATTTTTGGTTCTGTTGCTCTCCTTGTAGAGGTCCTGTCCTCTCCAAGTCTTACTATTTCCCACTTCCTTCATAAGATTCCCTGCACTCTACCCAAAGGTTGGCCATAAGTCTCAGCATCTGCTTTGATACCCTGCAGGGTAGAGCCTTTCAGAGGCTGTCTGTGGCAGGCTCCTGACTTGTTCCCTCTTTTCCCATCTACATAACGGAGGACTATTACTCAGCAATAATAAAAAACAAACAAACAAACAATAACAAACAAACAAAAAAAAAACAGACTGAAATCATGACATTTTCAGGTAAATGGAAGGAACCAGAAAAGATCATTCTGAGTGAGGTGTCCCAGAAGCGGAAAGACACAAAGGGTATAGACCCACTCACAAGTGGATATGAGACATATATAGGATAAGCCTACTAAAATCTGTACACCTAAGGAAGCTAATCAGGAAGGAGGACTCTGACTAAGGTGCTCAATCTCCATTCAGAAAGGAAAAGAGGATGGACATCAAATGGAGCTTCACTTTTTGAGGACTGACCAAGACCCTCAAATGTCCTGACTTGAAGACTCCTAATAGCTCCTAATTCATTTTGTAACTCTGAAACTATGTACTTGTGTGCGTGTGTTTGTGTGTGTGAGAGAGATAGAGTACATGCATATGTAGCTGTACCTTTGCATGTTCTTGCGGAGGTAACACTGTCATTTAGTTTTTCTTCTAGCACTGTCCATCCTATTTCTTATACATAGTGAACCTAAGGCTAACCAGTTCACTTAATTTAGTTGGGCAATGAACTTAGAATTTCTCTTTAGCCCTTCCCTAAATTAAAATTACTACATCTATAACAGCCATTTAATGGGGCTCCAGGTTTATGAATTCAGTTCTTTATGCTTGAGTAGGAAGCACTGTCGCCACTGAAACAACAATTTCTAATTTTGTTATCCTTAATCTCACTAGCTCTTGGTGCTACCTGAGATAAACATTTAATACTATTATTAAAAAGAAAGGGGCTGCTGGACTGACTTTATTCTATATTATATTATGAATAATTTTTGATATAAATTTTCTGTATCACATCATTATGTTTAAAATAAAACTCTTTATAGATTATTACTTACTACAAGATTATTCTAACTTTATCCACCCAGAATTGAGAAAACAAGCTGTTAGTGTTATAGTCCATGTTAGCATCAAAGTTGTGATCCTCCTGCCTTAGTCGCCTTCTTACAGAGATTAAAATTTTCTGACTCTCTGCTTTGATATACTGCTAGGTAGAGTCTTTCAGGGGCCCTTTATGGTAGACTTCTGTCCTGTTTGTTTTCTCCTACTTCCAATGTCTATCCCATTTGTCTTTCTAAGTGAAGATTGATCATCTTATCCTGGAACCTCTTCTTGTTTTGCTTGTTTAGGTGTATAGACTTTAGTATGTTTATTCTATCTTATAGGTCTACTATTCACTTATAATTGAGTATATACTGTGTGTATCTTTCTTCTCCTGGGATATCTCACTCAGGATGATCTTTCCTAGATCCCATCCATTTGCCTGCAAAGTTCATGACTTTCTTATTTTTAATTGCTGAGTAGCATTCCATTGTATAAATGTACCACAGTTTCTGCATTCATTGCTCAGTTGAGGGACATCTGAGTTGTTTCCAGATTCTGGCTATTAGGAATAAAGCTGCTAAAAACATGGTTGAACAAATGTCCTTGCTGTGTACTTGAGCATATTTTGGGTTTATGCCTAGGAGTGGTATAGCTGGATCTTGAGGAAGCACCATTCCTAATTTTCTGAGAAAGTGCCAGATCGATTTCCAAAGTGGTTGTAGAAGTTGACAGTCCCACCAGCAATGGAGGAGGGTTCCCCTTTCTCCATAATCTTTCCATCATGTGCTGTCACTTGAGTTTTTGGTCTTAGCCATTCTGATGGGTGTAAGGTGAAGGCAGAATCATATGAAAGAAGTGGGAGTTAGTAAGACCTGGAGAGGACAGGAGAGCCACAAGGGTTATTTCTGAAACTGACTCTCCAAACAAGGACCATGCATGGACATAACCTAGAACTCCTGCTCAGAGGTAGCACATGGCAGCTCAGCATCCCAGGGGGTTTCCCTATTAAGGTGAACATGGACTGTCTCTGAAATGAACTTGGTGGTCGGCTCTTTGACCTCTCCCCCCCCTACCCGAGGGAGGAGTAGCCTTGCTAGGCCACAGAGGAGGACATTGAAGCCAGTCCTGATGAAACCTGATAAATTTGGGTCAGATGGAAGGGGAGGAGGACATCTACTACCAGAGGACTTAGAGAGGGGAGGGAGGAGATGAGAGAGGAAGGGTGAGATTGCGAGGGAATGAGGAAGGGGGCTATGGCTGGGATACAAAGGAAATAACCTGTGATTAATATAAAAAGCAACAATTATAAAAAAATCTTTATGACTCCATACACCCATGCAATACCCATGAGCAAAATTTGTGCTATATTTTATATATATATATAGCATTTGTAATTATTCTTTGACACTTCAGTAAATATTAAATTTAATACATCATAAAATATGTATATTTCTTTTTAAATTAAATTTTTATTTTTTACTGTAATTACATGGTCATTGGAAGAAGGAAAAAACAAGAAACAGGTCAGGAGCTACCTCAGAGAGCCTCTGAAAGTCTATACCCAGCAGTGTATCAAAACAGATACTGAGACTCAAAAATATGTACAGTTCTTATTCATAGAATTGTAACCTCAGAAAATAAAATAATCAGCAAATCAATTACTTTTTGTTTTATTGATTGATTTAATTTTTTTTCTTTTTAGTAAGGTTTGAATTTATTTTTTCTTTTTATTTTTACATTTTTTTCTTTATTAATTACACTTTATTCACTTTATATCCCCCCTATGGTTCCCCCCTCCAGTCCCAATCCCTCCCATTCTCCACCCTCTGCATGCATACTCCTCCCCAAGTCCACTGATAGGGGAGGTTTTCTTTTCCTTCCTTCTGCTCCTAGTCAATTAGGTCTCATCAGGAGTGGCTGCATTGTCTTCTTCTGTGGCCTGGTAATGCTGCTTCCCCCTCAGGGGGAGGTAATTAAAGAACAGGCCAATCAGTTCATGTCAGAGACAGTCCATGTTTCTATTACAATTGAACCCACTTGGATACTGAACTACCATGGGCTACATCTGTGCAGGGGTCTTAGGTTATTTCCATGCATGGTCCTTGGTTGGAGTATGAGTCTCAGGAAAGACCCCTGTGCTCAGATTTTTTGGTTCCTTGCTCTCCTTCTGTCCTCTCCAGATCTTACTGTTTCCCACTTTTTTTCTAAGATTCCCTACACTCTGCCCAATGGTTACCCATAAGTCTCAGCATCTGCATTGAGAGTCTGCAGGGCAGAGCTTTTCAGAGGTCCTCGGTGTAAGGCCTCTGACTGGTTCCCTGTTTTCTCCTTCTTCTGATGTCCAGCCTCTTTGCCCTTCTGGATAGGAATGAGCATTTTAGCAAGTCCTTCCTCTTGATTAGTTTCTTTAGGTGTACAGATTTTAGTAAGTGTATCCTATATTATATGTCTATATGACTGAGTATATACCATGTGCATCTTTCTGCTTCTGGGATAGCTCACTCAGGATGATCTTTTCTAGATCACACCATTGGATATTACTCAGCAATAAAAAAAGGAAATCATGAAATTTGCAGGTAAATGGTGGGATTTAATTTTTATTTGAGAGAGGGTATCATATTTTGGCTTACCCTGACCTAGATATAACTTTTTAAACCAGGCTAACTTCGAACTCATAGCAACTACTTTTCTTTGCCTACCCAAAATTAGGATTATATTTCTGATATAAAAGTAAAACATCACTAGTCAATGAAATTGAATAGAATGTAACTTATTCCCCCAAATATATCATCTTAAGTTTATTATAAAGCTTTATAGACATGGAATACAAAACCTTAAAAGAGTCCCTCTTTTCTTAAGAATTAATTTTAAGGAAATTACTTTACCAAGGTTATTTCTAACAAGTGCAAGTTACATTAAGAAGAAAAATGAAAAAAAAAACTGTAAAAATCCATAATTGTAAACTATTGTTATAGTCTTCACTATGTCTGTGGTTACAGGGGACTATTTCACCAGCTATGAAATTACAAAATAGATAAAACTAATCTTTGAAAAAATTGAACAAGATCTTTCTCAATAAAAAGAGCGTAATTGTAACTGCAAATAAGTTCATTAAGTTGTAGAGCAATTGTGTCTGGTTAATTATGCTATGTGATGCTTTAATTTGTTTTCAAGTGTTTTTTAAAATAAAAATAGAAAAAAAGTATTAAAACGTATAAATATAAAAACAAAACTCTACTCAGCAATCAAAACGAGGAAATCATGAAATTTGTAGGCGAATGGTGGGATCTAGAAAAGATCATTCTGAGTGAGGTATCCCAGAAGGAGAAAGACAAACATGGTATATACTTGCTTATATAGACCTACAAGATATGATAAACATAATGAAATCTATACACCTAGAAAAGATAATCAAGAAAGCAGACACAGGGTAAGATGATCAATCCTCACTTAGAAAGACAAATGGGATTGGCATTAGATGTAGGAGAAAACAAGAAACAGGACAGGAGCCTACCTCAGAGGGCCCCTAAAAGACTCTACTTAGCAGTGTATCAAAGCAGATACTAAGACTTATAACCAAACCTTCAGCAGAGCGCAGGGAATCGTATGAAAGAAGGGGAATTTGTATTTCGTGGAGAGAATAGGAGCTCCACAAGGAACAAATATATCTGGGCACAGGGTTTTTTTCTGAGACTGATACTCCACCACGGACCATGTATGGATATAACCTAGAACCTCTGCTCTGATGTAACCCATGGTAGCTCAGTAACTAATTGGTTTACCCTAGTAAGGGAACAGGGACTATTTCTGACATGAACTCAATGGCAGGCTCTTTGACCTCCCCACCCCCTAAGGGAGGAGCAGCCCTGCTAGGCCACAGAGGAGGACTTTGTAGCCAGTCCTGAAGATACCTGATCAAACAGGGTCAGATGAAGGGGAAAGAGGTCCTCCCTTATCAGTGGACTTGGAAAGGGGCAGAGAGGAGATGAGAAAAGAAGGGTGGGATTGGGAGGGAATGAGATAGCAGTACACAGCAGGGATATAGAGTTAATAAAATGTAACTAACAATAAAAAGAAAAAAGAAAAGAAACTTAAACAGGCATAGACATTTGCAAGGAAAATTAATATTTCATCTCAAAGACCATATATGCTCACCTGAATTAATTACCTAGAACCCATGCTTAGATGTAGCCCATGGCAGCTCATTATCTGAGTGGGATTCCTAGTAAGGGGAACAGGGACTGTCTCTGACATGAACTCAGTGGTTTGCTTTGATCACGTACCCTCAGAGCAGCTTTACCAGGCCACAGAGGAGGACACTGCAGCCAATGCTGATGAGAGCTGATAAGCTAGGGTCAGATTAAAGGGGAAGAGGACCTCCCCTCTCAGTAGACTTGGAGAGGGGCATGGGAGGAGATGAAGGAGGGAAGTTGTGATTGGAAGGAAATAAGAGAGGGAGCTACAGTTCGGATACAAAATGAATTAACTGTAATTAGTATACAAAAATAAAAAAATAATTAAAAAATATATAGGATTCTATGTGTGCTTGTGGTTTGTATGTGTGTGTGTGTGTGTGTGTGTGTATGTGTTTGTGCACGTGTGTATGTGTGTAAATAGTGGTGAAGAGCGAAAGGAGGAAGTGAAAGACCTGAGACAATCTAATTGTTTTCCATTTTTATTGTGGGAAAATATATGTACTAAGAAATATATATATACTATTGTGGGAGATTAAAGAGATGATTTAGTAATGAAGAGCACTAGCAGATCTTCCAGAGGACCTGAATTCAATTCCCAGAAACCACACAGTGGCTCACAACCATCTGTAACAGGATCTATTGCCCTCATGCTCGCTTTCAGTTGTAAATGCAAACAAAGAATTCTTATAAATATATATCTTGTAAAAAGCAAATTATAGTATAATTAAAGCAACATATTATGCAGAAGAGAAAGGATGTGAAAATGACACAAGTGGAGACAGTAACGTGCAGAAAAAAAAAGTACATTTGACAACATCTCCAAACCTTTCTGACCTTGACCATGAACCTATCTTTAGTCTAAATCTATCTGCATTTTTAAAATAGAATTGCTTATAAATATATTTCTGGTTTGCTGTACAGTGCTACTTATTGTAGGGTATAATAATGGAATCCGTGCTTATTTTCCCTAGGCAGCACCAGTGTTGTTTGAGTTTGAGGCTGGTTTTCTCTGAACTGTTACATGTGCTTCTGAAAGGCGCAGTGTAGGAAACCACAACTACCGGTGGATGCTGTTGTCACTCTCCTTCCATGTTCCAGGTCTCATCTCTCTCAGTGAAGGGCACAGAATATCAGTTTTCACATTAAGTTAAAAATTTACTGAGTCAAAATCATCTAATTTGATATCTACTATAAGCCAGGCTCTGTTTAAAGTATATCTTAGAAGATAATCATGCTGATGTATTTAACCAAATGTACGCTTACACCATGCTTTTTCATTAATGAAGTATTTTCCCTGCCTTTGATAATTATTTTTAAATGCATATTAATGTATCGATTATATTCACCCCATGTCTTGTGATATCTTACCTCAACATTCCTTCCCAGTTATGTATATATATATATATATATATATATATATATATATATATATATATATGTTTTCTTTCTTTTGTTACTTAAATAAAAGAATGTACTATGTCTGAGTTTTGTTGGTCATATCCTTATGGATGTGATGGTATCTACTGAGGCATGACTGGCTAAGAAAATTTACTCTCTCTTCAACAGCAGTCATTAACTGTCTATCTATAGCCTCAGGCTAGGGGTGATGGCTCATAAAGTCTTCTTTTTCCATACTTAATACTGAATGTCTTCTTGTAAATTTTTTTAACAAGTAATAACATGCTCTATGTTCATGAGGTCAGAGATACCTCAGTGTCCAGAAGACACTGTTTCCCTGTGGTTCTCCCTGGCCTTCAGTTCTTAGAAATGTTAATCCTCCTCTTCTGGAATGGCTGCAAGCCTTGGGGTGAAATACTGCTCTCATATTTGTAACTGAGCAGTCCACAGACATGTATTCATTGAACTTTGAAGAGTATTGAGTTTTTCCATCACCCGCTAACCACTGAAAAAAGAAAATTTCTGTAATGGGGTCTGTGAGTTCCACAAATTTATTTCACAGAGCTATGAAATTTAAGAGCAGTTCCAATAAATTATCAAAATAATAGCAACAGGTTGAACTATGGACCTGTGAATCTCAAGTCATGATTACCAAGCAAGTATTTATTTGAATAGAGTAGATGTTAAATTAAATCAAGAAGCATTTGGTTGCATTCGTAACATCCATGCTGCTATTACACTGATAGTACTCCATTTTTTTTTGTATTTTATTTTTTTCTTATCAGTTACATTTTATTAACTCTGTACCCCAGCCGTGTCCCGATCCCTCATTCTCTCCCAGTCCCTCCCTCCCTCCCTCCTCTCCACCGTGCCCCTTGCCAAGTCCACTGATGGGGGGACCTCCTCCCCATTCATCTGATCCTGTTTTATCAGGTATCTTCAGGACTGGCTGTAAAGCTCTCCTCTGTGGCCTAACAGGACTGCTCCTCCCTTGGGGGGTGGGGAGGCCAACTATAGATGAAATCACAAATTACAAAATATTATTTAAAATTACAGTGCTGTGATCCTTGCCGGGCTTTTCCAATACATGACACATGTTTAAGTAATGAGCTGCATTTTCAGTCCTTGGTTATTTTCTTCATTTTTAAAAGTAGTTTTGAGACAGGATCTCACTGTATACAGGATAACACTGAGATTGTAATCTCTCTGCCTCTGACACCCAAGTAGTGTGATTCCAAGGGTCCATCCCTAGATTACTGGGATTAAAAGCATCTGTCAAAATGAATGCGTTTTACTTTTTTTCTTGTTAAACTTTTATTGCTTTTAATTAATTAATTATTTTTTATTTATTATGATTTGAACACTTTTGTATCCCAGCTGTAGCCTTCTTGCTCATCCCCTTCCAACCTCACTCTCCCTCCCTTTTCTTCTCCCATGTCACTCCTTCATTTCACTGACATGGGAGGCCTTCCTGTCCTTCCTTCTGACCATTACCTACCAGGGCTCATCAGTACTGGCTGCATTTTCTTCCTCTAGGCCAGGCAAAGCTGCATCCCCCAGGAGGAGGTGATCAAAGCACAGCCACTGAGAGAGCCCCTGTTCCCCTTACTTGGGTATCCACTTAGAGATTGAGTTGCCATGGACTATATCTGAGTAGGGGTTGTAGATTATCTCCATGTTTGGTCCTTGGTTGGGGTATGAGTCTCTGCAAAGCGCCCTGGGCTCAGACTTTTATCTTCTGTTGCTCTCCTTGTGGAGCTCCTGTCCTCTCCAGGTCTATCTCTGCCTTCTTTCATAAGATTCCCTGCACTCTGCCCAAATTTTAGTTATGAGTCTCTGCATCTGCTTCAAAACCCTGATGGGTATAGTCTTTTAGAAATCCTCTGTGATAGGCTCCTGTACTGTTCCCTGTTTTCTCCCTCTTCCAATGTCTATCCCATTTGCCTTTCTGAATGAGGACTGAGCAACTTACCTAGGGTCCTCTTTCTTGCTTAACTTCTTTAGGTGTACAGATTTTAGTATGTTTATCCTATATTATATGTTGAATAGCCACTTATAAGTGAAGATATACCATTTATATACTGTTATATACTGTTTCTGGGTTACTTTACTCGGGATGATCTTTTCTAGTCTCATCCATTTGCCTGCAAATTTCATCATTTCCTTGTTTTTAAATGCTGAATAGAATTCCATTGTGCAAATGTACCACAATTTCTGTGTCCCTTCCTCAATTGAGGAACATCTAGATAGTTTCCAGATTCTGGTTAATATGAATAAAGCTGCTACAAACATGGTTAAGCAAATGTCCTCATTATATAGTTGAGCATATTTTGGATATAGGCCCAGGAGTGCTATAGCCGGATCTTGAGAAAGCGCTATTCCTAATTGTCTGAGAAAGCAGCAGATTGATTTCCAAAGTAGTTGTACAAGTTTACATTCCCACCAGCAGTGGAGAAGGGTTCCCCTTTTTTTCCACATCCTCTCCAACATGTGTTGTTCCTTGAGTTTTCGATCTTAGCCATTCTGATGGATGTAAGGTGAAATCTCGAGGTCATTTTATTTGCATTTCCCTGATGACTAAAGACATTGAACATTTCTTTAAGTGATTCTCTGCCATTCAGTATACCTCTATTCAGAATTTTGTGTTTAGCTCTGTATCCCATTTTTTAATTGGATTACTTGATTTATTTCTTTTTAACTTCTTGAGTTCTTTACATATTTTGGATATTAGTCCTCTATCGGATATAGAGTTGGTGAAAGTTATTAGATAATATGGCATTTTAAAGAAAATTTTAATTTAGTTGATTACTTTTCTATTATATTAAAAGGACACTATAGAGTTTTTATGTACCTCTATGATTGGAATTTCAGGTTTTGTTATTGTCATCTAGCTGTTGGCAAACAACTATGCCAGATGAGCCATCTTACCAGCTTCTCAGTATAACAATTTATATTTATTATAATTTATATTTAATTAAGTCAGTTTGGTTTATTATGAACACATATATGTGTGTATGTGTGCATACATGTATATATGTATGTATGTATACTTTAATACCAGGATTACTGAGGCAGAATAGAGAGAAATTTGTTTGAGTCCTGCCTGTTCTACATAAATAGTTTCAGGCCAGTCTTAGTTACATAGTGAGACTATGTCTTAAGTAATAGATAAATATCTATCCATCTAAATAAATAAATAAAGATAAAATAGAAAATGATTATACACACATATTTATACTCACATATATGTATATACACATACAATACAATCAATGTGAACACACAAACAAATTTCTACTCAATAATACTAATCTCTCTAAATTCATTTGGCTCAGAACATGCATTACTCATGTGCAACACTATTGTACATCAACGATGAGTACTTTAGAACCTCATGTGATTCATTCCCAGTGTTCAGTCAAGGTTTAAGCACAGAGATTCCCAAGGTTCCTTGAATGCTAAGCTCTCTAAAGAATAGCTATTCTTTTATAATATACTAAAAGTGTACTTTGGGGATTTTGCAGGATTTATGTGCATTTCTTTGAACATGGAGACATGAGATCATGAAAATGTAACTGCATTATATTCCTGACTGGATAAATCAAAGCTGCTGTCAATTTGAATATATTTTATATGTACATTTAAATTCTTCTTTAAGTATTTGAACTCTTTTTAAATTACAAGAAGCATATAAGATTTCAGAGAAATGAAAACACTCATTGATGCACTCTTTGTCAGTCTAGTGACCTGGTGCTGCACAATGCAAATTGGTATCTTGGGGAATTTCTTGAAAAATTCATTTAATAACTCATCTTGAAGATGAGGATCAGGTCTTACAAATGATTGAATTTTGTCTACATAAAAGTAAAATTTACCATTCATGTTTAAAGTACTGGAGAGATCAGGGATACAAGGCACATATCTAAACATAGTAAAGGCGATATACAGCAAGCCTATAGCCAACATCAAACTGAACGGAGAGAAACTTAAAGCAATCCCTCTGAAATCAGGGACAAGAAAAGGCTGCCCACTGTCTCCATATCTCTTCAACATAGTGCTGGAAGTCCTTGCTAGAGCAATAAGACAGTTGAAGGAGATCAAGGGGATACAGATGGGAAAGGAAGAAGTCAAATTATCACTATTTGCAGATGATATGATAGTATATATGAGTGACCCCAAAAACTCTACCAGGGAACTCCTACAGCTGATAAACACCTTCAGCAAAGTGGTCGGATATAAAATTAACTCAAAAAAATCAGTAGCACTCCTGTATACAAAAGACAAAAGGGCTGAGAAAGAAATTAGAGAAACAACACCATTCACAATAGCCACAAATGACATAAAGTACCTTGGCGTAACCCTAACCAAGCAAGTCAAAGACTTGTATGAAAAAAATTTCAAGTCTCTGAAGAAAGAATTAGAGGAAGATATGAGAAGATGGAAAGATCTCCCATGCTCATGGCTTGGCAGGATTAACATTGTAAAAATGGCCATCCTACCAAAAGCAATCTACAGATTTAATGCAATTCCCATCAAATTGCCAACACAATTCTTTACAGACCTGGAAAGAAAAATTCTCAACTTCGTATGGAATAACAAGAAACCGAGAATTGCTAAAACAATCCTCTACAATAAAAGATCTTCTGGAGGTATCGGTATCTCCATCCCTGATCTCAAGCTGTACTATAGAGCAACAGTTATAAAAACTGCATGGTACTGGCATAGAAAAAGAATGGTGGATCAATGGAATCGAACAGAAGACCCAGAAATAAACCCACACACTTACGGACACCTGATTTTTGACAAAGATGCCAAAATCATACAATGGAAAAAAGATAGCATCTTCAACAAATGGTGCTGGTCCAACTGGATGTCTACATGTAGAAAAATAAAAATAGATCCATACTTATCACCCTGCACAAAACTGAAGTCCAAGTGGATCAAAGACCTCAACATAAAACCAGACACATTCAATCGGCTAGAAAAAAAAGTGGGGAATACCCTAGAACTCATTGGTACCGGAGAAAACTTCCTGAACAGAACACCAACAGCACAGGCTCTAAGAGCAACAATCAATAAATGGGACCTCATGAAATTGAAAAGCTTCTGTAAAGCAAAGGACACCATCATCAAAACAAAGCGACTGCCTACAGATTGGGAAAGAATCATCACCAACCCTCTATCTGACAGAGGACTCATATCCAATATATATAAAGAACTAAACAAGCTGAAAAACAACAAACCAAGTAATCCACTTAAAAAATGGGGAACAGAGCGAAAGAGAGAATTCTCTGCAGAGGAATATCGAATGGCAGAGAAGCACTTAAAGAAATGCTCAACCTCATTAGCCATTAGGGAAATGCAAATCAAAACAACCCTGAGATTTCACCTTACACCCATCAGAATGGCCAAGATGAAAATCTCAAGGGACAACACATGCTGGAGAGGTTGTGGAGAAAGGGGAACCCTTCTCCCTTCTCCACTGCTGGTGGGAATGTAAACTGGTACAACCACTCTGGAAATCAATCTGGCGCTTTCTCAGACAACTAGGAATAGCGCTTCCTCAAGATCCAGCCATACCACTCCTAGGCATATACCCAAAAGAGGCGCAAGTACACAACAATGACATTTGTTCAACCATGTTTGTAGCAGCTTTATTTGTAATAGCCAGAAGCTGGAAACAACCCAGATGCCCCTCAACTGAAGAATGGATGCAGAAACTGTGGTACATCTATACAATGGAGTATTACTCAGCAATGAAAAATAAGGAAATCATGAAATTTGCAGGTAAATGGTGGGACCTGGAAAGGATCATCCTGAGTGAGTTGACCCAGAAGCAAAAAGACACTCACGGTATATACTCACTCATATAAACATACAATATAGAATAAACCCACTAAAAGCTGTACATCTAAACAAACTAAGCAAAAGAGAGGACCCTAACTAAAATGTTCAATCCCCATCCTGAAAGGCAAAGAGGATGGACATCAGAAGAAAAAGAAAATAGGAAACAACCTCGGAATCTGCTACAGAGGGCCTCTGAAAGCCAGAAGAAAACAGGAAACAACCTTGAAACCTGCCACAGAGGGCCTCTGAAAGTTTCTGCAGTATAGACTGTCAAAGCAGATGCTGAGCCTGATGGCCAACTGATGGGCAGAGTGAATGGAATTTTATGTAAGAAGTGGGAAATAGTAAGAGCTGGAGGGAACGGGAACTCCACAAGCAGAGCAACAGAACAAGATAATTTGAACACAGGGAACTTCCCAGAGACTCATACTCCAACCAAGGACTATTTGTGGAGATGACCTGGAACCCCTGCACAGGTGTAGCCCATGGCAGTTCAGTGTCCAAGTGGGTTCCATAGTAATGGGAAGAGGGACTGCCTCTGACATAATCTGATTGGCCTGCTCGTTGATCACTTCCCCCTGAGGGGGGAGCAGCCTTATCAGGCCACCGTAGAGGACAATGAAGCCACTTTTGATGAGAACTGATAGACTAAGATCAGAAAGAAGGAGAGGAGGACCTCCCCTACCAGTGGACTTGGGGAGTGGCATGCATGCAGAAAGGGGAGGGAGGGTGGGATCGGTAGGGGAGGAGGGAGGGGCTTATGGGGGGATACAAAATGAATAAAGTGTAATTAATAAAAAAAAATAAAAGATTAAAAAAAAAAGTAAAAGCCTGGAAAATAATATTTCTAAAAAGTTCGAAGTGGGCTTTTTCTGTTTTAGAATAAAATAAACACATTCACTCTCCAAATAAATATGTAAAGAAATATGTATATTAGCATAGTCACTATGGAAAATAGTAAATAATCTTCCAAAACCAAAGGAAGCTGAAAACAACTACATGAGCCATCATCTATTTTCTTGTTATATATGAAAAGTAAATGAAACCCTATATTAAAGAAATGTTTTTCTTTCTGTTGTTTGCTACACATTGTTCACGATAGCCAATATACAGAAATAAAATATATGTTGATAAATAATGAATTGAGAAAATGAAATATCTATGTACAAATAAAATGATTCATTAAAATAAGAAAAAAAGTAAAATTTACAAAATGTTTTTGAAATTTAAGTACTGTAAATATTCATTCTGATCATTCAAACCTGTTCAACATATCTATTACAGTTTAGATATATTCATGGGTATATGTGGCTTATTGTCAATGTAGAGAAAATTAGTAGTATTTCTTAGTTTGAAGACTGAACTTCTTTTGATACAAAGCCAAATTATTATTTTTTTTTGTAAACTCACAGAGTGTTTAGATGTTTAAATATAATTTAAGTTGCTATCAATGCATCGATCATGTGGGCATTCTATGCATGCCAGTACCCCTGTATCACAGCAGCCTTTTAAACATTGTGTTGATTTAAAACTACTATTCGGCCCTAGCATGTTGATTTAATGCGAGGTAATAACTGAGATTTGAGGATAGCTGAAAACGATATTACCTTTAAAATGGACTCCATGTGTTAATACCAACAGCTCCAAGAATATTGTATAAAATGAACACTATGAAAATCCTATTCTATTACTTGAACTGGAGGGAAAACCGATAAATGTTTAGTGATTAAATTAGGTGATATAACTGGTGAATTGCTTCCATAACATTTCCCATTTATTTTTGAAATTCGCAAGTCTGCACCTCTGCTGCAGTGATCAGTGATTGACAATTAACTCACAAACAAGGATACCTAACGGGGCCAAACCTAGTTTCTTTGAAAACTGGGAAGGAATACCTCACATTTACATATTGCTAATAGATGCTCACTCAGAATGTCAAGAAGCTATTGGATTGAGTGTGTGTAGTCATTGCATCCTCGTCCTCATGAGATAGCTGTGCAGTGTTAGCATACATTGTCTATTCTCCGTCATCTGCCCTACAGTATTCTACTCATTTGCTCCTGCAGTAATTATATAGGCATGGTATAAACTTGCGTTTAATTTTGCTGTTGATATCAATGAGTAGAACAATGTGTTACAATCCCAAAGTCAGAGCCCACAAAAGCAAAATAAGTTGCAAAAGGTAAAAACTGTTTATTCCAAATTGAGATAATACTGGACAAACAGTCTTACAACGTTACATTCTTTTATAGAATGTATCAGAAGTTGGGGGCTTAAGGTGTTTAAGGACTTGAGTTTGATCCAAGAGAGTAGGAGGAAAGAAACAACTACATATGCCTTCTACCTCTCATGTGTGCCATGGTGCGGGAGAGTATGTACAAATACAGTGATGCAATATTCCGCAAATATCACTTGCATTTTTAAATAATGAAACTCTTTAAAATTCTTTATTCCTTACACTTTATTCACTTTGTATCCCCCTGTGGTCCCCTCCCTCCTCCTGTCCCAATCCCTCCTTCCTCCACCCTCTGCATGCATACTCCTCCCCAAGTCCACTGATAGGGGAAGGCTTCTTTCCCTTCCTTCTGATCCTAGGCAATTAGGTCTCATCAGGAGTGGTTGCATTGTCTTCTTCTGTGGCCTGGTAATGCTGCTTCCCCCTCAGGGGGAGGTAATTAAAGAGCAGGTCAATCAGTTCATGCCAGAGACAGTCCCTGTTCCTATTACAATGGAACCCACTTGGATACTGAACTGCCATGGGCTACATCTGTGCAGGGGTCTTAGGTTATCACCATGTACAGTCCTTGGTTGGAATAGCAGTCTCAGGAAAGACCCCTGTGCTCAGAATTTTTGGTTCTGTTGCTCTCCTTCTGGAGTTCCTGTCCTCTCCAGATCTTACTATTTCCCACTTCTTTCCTAAGATTCCCTGCACTCTGCCCAAAGGTTGCCCATAACTCTCAGCATCTGCATTGATAGCCTGCTGGGCAGAGCCTTTCGGAGGTCCTCTGTGTCAGGCTCCTGACTTGTTCTCTTTTTACCTTCTTCTGATGTCCATCCTCTTTGCCTTTCTGGATAGGGATTGAGCATTTAGATGCACATGGTATATACTCACTCATATAGACATATAATATAGGATAAACCTACTCAAATCTAAACACCTAAAGAAACTAATCAAGAGGGAGGACTCTTGCTAAAATGCTCAATTCCTATCCAGAAAGGCAAGTATGTGTATATGACTTTTGTCTGTGTATTATGTTTTTATGTGTGTGCCCATGCTGCGGCACACATGTGGATGTTAGAAGTAAATTTTATGGGGTTAACTCTTCTAAAAACTATAAACAAGCCTGAAAGTGAGACTCAAGTCACCTGGCTTTCTTGCCAAAAAACTAGCTAACTAAATAAGTAAATAAATAAAACAACTTTGCCTGTTAAGTTATCTATTTTATCGGCCCATCTCAATCTCAGATGTTTTTACAAGAAAGCACTTCTGATGTTGGACAATTTTGATGTTTGGTTTTTGCTTATCTGCAAAATACAGAAATTTTCCTCACAAATTTACTGTGCAAATATACTGACAAACTTCACCATACCATAATTAAAATTCTAAATAGGATAAAATATTTTATAAAGATAACACATTAGCTATCATACAATAAATTACTAATGCAAAGCAGATACATTTCTTTTCCTTCATGTGAAACATAATGATGTTTGCAATAAAAGTCAATTTGATTAGATTTGTTTGATACAGCACTTTAAAAGTTGTAATTAGGAATCAAGAAAGTCAATTACTATTATCCAAAGAAATAACAAGACTTTGACATGCCAAGTATTTTTCATTTAATTTCAGCCAAAGAAATTGAGGGATAGCCTATTAAATTAACTAGTTAGCAAATTATTATAATATGTTGAAATCTTCATTACCTCTCTGTAAAATAAACATCTCCACATTTTAACACACCTGCTGCTTCTAGAAGAGGGTGCAACTATCATTTGAATCAAATTTGCTTTCTCTCACTGATGGCTGTCATTTGAACAGGTTTGTTTTTAATGTTTTATCTGTATTCTTTTGAATTCTTTATGCCAGCTCTATTTTAATTCATTTTATTATTTTAAGTGTATGAGTGAATGCTTAGGCCCCTGTCGTGTTTGTGTACACCTCTATGCTTGATACCCAAGTCAGCCAGAAGAGTGTGTCAGATACACTGAGACTGGAGTTATACATGCTGTGAGCCACCCTGTGAATGCTGGGATTTGAATTCAGGTCCTCTAAAAGAGTAGCAGGGCTCTTACCTGTGGAGCTATTTCTCTAGCCCCCAACTTCCCAGATTTTATTAATGTTTGCAAGCTAAAGAAAACGTCTGCTTGCTTTTAGCTTCTGATTTGTCGTGCTTCTTTTCAGTTTGTAATCTTTTTTTCGTATACCTAGGCACATCTATTGTTTGCCTTTATGGCATTTAAAGTTAATTTCTCTATATCTGAATTACTGAGATTATGAAACAATTTTAACTGTGTGTGTGTGTGTTTGTACTTGAGTTTGTGCTTGTATATGCCTGCATTTTATCCAATGTATGCATTGCTTGTATTTTCCTTGTAAGACTAAAGTGTGAAGTGAGAAGTTGTATCAGTTGAGAGCTCTAGGTACCATGCACGCAAGTTCATACTTGTCATTTTCTATGGCTTTGGTCTGTTCAGTATTGTATTAAAAGCTAAATTCAAATCATAAGGTGTTTCTTAAGTGACGATAATTGATAGGCCCTCAAGTTCCTGTGGCTTTTTCAACCTTTTTTTGCTAGTATCTCATATTTATGTTTCTCTTCATGTCTGACTATTCTCTAAGATAGAGGTAGGGAGATAATAGAACAGGAAATGCCAGGTAATCACTGTGCCAGGAACCGTAGTTACTGGGTACTCAAGTGTCTACTGGTTCCGTAATATTCTCAGGAAGCTAGCCCGTATTTCATACAACTAAGGTACTCATAAAAGAAACTATACATATTAATTGATTGATTATTGCCAAAATAAGAACCAAATGTATATGAGGCAAGTACACTCCAAGGATCTCCAATGTCAGCCCAAGAAAGAGGGTTAAAATTACTATGATTCTACATGCAATTTATGATAAAAAAGAGAATTAATATGGTAGTAGATTACAGAAATAATCTTGAAACCTGGACATAATTGCTTTGGATATGGCTCTTACATTTGCCTGGAGAATATAATGTGTCCACATTTATATAGACTGTTTTACCTGCTGCAGAATCATTAATCCCAGCCTTTATGCACAACCCTTATCTGTTCGAAGGAGACTAATAGATGAGGAATGCTTAAAAGAAAGCAATCTCTTCTCAGAAAGAAACATCAATTACCTTTCCCCAAGGTGAAAAAGCCTTAGAGGCTTTTTAAGTCTCATAAAATGTTCGAGTGCTTAAATTAGCTGCAATAAATTATGCAGTCTTCAATAAGTTTTACTACCTGATGGAATAAGCATTAAACTCAGAAGGTAATTATATATACACATATATCTTAATAATTTCAATATACCTGTACCCATTCTAAAATAAGGTAGTAACTAAAGTCACTTTTCTCTCTGCTGATACTTAAATCTAAATGAAAAGAAGTGCAAATATTAACAGATTTGAAGGCTTTATCATTAATGTTCAAATACCCTACTGGCAGCTGAATTTGCTGTCTTGCAAACATTGAAATACTTTCATTTTTGTCACATTTTGAGTGCTGTGACTATAAATGGAGAAAGATATTGCAAATGAGGAATAATACATATTTTTATACATATTTGATTAAACATGTCAAATACAGCAGTTGTATAAAATTTAAGAGTAATGACAATGTCATATATATATATATAGGTATATATATATAACTGTTAAAATAGCTATTAAACATGATCTAAATCTTCCAAGTGATGCTTTGATTTGTGTCCTAGAGTGCTGTTCTCAGCTGCTGTGCACCCTTGGTTTTGAGATGTATTTTCCCATGGATATGGAGTTTAACATGTAGGCAATCCTGTCTATTTAGCTAGTCTCAGGGATTCATCTCTCTCTAGTACTACAGAACAAGAATTACAAGTGCATTCCTTTTAATTGAAAGCTATGTTCCTATGGGTTTTTTTTTTCCTTTTTTCTGTTTTGATTATTTCAGTTTATTCACTTTGTATCCCAGCTGTAGCCACCTCCCTCACCCCTCCCAATCCCACTCACTTCTCCCATGGCCCTCCCTCAGTCGACTGATAGGGGAGGTCCTCCTCCCCTTCCATTTGACCCTAGTCTATGAGGTCTCATCAGGACTGCCTGCATTGTCTTCCTCTGTGGCCTGGTACAGTTGCACTGCCCCTAGGGGGTGATCAAAGAGTGGCCCCTGAGTTCATGTCAGAGACAGGCTCTACTCCACTTACTAGATAACCCACTTGGATACTGAGCTGCCATGGGCTACATTTGAGCAAGGGTCTAGGTCCTCTCCATGGGTGGTCCTTGGTTGGTACATCTGTCTCCAGTTCCCCCTGGGCCATGGTTTTTTGTCTCTGTTTTTCTCATTGTGGAGCTCCTGTACCCTCCAGGACTAAAATTTATACTCCTAAGGAAGCTAAACAAGAAGGAGGATTCTAGGGAAGTTAATCAATCCTTACTCAAAAAGCAAAAGGGATAGACATCAGAAGCAGGAGAAAACAGGGAACAGGACATGAGTCTACCACAGATGGCCTCTGAAAGAGGCAGGGTATTGAAACAGATGCTGAGATTCATAGCCAAACTCTGACAGAGTGCAGGGAAACTTATGAAAGAAGGGGGAGATGTGTTCCTATCTTTTAAAAACTCACTTCTTTTATCTTTTAAGATTATAATGTCATTACATCATTACTCCCTCTTTTTTCCTCCCTTTAAACACCCCATATGTCCCTTCTTGATCTCTTTCAGATTCACTGACTCTTTTTTCAATTTTTTGTTGTCACACACATACATATACATATGTGTATATACAAATAATTCCTATAAGCTGAGCAGTCTGTATAATGTTACTTGTATATATGTTTACTGGTTTGACCATTTGATATTACATAATTATTATGCTTTTCCTTAATTAAAGACTATTTCTTTTTTGATATGCTGCTAGGTAGAATCTTTCAGGGGCTCTCTATGGTAGGCTCCTGTCCTGTTTTTTGTTTTCTCCTATTTCCAATGTCCATCCCATTTGTCTTTCTAATTGGGGATTTATCATCTGACCCCAAGTCCTCTTGTTTACCTTCTTTAGGTGTGCAGAGTTTAGTATTTTATCCTATCTTATAGGTCTAGTACTCACTTATAAGTGAGTATATACTGCGTGTGTCTTTCTGCTCCTGGGATACCTCACTCAGGATGATCTTTTCTAGATCCCACCATTTGCCTTCAAATTTCATGATTTCCTTGTTTTTAACTGCTGAGTAGTATTCCATTGTGTAAAAGTACCACAATTTCTGCATCCATTCCTCCGTTGACATCTGGGTTGTTTCCAAGTTCCGGCTATTACAAATAAAGCTGCTACAAACATTTTTGAGCAAATGTCCTTGTTGTGTACTTGAACCTCTTTTGGATATATGCCTAGGAGTGGTATAGCTGGATCTTGGGGAAGCACTATTCCTAATTTTCTGAGAAAGCACCAGATTGATTTCCAAAGTGTACAAGTTGTACAAGTTTATATTCCCACCAGCAATGGAGAAGGGTTCCCCTTTCTTCCACAACCTCTCCAGCATGTGTTGTCACTTGAGTTTTTCATCTTAGCCATTTGATGGGTGTAAGGTGAAATCTCAGGCTCATTTTGATTTGCATCTCTCTGATGGCTAAGGACGTTAAAACATTTCTTTAAGTATTTCTCTGCCATTCTATATTCCTATACAGAGAATTCTTTGTTTAGCTCTATACCCCATTTTTTTTTTAAATTGGATTGCTTCATTTGTTAATTTTTAGCTTGTCTAGTTTTTTATATATTCTGGATATCAGCCCTTTGTCAGATTTAGGTTTGGTGAAGATCCTTTCCTGAAAAAATCTACCTAGCAGTGTATCAAAACAGATGCTAAGACTCATAACCAAACCTTGGGCACACTTCAGGTAATCACATGAAAGAAGCGGGAATTAGTATCACCTGGAGAAGACAGGAACTCCACAAGGACCAAATATATCAGGGCCCAGTGGTCTTTTATGAGACTGTTCTCCAACCAAGGACCATGAATGGATATAACCTATAACCCCTGCTCGGATAGAACCCATGGTAGCTCAACATCCAAGTAGGTTTCCGTAGTAAGGGGAATAGGGACTGTCTCTTAAATGAACTCAACTTCTGGCTCTTTGATCTCTCCCCCCCACCCCGAGGGAGGAGCAGCCTTCAAGGTCCCAGAGCAGGACAAAGTAGAAAGAAAAAGACTGAAGAATTGATAAACTGATTGACCTGCACTTTGATTACCTCCCCCTGAGGGGTGAGAAGCCTTAACAGGCCACAGAAGATGGCAATGCAGCCACTCCTGATGAGATCTGATAGACTAAGATCAGAAGGAAGGAAAGGGGGAATCTCCCTTATCTGTGGACTTGGGAAGGGGCATGCGTGAGGAAGGATAAGGGAAGGTAGGATTAGGAAGGGAGGAGGGGGGGGTTATGAGAGGATACAAAGTGCATAAAGTGTAATTAATAAAAGTTAAAAGATAAGTGGATACTAGACATATTGGATAAACATACTAAAATATGTACACCTAAGGAAGCTAATCAGGAAGGAGGACTCTGGCTAAGATGCTCAATCCCCATTCAGAAAGACAAAGAGGATGGACATAGAGGAGGGAGAAAAGAAGGAACAGGACAGGAGCCTACCACAGAGGGCTTCTGAAAAGCTCTACCCTGAAGGGTATCAAGGCAGATGTTGAGACTCATACCCAAACTTTGGGCAGATTACAGGGAATCTTATGAAAGAAGTGAGAGATACTAAGACTTGGAGAGGACAAGATGTAGAACTCTTAAGAGATGAGCCTTGTCTTCTGATCACATAAGTGCATAACCTCGAAGGGGCATTGGGACCTCCTCTGTCTTTCTTTTCTGTTTTAAGTTCTTAATACTTTTTAAATTGATTAAATTCACATGATTAAAATGCATGTGAATTTCACACCATGCATCCCAATTCAACTCATCTCCCCCTCCCATATCTGCCTTCCACCCTTGCAATCTCTCCTCTAAATAAAACAACAACAAAAAACAAACAAACAAACAAACAAACAAACAAAAAGAAGTGGGGTATAAATAGGTGAATGAGAAACACCATATGTTTTCATATGAAGAGTCTAAAATTAAAATAGGTACATGTATAAATAAAATCATGTGCAAAAACCAAAAGAGAACTATGTGTGAGAATGAAGAAGGTCAGCCATACAAGGAAGAACAAAATGGGAAGGGCGGTAGGGGATAAAAAAAACAAGGTATTCAGAAAGAAATCCATTACTTTCTTGCTAACTAAAGAGATAAATGAGAATACCTTAGTTTTGCTTTCATTTGGCAGTGAAAGATGGAGATGAATACATAAGCACTCCATAAGTGACTGACATGCCTGCATGCAGGGTAGAGTAAAAATTGGACCCAGACTGAAGGCAAGAAAGACAGATACAAATTGACAGTACAGCTATCAAGTTTTATCTTGCTTTCCACTACAGCTCAGGAATCCATGAGCAGAGAACCATGCTTTTAGGATAAATACCCTTTATGTCTTTGCAATATTCAAAATAAAAACAAAAAAAAAAAGGAAGAACATAGGAGAAAAGGGCATGAAAGTTGTTGTACTTGATCCAGGTTCTCATGTAGGATCCAAGAGTCAAGGCAATATTATTGCTAATATTATTCTATTTCACTGGTGTATTTCCTGTCTATGCTTGCTCCTGGTGTGATATGTAAGTAACAACTGATGTTCGGATTTAAATCAATTAAGGAATGTAGGGACTTTAACTTTCAAATTTGTACCCTGGTACTTGTCATTTGTTTTTGTTTTTAATAAGATTTCCCTGAAATACTTGCTAAACAGAAGACTTTCTATTTTCACTCTCATGGTCATGGTCACTTTGTGAGAACTGTTGTCTGAAAATATTAATTTTTAGTAAATATGCAAGTAATTCCTTTTCTATTAATTAATTGTATTGAAGTGTATGGGTTTGTGTGTTTATACTTAGAAACCAGAAGAAAGTGGTGGGTTTCCTGGATGTTGTACTGACAGGAACCAAATATGGAAGGTGGGATCTGATTTCAACTCTACTGGAAGAATGGTGAGCTCTCTCAACTGAGGACCTATTTGTCTACTATCAAGCAGTTCTTATCATCTGATAGATATATGGGCAATCCAGCCATATCTGTCTGTGTACAAATTGTCCTCCCTGTGTGTAAAGCAAACCTTAGAGTGTTGACTGTAACCTAGTTTTCTTTATTTAATTTTAGAAGTATTTCAATCCCTTCACCAATGAAATGTCTCCCTCACACAAAAAGTGCACATATTACTAAAACATCATCAAAAGTACTAAGAATAATCTCAGAAGAGCATGCTCAATATTGTGTGTTTCCCTATGGTTTTGTTTTAAAACACTGTTGTGTTAGAGTAATATTTGTTTGTAAGGAATAAAATAATCTTCACAAATTCATAGTTTGTTAATGAGCCACTAGGTGGTTTCCTTAATTAGACTGATTTGTGCATACTACATTCTTGACTGTAATGTACAATACACATCAAGAAAAGTCTGTAAATCCAAGTGTTTGTCTATATGTCTTTCCACGGCCGGCACTCAGTTATCCAGGAATGGAATCCAGTCCCCAAGGTTCATATATATCCTTTAAAGACCAATTAATGTCCAATTAATGAAAGTGCTAGTGATTTGATAGATTTCCTTCCTTAGTACTTCAAAAGATGCTTTTAGATCACCAATTCCTTCTTGTTCAGCCACAGCATATTACTTAATATATGCAAACATATCAATACATCAAGATCAATCTAAATCTTTCATTAGGGAAACATGTAGCTATTAGTCCCCACACTCAGGGAGTATGTGAGCATGGTCTGAGTATGTGGTGAACGGAAGGCTTTGCTTATTCCAGTAACATTTTTACAGTATAAGTTTTCATCAGTTTCAGAATGTTTGACTAGTAATGTGTTTAACTAGGAATGTGTTTAATCCACGTGTTGTGGATTCAGAGGTGCATGATCAGGGAATATTGGAAGTCATCCTGATGAAAGCAGCATTTTTTTTTTCCAGAGAAGGATTTTTTTTTTTAACTAGAAAATACAGGTTGTCAAAGAGGATACTAGAAAAGATGCTGAAACTTCACTCAGAAGGGCAAACAGGATAGACATCTGAAGTAGAAGACAGGACAGGAACCTTCCACTGGAGGCCTCTGAAATATCTACACATCAGGGTACGGAAGGAGATACTGAGATTCAAAGCCAAACTTTGGGTAGAGTGCAGGAAACCTTAATGAAGAAGAGGGAAATAGAAAAACCTGGAGGGGATAGGAATGCCACAAAGAGTCAAAGCGAGCCATACACCTGGGAACAGGGGTGGCTGTAAAGACCAGTACTCCAGCCAAGAACCATGCATGGAGAGGACCTAGATCCCCTGCACAGATGTAGCCCATAGGTTCACCAAGTGGGTTCCCTAGTAAGGGGGGGCAGGGTATGTCTCTGACAAGAACTCAGTCTCTGGCTCTCTGATCACCTCCCCCTGGGGGTGCAGCCTTGCCAGATTACAGAAGAAGATGATGCAGGCAGCCCTGATGAGACCCTATAGGCTATGGTCAGATAGAAGGGGAGGAGGTATCAGGGAATAGGGAAGGGACATAGAGGGAGAAGAGGAAAGGTGGGTGGGCCTAGGAGGAGACAAGGAAAGGGGCTGCAATGGGGATACAAAGTGAATAAATAATAATAAATAAGTAAATAAATAAATAAATGACAAAAAAAGAAAATACAGGTTGCCAACAATTCATTTATTTTACCTAGTAATCAGCTTAACTAAATATTAATGATTTCTTACTATGTGGGAAACTGCATTTTTTAAAATTTTTCACTAAACATCCTTTTTATGGCTAGTGAGATAGTTAGGTTAAAGGCTTTTTTTAGATTCAAGGATTCCATGTTCGAAAGACAGAATGGTCTCCAAAACACCCTCTGAAATCCACACAAATTTTGTCATGCATGCACCTGTATGGGCGTGTGCATGTACACACACAGTCACTCACATGCTCACTCACATATGCACACACACGTGCCCTCAAACACACATTACACAGACACAGATACAAATAGTAACAGTAAATGTAATCACAATAAAATGAAAGCAAACTTGATTTAGGCAGTTGGCTGATCATTAGAGTATCAAAGTTTTCAGAAAATAATGAAGCAAAATTGCACAATGGCTGGTACAGAGTTTAAGTAGATCCCTGTAGAGATTCTTTATTTGTCCCTAATTATATAGAAGTTATTCAATCTTCTACACTTTTAAATTTAAACTTAAAATTTAAAACCTAGTCTTTGAGGTGAAAATTATTTCAGGAACACAGTAGAAAATTGAAAACTAACAGGTGACATAATATTCTGATTCAATAAAAACCTCAAGAGGGCTGGAGAGATGGCTCAGATATTAAGAACACTGGCTGTTCTGCCAAAGGTCCTGAATTCAACTCCCAGTAACCACAAGGTTGCTTGTAGTCATCTGTAGTGAAATCCGGTGCCCTCTTCTGATACAGAGGCACACATGCAAGCAATATTTCCATGCTGAGAAACAACAGTTACTTGGTTTTTGTTTACTTGTTTGTTTTTTTGCTTGTTTCAGACAGGGTTTCTCTGTGTATCCTTGGCTGTCCTGGACTCACTTTGTAGACCAGGCTGGCTTTGAACTCATAGAGATTCTCCTACCTCTGCTTCACTGGATGCTGAGATTAAAGGTGTGTACCCGCATGCCTGAATGCACCTAATTGCTTTCTAATTTACAGATAAATAGAACAAAATTATCCTTTTTACATTTACATATGAATGTGTGGTGGGGTGCATATATGTATAATTTACTGAAACTTGTATACTTCCTACACATGTATTCAGAACTTACAGAAAATTGATATTATGCCAATTCTGCTGTCCAATATATACAACTTAAAAAATAAAAAGTTGAAAAGTTAAATGGTACACAACCTCCTTTTCGTAATAACCTTGCTTCCTTTTAAAAGATAGACTCCAATAAATATGGTAAGATGTTTCACAACCATAAACATGACAAAAGATGTGTGATAGTCACCTTTTCTCTGGTATAATTGGGCACATGCTTCCATTACTTGTGCTGAGGCTTGTGAACTAACCACCTGGACTTGCCACTATGTTGCGACCAGTATATGTGACACCTCCTCCTGATAAATTTGAAGCCCTAGGTCACTCTAACTTGATAGATATGCAAAGTAAATATTTTCAGCACTCACTGACTTGAGTATATGCTTCTGTTTCTTTCTCCTAGAGGATTTCAAATAATTTTAAGTTATAATATCCAAAGAAGAACCATTTAATTTTTTTACACATTTACCTTTTTAATGGATGTTTCAGTGACACAAAGGATGTCAAAACCATTCTGTTTCTATAGTAAAAAATGTGTATACTTATTTGCCTTTTGAATTCTAATGTATTGAGAAGTCTTTTTTTAATTAATTTTTTATTTTTTACATTAATTACATATTATTCTCTTTGCATCCCAGCTGTAGCCCCCTCACTCATTCCCTCCCAATCCCACCCTCCCTCTCTAATCTTCCAAAGTCTTAAAATACATTGTGTCTGTAATATAACCATAAATCCATGTACCTGATGTTTTTTTACAGAAATAATCTTGTCGATGCAATCTAGTTAATTATTTATAGAAAAAACAATGTACAATAACCATTGCTATATAAATACACTTCTCTTTGCAAATTTGTTTGATTGATTAATGAAATGGCTGTTTTTTTTTCTTTGTGTCAATGTTGTTCATGGGAAATAAGGTAAGTCATTTGATTTATATTTCCAATAATAGCCTTTGAGTGAAGCAGCTTGTAGCTATGACTAGGAGTACAATTTATTATAAAACATCTTGGTGATTTTCAATTTAATAAGTACTTTTTTTTTTTTTTTACATTGAAGATAAATAGTTCTGAGTGTATTTCAATTTGTTTCTATGTCATTTGTTACTTTTCAATTTGTTCCTTGATCTAATAACCTACTAGGAGAGAATTCTTCTATTTAAGAATGTATCAGATTTTCCATATCCTGTGTGATTCTTAGAATTCTGTGAACTAATTTAAGAATGGCTCACTCTATACTCATGATAGAAATGGTCTTTTCATATTAAATAACCTATACGTGCAAAAAATGGGATAGGATATCAACATAACAATGGAAGTTTTTTAATTTCCCCATTTTTACTAGTGAAATTTTTAAAAAAACTTTATTACAAATCACTTTGTTTCAGAGCTGTAACTCCCTCCTAGAACCCTCCCAATCCTGTCCTCTTTCCTTCTTCTCCTCTCATACCCCTCCACCAGTCACTCATCATAGGGGAGTTTCTTCTCCCATTCTATCTGGCCCTAGCCAATCAAGTCTCATCAGGACTGGCTGCTTTGTCTTCCTCTGTGGCCTGGTAAGGAGGGAGGTGATTAAAGAGTCAGCCACTGAGGTCATGTCAGAGACAGTCCCTGTTCCCATTACTAGAGAACACACTTGGAGACTGAGCTGCCATGGGCTACATCTGTGCAGGGATTCTAGGTAATCTCCATGCACGGTAATAAGGGAATTTTTTGAATGCATTTAATTACAAAAATAATGACGTAGTTCTTCAATCCTATGGTCAATGAATTGGATTCTTTTTTTTTCTTTTTTTTTATTATTATTCTCATTAGTTACATTTTGTTAATTCTGTATCCCAGCTGTATCCCTCAAAGACAAACATGGGATATGCTCGCTTATATAAACCTAAAAGATATGATAAACAAAATGAAATCTATACACCTAAAGAAGATAATCAAGAAAACAGACACGAGGTATGATGATCAATCCTCATTTAGAAAGACAAATGGGATATGCATTGAACGTATGACAGGAGTCTACCGCAGAAAGCATCTGAAAGACTCTACCTAGCAGTGTTCCAAAGTAGATACTAAGACTCATAACCAAACCTTCGGCAGAGTGCAGGGAATCATATGAAAGAAGGGGAGTTTGATGTGGAAAGGATAGGAGCTCCACAATGAATTGGATTCTTAAAAAGACACACTCGAAGATAGGAGTGATGGGCTTGTGGTAAAGAGCACTCAGTGATATCGTGGTGGCTCAGCACACATATGGCTGCTCACAACCATATGTAACATTTCTCCTAGGGCATCCAACACCATGTGACCGTGATACTAAGCACAATTTAGCCATAACACACCACATGACCAAAATACCTCTCTAGCATTCATTAAGATTACACACACACATACACTCGTGTATTTGATTTTGCCTTTTACACAATTTTAATTCTTTTTTTATATAATTTTTATTTTTCATAGTAATCACAGGTTATTTACTTTGTATCTGAGTCATAGCTTCCTCCTTCATTCCCTCCCAATCCCACCCTCCCTCCCTCCTCTCCTCCATGTCCCTTCCCAAATCCACTGATAGGGGAGTTCCTCCTCTCCTTCCATTTGAACCTAGTTTATCAGGTATCTTCAGAGCTGGCTGCAATGTCCTCCTTTGTGGCCTAGTAAGGCTGCTCCTCCCTTGAGGGGTGGGGAGGTCAAAGAGCCAGCCATTGAGTTCCTGTTAGAAATGGTCCCTGTTCCCCTTACTAGGAAAATCCACTTGGATACTGAATTACCATGGGCTACATCTGAGCAGGGGATCTAGGTTATATCCATGCATGGTCCTTGGTTGTAGAAACAGTCTCATAAGAGACCCCTGTGCCCTGATATATTTGGTCCTCGTGGAGCTCCTGTCCTCTCCAGGTCATACTAACTCCCCATTCTTACATATGATTCCCTGCACTCTGCCAAATTTTGGTTATAAGTCTCAGCATCTGTTTTGATACACTGCTCAGTAGAATCATTCAGAGGACCTCTGTGGTAGACTCCTGTCCTGTTACATTTTTTTCTCCTACTTCCAATGTCCATCCCATTTGTCTTTCTAAGTAAGGATTGATCTTCTGACCCCAGGTTTTCTTTCTTGTTTATCTTCTTTAGGCGTACAAATTTTAGTATGTTTATCCTATCTTATAGGTCTAGTACCCACTTATAAGTGAGTATATACCGTCTGTGTCTTTCTTCTCCTAGGATAACTCACTCAGGATGATCTTTTCTAGATCTCACCATTTGCCTGCAAATTTCATGATTTCCTTGTTTATAATTGCTGAGTATTATTTCATTGTGTAAATGTACCACAGTTTCTGTATTCATTGGACATCTGGGTTGTTTCCTGGTTTTGGCTATTACAAATAAAGTTGCTACAAATATGGTTGAGCAAATGTCCTTGCTGTGTACTTGAACATCTTTTGGATATATGCCTAGGAGTGCTATTTGTTGTAAGTTAATAAGATTTATTAAACATACAGGTTAAAAAATAAAATTATATGTATATAGAAAGTATTACACTGTTGTTGATGGACAAACTTTTTCTTTGTGCTGATAAAACCTTGGGTTAAACTGTAGTCATATAATGGTAAACAGTTCCCTCCTAAATCGGCCTAGCAGAAGAAATAAAATAAATCAATATGCTGTTTTATACTGTTCTACCATTGGAAAATCTAAAATGCATTCTTCATACATTTCTTAATAATCCTTCATATTTGTCAAGACAATCAGTTATACAACATCAAGTGAAGATGAAGAGACTACATTTATTTTAATTGTCATAGCAGTTAGAAAAAAATTTTTTTTAATTAGGATATATTTTATTTAGGTGTCTTCATCAGAAGTCAAGGAAACTTGGGTTTTTTTTGTTTTGTTTTAAATTAAATTTTTAAATTTTTTATATTAGTTACAGTTTATTGACTTTGTATCCCAGCTGTTGCCCCCTCCTTCATTCTCTCCCAGTCCCACCTTCCCTCCCTCATCTCCTCCCTTCCCCTCTCTAAGTCCACTGATGGGGAAGGTCCTCCTCCCCTTCCATCTAATCCTTTGTTTTCAACTATACAAACCTAAAACTCCAGCCACCTTCCTCTTTGCATATGAATGGTATATTTGTCATTTTATGTATCTGAACTACATGCACTAAGAGCAGTGGCTTATTTTAGAGAGAAAGTGTTCTTCTATGCTCTAAATAGTAACCAGCTTCTAATCACCAACTCAGAACACTTAGGGAGTAAACCAATGCTTAATTTACTAATATATAACTGTAACATGAAAATTATAAAGTAATGCTACACTCATACCAGAGTTAATTTTCATTCTTATGACAAAGGTTATTTATTAATTTACATGTTTAAGATTTGTTATGGATAGTTTAATTTTATTTCTACATAGCATTTATGCCTCACTATATGAAAATGTAGCTATCATTTCCCAGAGTGAATGTGGTAAATGTATACCAAATCAATGTAATATTTAAAATGAGAGCTATTGCTCTTTGTTAATGTCAGGAGTAAGTAGAGCAAACCCAGTTAAGTCACTCCTAATTATAAGATGAATACAAGATACCAACCACAAGATAAAATGTAAATGATGAAAGATACTACAGTTACCCTGTACTTAGGATACACACACACACACACACACACACATATATGCATATATATATATATATATATATTACAAAGCTTTTATCATTGTTTGATAACAAGTGTCAAAAATATGCTACACTAATAGGATGAGTAAGTAAAGTTTTAGTCAATGAAAAAATACAAATCATTATCATTATGTTTAATATTATTTAATCAAAATATTTCACATAAATGGCACATATTCAATGTAAGCATTTTCATAACTGACAGAGAACTTGGATGAATTCCCCCCACAGAATAATTGTGTGATGTTGTAAAACTCAAGTGAATTTTTATATAATATGTAAAGTTGGTCAACATTAATATTTCATGCCTACAGACATTGGCACAGACATCTGTAATTAGCAACTATTATTACAAGTATCAAAAATTTATCTAATATTGATATATTTTTTCATCTCTCTTTCTACATATGTCAATACGAGATAAAAATCCCACTGTTGTGGTGAAAAACAGTTATTCACTTCTTTGTTGAGGAAAGTGTCTCCAAATTGAAATGATATAATGATTGATAAGGTCAGTATTGCATGAAAAGTTCAGTTACATGGAAAATTTATAAATCTTAATTTCAAATGTAGTATTTTTACCATGATTTCATTAGAATTACATTTGCATTATTGAATTAGTTACCATGAAGATATTTTCGTGCTTCATATCTATGTATGAATATACATTAGGCATCATTCCTTTGATCATTAATATGTAGAGTTTACAGACCTTTAAGATTAGGAATAGCACTCAGTATAAATGTTCACTTCTATTTAGTGCTTATAAAAATATTTTTCCCGATTTGAATTATGCGAGCCTCATTTTCCTTTATTTTCCCATAGGCAAAAGCTGAAGGGTAAACAAGACACACCTGAGGGAAAACTCAGACCTGCTTCATCATGGCACACCTGCTTAGCTCTCTAGACTTACCTACCCCATTTTCCTGCTGACTACGGTTTTACTAATCCTCTGACCTCATAAAGCCTACCAGGGACTGGCATGTGTGAGCACTGTGAAATCAAATATGCCATATTGTTTAGCATCTGTTTCTAACTCCCCATGAAGTCCCCTTTGCTAATAGCATAGGGCTGTCAGCTTCAATCAGTTGGTAGTGAAATCCAGTGAGATGCCTTAGCCTTACTCCGGGATTACTTTTTATATACTTTTACCTGTACATGGTGCGCTTGGATCTGCAATTGAGAGGTCTAATTTTGAAACAGTTCTTTTTTCCAAAACAGAAATATATCTAACTTTTGCCACAATGTTTGATTGATTGATGTGATCAGAATATAAAATATTTCTCCCGGCGCAAACAGTACATTTTTAGTAGACATTGTATGTTTATCATAGAAGGTTTAGTTAAACTCTCCTGACATTAATTCCTCAAGCATCCCCATAATATTTTCTTTATTGCAAACAATAATTAAATTTAAATATATTAGACTCTCTTTGAAGAAAGACATTTCTAAATTGTGCAATGCACTTAGAAACTAATTATGCTTAGAATTCTTATAAGGAACACTAATTAAAGGAAATATTGAAAATATATTGTGAATCATGAATTCACATTAAGCGTAACTTAGGCAATGGCAATTTGAAGAGCTCAACATATTTAATCTGACATATGCTTTATCTGAGAGATTTTGAAATAAATCTCTGCATATTTATTATATAAAGATAATTGTATACTTCTTGTAGTTCTACAAAAATCATTTGAAACCTTACAAGAAATTGCATATTCTTATAAGACCTAAGAACAAAATAAAAATGAAATAAAATATCAATAATTTATGGTAGATATATGTAATTTTCTTCTTATCATTTCTAAAGGATCTTGATACGTGTTACTTATTTATAAATTATGACTAGCTTGAGATCATTTCTGAAGCAAATGACAATTGTATTATCTCTAATTTTTGTCAAGAATTAGTTACTCCTCCTCAATTTATCAAGCACTTGTGTTAGCTGTAGATTCTGCCAGCACAGTTTTTTCCCCCCATGGGTTTTGATGTTAATTTTTATTTTGCAGAGTAATTTGTAAGATAAGCTGCTTAAATATTTTGAGATAGCAAATGGATAAATTAATGACAGTTATACAGCAGTTACTGCTGCAAACAGGCTGTGACATTATAATGGATCTTCAACTTCAAATTTTAAAGGGTATGAGTCTCAACATCTCCTTTGATACCCTTATGGATAGAGTCTTTCAGAGGCCCCCTGTGGAAGGCTTCTGTCCTGTTCCTTTTCTCCTCCTCCTTCCAATGTCTATCCTGTTTGCCCTTCTGAATGAGGTTTCAGCTTCTTCCCTAGGGTCCTCCTTGTTGTTTAGCTTCTTTAGGACTATAGTGGCCTAGGGAAGGGGCATAGGGGCAGAAGAGGGAGGGTGGGTGGGACTGGGAGGAGATGAGAGAGGCTGCTACAGACAGGATACAAAATGAATAAATTGTAGTAAATAAATAATTAGAAATAATTAAAGGGAAAGACAGCATTCCAGTGTATTGGTCATTCAAATTCCTTTAATGTGTTTCAGTGTGCTGTTGTATTGATTTATGTAATACATTTTCTTCTCCCACAGGGTACTTTATGAAATTTGTAATAGGAGGTTAGTTTAAAATAAACTGTTAAAGTACATATTTATTTTGAAAAATAATAATTACTGAATTGACTGGACAGCAGTCACCAAGGCTTCAGAGTACATTTTATGTTAAGTACAAGTGCATGTCCTTGAGTGATCTGGCTTTCACAGTAACTAATGACATTATGAATCAAAGCTTAAGCAGAGCTCTTGAAACCCCAAGTCCAAGCAAAAGCAAGATAGACAGCTGAGAATGAGAAAAACTTGGTGTTTTAAGGTAGGTTCATCCTTCAGGAGACTGGCTATTGCAGAAAGAAATGAATCTGATACACACAAGTAAGGGAAGGGACAGAGCATGAGGGCAGGTACATGTCTGGCCAGACTGGACCAGGCATGCACAAGAGTAACACGCCCTTTCAGGGACAGAATGCAGTGTCGGCTTGCTGAGAACATTGAGATGCCACCTGAAAATTGAAGTTATGAGGGAGTGGAATCTAAGAGAGAAAAGGCCAAATCCTGTCAGCCTTATGGAAAGGGAAGCAGAGATAACTAGAGAACCATAAAAAATGGGCAAAGAAGCTGTCTCTAGAGCTTTTATATATTTGGCTGCCCAGGTTCTCTTAAATTTTCATATTTCAGATGAGTGACTCTTTCTTTGCACTCTAGAATTTCTAAGTAGAACCACATATTCATGTTTAGCCCTGTCATCTTAGATGAGGGCTTTCCCACCCTCCCTTCTCTTTTACTCTTACCTAGCAGCAAGTGATTGATCTAGTTAACACACACTGGTATGTAATGGTATAAAGAAAAGTTTGGAAGCGTGGAACAATAATCAAGTAAGAAGCAGTCTTGTTTTTTCCCCCTCTCTCTTTCTCTTTTCTTTCTTAAGGGCCCGGGCATCTAAGGAATTGTTTATACAAGAACTCTAGTTTTAAGCTAATAATAATCTTCTGTCTTAATGAGGTAGGAGAGAGTATTGAGTTGAGTATTCTGCCTCAAAGGGAGTATGGCCTTAGGGTAGGCAATGTTTATGTACATGACAGATCTATGAACATTTCCAGGTCACTTTCTGTCATATTAGAGTAGCCCAGGCAAGAATTTAAGTATCTAGTCATTTCAATTCTACAAATAAAAGCAAAGACAAGATGAAAAACATGGATCCTTGCTAGTTGGTATGCTGCATATGTTCATCTGGCTTTCTATAGTCTTACACAGTTTGGGATCCAGACCATGAAATGGTTTATCTATCATGTATCCTGGGTCTTTTCATTTTAAGTAACTCATGTAATGCAATCTCCAAGGATCAACATGCCTTATGATTCATTAATATGAGTCTCTTTCTGGGCTTTTCTGGGTTGCATCAAGTTGACAAATTAATCAGTATATATAACAAATTAAGTATTAATATGAAACTGATGTAATCTTTCTTCAAGTTGCTTCTTCTCCTCTAGGTTTTCTTATGATTAAAACTCTAATTAATATTGTATGCCTATGCTCCTGCATTTGTCTGCACACTATATATATATATATATACTTCAACAAATTTGCTCAGTGAAAAAGTATAAAGCATTTTATTTATTTATTATTGTTCATTAATTAATTTTAATTAATCAATTAATTTTATGTTATGTACTCAATTTATTATTATTACAATTTATTCATTTTGTATCCAAGTTGTACCCGCTCCCTTACCTCCTTCCCATCTTACCCTCCCTTCCTCTTCCACTGGTAGAGGTAGTCCTTCTCCCCTACTGTCTAATCATAGCCTATCAGGTCCTATCAGGACTCCCTGGATCCTCTTCCTCTGTAGGCTGGCTAGGTTGCCCCAATAGGAAGAAGTGATCAAGGATCAGGCAACCAAGTTCATGTCAGGGACTGTCTCTTCTCCCCTTACTAGGGATGCCACATGGAGGCTGAGCTTAACAGAGAATTCTCAACAGAGGAATATCCACTGACAGGGAAATTCTTAAAGAAATGCTTGGCATCCTTAGTCATCATGCAAACCAAAATAACTCTGAGATTCCATCTCACACTCATCAGAATGGCTAAGACCAAAAACTCAAGTGACAACACATGCTGGAAAGGATGTGGCAAAAGGAAAATGCTCCTCCTTTGCTGGTGGGAATGTACACTATTTTAAATTTTAAATATAATATAAATAATGTTTAATATAATAAAATTTAAATATAATTTAAAATATATTATTAAAACAAATATCAAGTTCTAAGCTTGAAAAATAAATAATGCATTTTTGTACATAGTTACTAAAAAATCTATAAGTGCCTAAAAATAGGAAGGGGACAGAATCCTCTTAATAAATTTATTTGAAAATATCTTTGATTTATATGAAAAATATAACATTTATTATATATTCATGTAATTGAGATTTAACTTTGGCTTAGATGTTATTTTATCCTTCAAGATTTCTCAGAATTTCCTCAAGTGAGGCCACAGTGACACTGAAATATAAAGACATTCATTGGGGCATTTAGAAAAATGGACTGCATGACTCACCAAATTCATCAGTCAAGGTCAAGGTGTATGAGGCATACACATTTAAATCATTGAGGGATTGCATGAAAATGTGCAGGGTATGTGGGAACTTTGTGTTATTATGCAAAACCTTATAAATTCTAAGCAATTTCTATGGAGAATATAATATTATTCAGAATGGCTAGTCTTGGTAGATAGTAAACTGGAAAATGAGCAAATTTAGTTAAATTTCCATCATTAAGTAAATAAATACCATACAAATTCTGTCTATTTATTCTCAAAATTTTTCCATTTTTAAAATAATTTAAGGAAAATAATTACCTTCCTTTTCCTTTCTCTAGACTCAATCATATATCCCTCCTTGCTTATTCAAACACTTTTATTAATTATTATTAAATGATTATATTTTTATCCATGTTCATAAGTTCAATTTTAAAATTTATATTTTGGAGTAGATCATATGTTCCCCTTACAATAATCCTCTAATGAATATTTGTACACTATCCAATAATTTGGCCACAAATATACAAGAAAAAAAAAGCACTTGTTCAAATATGACAATAAGGAAATATATTTCGTAGCTGGCAAAAATAAATAAATTTTGAGAAAATTGCCATAAGCTATATGAAGAATTTCATAGATTTTACAAAGACTGTTTTGTATAACAATATCCTCTAACATTCTCCTGTCTCTTTCTTGCTGATTCTTGTATCCTTAATTTTTTTAATTTTTTATTAATTGCAATTTATTCACATTGTATCCCAGCTGTAGCCCCCTCATAGTCCCCTCACATAATTCCATTACCTTATTTTCACTTTAAGAACACTGTTTTTCAAACTAAATCTTTATACCTAAAGATGCAAAGCAAGAAGGAGGTCCCAGGTAAGATGATCAATCCTCATTCAGAAAAGCAAATGAGATAGACATCAGAAGAGGGAAAAAACAGGGAACAGGACAGACAGAGGGCCTCTGAAAGACTCTACCCAACAAAGGTATCAAAACAGATGCTGAAACTCATACCCAAACTTTGGGCAGAGTACAGAGAATCTTATGAAAAAAGGGGGAGATAGAAAGACCTGGAGGGGACAGGAACTCCACAAGGAGAGCAACAGAACCAAAAAACTCTGGGCCCAGGGGTCATTTCTGAGACTGATACTCTAACCAAGGACCATATATGTAGATAACCTAGAACCCCTGCATAGATGTAGCTCATGGCAGCTCAGTCTCCAAGGGGATTCCCTAGTAAGAGGAAAAGGGGGAGCAGCCTTATAAGAGGCCACAGAGGAAGACAATACTATGATTCCTGATGAGACCTGATAGGCTAGGGTCAGATGGAAGAGGAAAAGGTCCTTCCCTATCAGTGGACTGGGGCAGGGGCATGAGAGAAGAAGAGGGAAGGAAGGTTGGATTGGGAGGGGACAAGGAAGGGGGCTACAGCTGAGATACAAAGTGAATAAATTGTAATAAATAAATAATTTTATTAAATAAATAAATAAAATAAATAATTAAAATAATAAAAATAAAGATTTTTTTCTATGTGTCCTCCTTTATACTTTTCTGAACATGTATCAATGTCATATAGATATACATATACATATATTTGCATATTATATATGATATTTATTATACATACTAATGTATATATATATATTTATATATATTAGTGTACAGGAAAGGAAGAGAAAAATATATTACATTTGTATGTTTGTATGCATATATTTGTACATATATACACATAGGTTGGTGCAGAAATATGTATTAACTTTGATATTACCTACTCTATTCCACAGGCCCGTATGTCCATTGTCCACAAAAGAATATCAAGAACTATTCGTGGAGATGACCTGGAACCCCTGCACAGGTGTAGCCCATGGCAGTTCAGTGTCCAAGTGGGTTACATAGTCATGGGAAGAGGGACTGCCTCTGACATAATCTGATTGGCCTGCTCTTTGATCACTTCCCCCTGAGGGGGGAGCAGCCTTACCAGGCCACAGTAGAGGACAATGCAGCCACTTTTGATGAGAACTGATAGACTAAGATCAGAAAGAAGAGGAGAACCTCCCCTATCAGTGGACTTGGGGAGTGGCATGCATGCAGAAAGGGGAGGGAGGGTAGGATCGGAAGGGGAGGAGGGAGGGGCTTATGGGGGGATACAAAATGAATAAAGTGTAATTAATAAAAAATAAAAAAAGAATATCATAACCAGTCCTCATAGAGCTTTGAAAATGAACAGTTCACTCCTTTTGTAACATCATCATTGATTGTACACTGACCAAAATTGATGTATGCTTATTCATTAGGTTCTCATATCTATAGCTTCATGAAATTTTTAGGAATCTGTTGTTTTCCAAAAAAAATTGTAATTTAATGTTAAGGACAAAAGGTATGGTAATAACACAGATATTCTATTGTAATAGAAGACAAAAGAAGAACATGGATTATCTATATCATTCAAATATTAGCCTGTACATATCCAAAAGAATTAAAATCACTAAACATTCAATATTAAGTTAAGCCTGGAACAGTAGCAAATGTCTGTAATCCCAGAACTCTGGGAGGCAGAAGCAGGTGGATCTCTGTGAGTTTAAGGCAAGCCTTATCTACAGAGCAGATCCAGAACAAACAAGGCTACACAGAAAAATCTTGTCTTAAAAATAAGTGTAAAATGTTATTAAGAGACTTCAAAAACCAAACAGAAGACCTTTTCTAGAAAGCTTCTTTCCCCCCCGGGGGTAAGAGATCACAGTGTAATTGCAGAAAGGAACTGCAGACTTTTCTTGTGGTCAGAGGTCATGATGCCTGGCTGTGGCTGGTAAACCTTGACATTAAGCAGAGACAAGACCTGCAAAATGACCCTTTTCTGGATCCGTCTTCCCTCTCTGATTACTTTACCAACAGGTGTTACATTCAATACTAAAGCCTTCATTGTGTGCCTTCTGGGGTGAGCAGAATTTAATCCTCATTACTGCCTGTCCCATAGCAATGATACTTCTTCGTTCAAACTCTACAATTGACTAATCTCTTCTAAATTATCTATTAATTTATAGATACTGGCTATCAGTTCTTCATTATTATTATATATTAATATCAGTAATATTAACAATATTTATGATCATATTATCTTCTTTTCAAATTATTTAAATTGCCATTAATTTAAATAATTATTTATAGTGGATGCAAAGTAATATTGCCTTAAATGATTTTTGGCACACTTTTTTATATACATAGAAATAAAAACATTTGAATTCATGTGTTCCATCTAATCAGTGTCACTTCTGGCGTGTTATTCGAAGCTCTGCATGGCTATGACTACGGCTTCATCTATGTCTTCTAACCACCCTCACCACCCCTGACCATTGTCCACTATAGATTGATGCTTTGTTGTATCAAATCTACCTGCAAAGCTTTTAGCTCCTCCACTGCAAACTCTCAACCTTCAACATTCAGAGTACAGATGGATTTACAGTCATTTTTCCAAGTCTTTAAACTGCATCCCTATTGTGTTCCACAATATTGTGTTGTTGTGTTATTGTTTAGATTGAATGTCTGAAATGACAATGTCCCTGAAAAGGTACTACACAGGTGCTGGATGTATTTTAGAAATCCCAAATGGCTTAACTAGCAAATGTGTATAGTTTCAGCTTCCTCTTTTTTATAGCTGTATTTCAATCATTATTCTCAGAATCTTCTTTAACTTTGGTTTTGGACAATTTTTTCGATTTTCAGTTTTTGAAATTGAAATCCTAAGACTTTGCTATCACATTTCCTGCTCACTATAATGGAGAATAATATTCTAAGCCAGAAAAAAGCAGAAGAGGTTGGGGAGTCAAAGGCAGTTTGAGCAAGACAACCAGTACTCATTTCATACGCATCTATTTGTTACCACCAGTGACCACTGTAAAATATTACTGATGAAACCACAACTTGATTACGCTTCAAAGATAGGATCATTCATATTAAAAATAATAAATCTTTTGGAGTGAAACGATGTATATTCACCTATTAAATTGCAACTTCTCATTACAAATATATGGTTATATACCATCATTTTGAAATCATCTTTTGGAATCTTTTCAGTACTCTTAGACATTCCTTAATCACTTAGTCACTCTATCAGAATAATAATCTACATTTTTCCAAATATTTAGTGTATAATTATTTTATTATGTACACATTGCTAAAACATGTTCATTAAAATTTGCTGTCACTAGGATATCTTGTAGATAATTAAATCAAATTATGGTAGAATGATAACAAAACACTAATCGGAACACAGGGTGTGTATTAATGATTACAAGAATAATCAAATAAACATGATTGTAGGAGGCTTTAAAATCTACCACAAAGTGCTTTTAATTTGATTTATTCAAGGTTAAAGATCTAACTTAATAACTAGTCATTACTAAAACAAAGCTCACTTGTATGCATCATACAAAGAATAAACCAACAATAAAGTAATCCTTAATTTCCTTAGGAGTATAAGGAGATCATTATTCCTATCAAAGAACTTCATAGCATTGATATTTTTTAATATACAATTAAAATATTTGCAAGAGTGTTATCTAATTAGGATAGTGAGGGAAATGTTTTTGTAAATGTTATCCATAATCAAGAATGTATGGGTGAATATAAAAAATCAATTAGAAAATGTATAAGCGGATATTAGCCATATAACACCAAATAGCCATCTACAGACATAAAGACACTAAACACTAAGGAGGACCCTAGAGGGAATGCTTAAATCTCATTCAGAATGGCAAACAGGATAGACACCAGAAGCGGTGGAAGAGAGGAAAAGGATGGGAGCCTACTATAGAGGGTCCAATGAAAGGACCCACCCAACAGAGAATCAAAGCAGATGCTGAGACTTAAGTCTAGACTTCGGGTAGAATGCAGGGATTCTTATGAAAGAAGAGAGGGCTGTGGATAGAGGGACATGGTGGAGAGGACAGGAGCCTTACAAGGACACCAACAATACTAAAGGATCTGAGCTCAGAGCGTCCTGCAGAGACAGATGGCCCAACCGAGGACCATGTATGGAAGAGGACATAGACTCCCTGCTTGGACGTTGCCAGTTGGCAGCTCTGTCTCCATGTGAGTCTCCAAGTGAGGGGAGTAGATGCTGCCTTTATCATGAACTCGCTTGACTGCTCTTTGATCACTCACCCCTGATATGCAGCATGGCCAGGCCACAGAGGAAGAAGATCCAGGCAGCCCTGGAGACTTGACAAGCTATGGGCAGATGACAATGGTAGAGAACTCCCCCTTTCAGTGGACTAGGAGAAGGGGATAAGAGAGAAGAAGGAGCGAGAGTGGGACTGGGAGGAGTTGAGGAAGGGGGCATCAATCCGGATATATAATGAATAAATTGAGAAAAAAAATTAAAAAAGAAAAGAAAATTAACGGTAAAAATTACCATAGTCCCAAAGGAATTTTGAACATCTATAGTCTAACTGTACAGTAACAATATGAGGATCAGCATATACCATTACACAGGCTATGAAACTCATCTCCCCCAAATCACTTCCTCCCTAAGAAAAGTTACCTTCATCTAGAAATTTTAAACTTGCAAGTGCCACTTGAGGTGGAGTGGGAAAATATTAACAATTCTTAAGAGTATTAAGTAGATTCCCAAGGAATGAGGCTATATTCAGACATTATGATATTAGCTACTAAAATAACTTCAATAAAATGCACATTATCTGATAAATGACAGGTATTAACTAATTGTCCTAATATTGAATTTTATATGTTACTTTGTGCAAAAAACTTTAAGAATTATAAGATGTGAATAAAATAAGAGAGTTTGTTGAACCTGAAACCCTATTCTGCATGGATAATTTTCTCTATGATTAATTATTCTGTGCTAAGCACAATATCAAGAAATGTTTTTAAGACTACAATTCTACAACAACAGCAAGAAACATTCAAACATTGAAAGTTAATTTAACTTCCCTCTACCTGAATGCAGAAATTTAGTCATAAGTGTATGTTGGCCAATTTCTGAGAAAATTTGTACTTTTTGTTAAGGCTACTATTTGTACTTTTTGTTAAAGCATGAATCATACTTGTGATTCATGCTTTCATTGCCTGTATTACCTGCTGTGTTAGTACCAAACTGAGCATCCATTAAACTTTATTGCAGTTAAAAAAAAAGAAAGAAAGTTAATTTAAGTAAAATATATGACTAAACAAGTGTAAAGAAGATAAGAGACATTACAAAGAATCTACTCATCAAGATCAATATGACTTTGTTTCTAACTGTGCTATATAGACATTACGATCATATGTTGTGTTCCCTAATCCCCTCCGCTTATCAAGTTTTATTGCCATTTTGCAAATAAAAACTAAGTCAATTAGTAGTACTTCAAAATCATGGTTAAAGCCCATGGTAAACTTTGGCAGTTCGAATCCATTAACCATATGGAAGTGTCTATCTTTGCCATACAATGTTGTATACAATTTTATTCCATTGACTTTTTTTATTTTTTATTAATTACACTTTATTCATTTTGTATCTCCCCATAAGCCCCTCCCTACTCCCCTCCCTTTTAATAGTGAGTTGATTTTACTCTAACAATTCTGCTCCTAGGATCATTATGTAACAACTTTTTTATTATTTGTTTCCATACATATATAAGTATTTGATCTTTGGGTATCCATGACAGTGATGCTGCTAATTATACTGCTAATTCATCAGAATTTGGCTCTAAGTTCAACCACCAAGGTCATAAGACAGTACCGATGGGCTCAATTTCAAGAAACAAATTACACTAGGTATGATAAAAAGTATTTTTTACAACCTGGCAGGATGACATCCATATTTCAAACTACACCAGTGTTTTAGACCTACTTGACTGCTTTCCTACACTGGCAGCTTGACATGGGAGCTAGATAACAAAAAGGAGGCTTTCAGGTCAGATCCAGTGAGAATCAACTGATTTCCTGTCCTTCGCAATTAGTGTCTTCCACATAACTACTTAATCAATATTTTAAAATTAATAGCTAAAAGTGAAAGAAAATAATTTTGTACACATTTCAAAATATATATTCTCTTTGATTACAATTATACCTACAAAGTGTCTCAATTTATTTCTAGCCCAAATTTGTATTTGTTTAAATTTTAGTTGCATCCCTTGCTATTTGCCTGTCTTTGTAGATCTTAATTTGTGAGTATAATAATAGCTACTGAAATAAAAATTTATCCTAAGTACAGATAACATGAGGTATGAATGGTCACTGTGCTTAACTGTGGAGACATTCATGTGAATATATACTTATGTTTATGTGGTAAGCAGATTTTCTATTTAGCTGTATGGCTAATTGACCACTAATATAATTCAGTTAATACTATGTTAGTTTCGAATAAATATTAAGTAGTAATCTTAATATTGCAATTGTCGTGTATTGATTAATGGGGCTATAAAAATTCAACTGATATAAATTTCATTGTTAATAATTAAATGATTCTTAGCATTTAGGAATTAGGAATTTACATATCTATTTAATGTAGTAATCAAAGCATTTTTTTCAACCTTTTGGTATAATGTTCTTTTGGAATGTATACAAATGTGTACCCTTGTTCATTCAAATGCTGATTTCTCTACCCCACTAACTGGTTTCAATCTGGACTTTGCATTGTGACACTTATTCTGAGCATCACCTGTCTCAGGTTTGTGGAAACACGCCACCATTTGTTCTCCATATTGTCAATTAAACAATCAGCCAGTGCTGAGCAGTGGAGAGAATAGGGTGGGACATCCTGGTCTGGAGGGGAGGACAGAGAAGAAGCAGGGTGGGGTCAGAGAGAAGAGATCAGCAGGAGAGGACTTGGAACTACCAGGAGAAATGAAACAGGCCTAAGATATGACTGAAAGAAAGTATAATGTGGAAAATCTGAATGGGAAGAAACTGTGCGGGCTTTGAGGTTTAGGATGGAGTATTATTGCCCAGCATTGTGCTCTAAGTTAATTAAGTAAATCCTAGTCTCTATGTGGTGATTTGGGTATACAGCTGGCTTAGGAATGACCACTGTTTAGCTAAGAGACTATCAGAAATAAATATTAATAATTAACAGTAATCAAGTTAAAGACATCATCAAAGTACAGATCTTATAGGGTGATTATGATAACAGGATTGCATATTTAGCTTAAATGGCAAATAATGCCATGTCACTTCACTTAAGAAAATTCTCAGGATTTAGTTGATTCTTATGTTGAAATACTGTGAAGAAATATTAATCAGTGAGTTTATGAATTCAGTGAATAAAAAAATATTTCTCTGCTGGAAAAGATAATAAACAAGAGGAAAAAAAGCTGTTGTGTAATTCATTCTCCTGGAGTTCTGGGTCTTTCATACTTTGGTGGGAGAAGGAACCTGGTACCCAAAAATGTCCTCTGACTTCCAGAGGTTCTTGTGCAGATGATCACCACAGTTTACAGAGAAATAAGTAAGTAAATTAAATAAATAACATTAAAAACAAATTAAAAATACTTTCTGCTTCACTTTTACAAACCTTATATTTTCATTTTGTATTTAGCAAAGATGGGAAATATATTAATGTTAATGTGTTACAAAATTCTGCTACTCAAAATATAAAACTTATTCTTATTCTAATTTTAAAATTAATGCAAATGAAACTCAATCAAGTTGTTCATTTAGATGAACAAATTATCAGATTACATTTATTAAGTACTATTTATAAAATAATTATTTATATCAAGTTCATAAACTATTTCTACATAATCATTATTCAACTTTAATATGTAATATTGCTTCAATTAAATTTAAATTAATTTCTATCTCTGTTTTTCAACATTTGTTTTTGTTATGGACTACTTATTAAATTGATGAACTCATGCAATGAAATAGGAATAAAATAAAAAAAATTTGTTTTTTAAAATAAAATTGCTTGAAGCCAGGGGTCACATATCGTGACTCTGAATGTACAGACTATGAATTCAGAAAAATAATGAATGCTTCTTAACCCAGTACAGCTGATTTAAAGTGTGTTTCATATCCAAAACGTACTTGATCCAGTTGTGTAAATGATTCTGCTTCTGTATGGACTTGTTCTGTATGGATTTATTTGAGCTCTGCTCTGCATAGTCAAAGCAAACAGACAAGTGGCAATGTTTAAAACTCATTGAATTTATAATACAGACATTGTAATCCACCCATCTCTCTCTCTCTGTCTCTCTGTCTCTCTGTCTCTCTCTCTGTCTGTCTGTGTGTGTGTGTGTGTGTGTGTGTGTGTGTGTGTGTGTGTGTTAGAGGTAGTTTGCCTCTCTCTGTCTGTTATGTGGGCCCTGCAGATCAGATTGATGTCCTCAGTCTTGGTGGCAAGTGTCTTTACTGCAGAGCCATCTTACTGGCACAAAATGACTTTCTTCATCCTTGTTCTTTTGAAGCACCCCTGATATTCTAATGACCTCATGTTCCGCATGACATGCATTGTTTAAGTTTATGTCACAATTTTTATACTTCATTTCAGGAGAAAAAAAAAAAAAAACAAAAAACCTTAGCCACTTGGCATTGTTTGAATTTGGGCAAAATGACTCAATTTTTCATTATCAAGTCAGTGTAAGAAATGTACTGCTGGGCTAAAACTAAGCATGAAAGATTTCATCTGTGAGGGACAATTTGTCAGAAAATTATGAGGAGGTGCAAACAGAGGGCTGTAATGGAAGCGGTCTTGCCACATTAACTAAATCATTCACTATCAAAAACTGTTATAAATCCGCAGACCACAGTCCAGCCGTGCAGCTGTCTGCTGCAGGTGCGCACCGCAGAAGCAAAGTTTCTCTCCAGAAGGAGGTGCTCCACCTCACTTCTTGGTGAGCGTCTTGGCCCATGAACTGAAGAATGAATCCGGAAAATGGAAACGATAGTGCAGAAAGTGTCATAAAACTCCATGGTCCTAACCAACCTTTAGAGGGTTTCTCAATGCTATTAGTTAGCATTCAGCAACATACCAAACTTAGTCTGCAGTTAGGAGGATGAAATGTGCTTTCTGAAAAATCACCATCTATATCTGTAGACAGAATATCAGCAAGTGGCCTGAGTTCCACGCTGGCTGAAAAGCCAGACGCAGTGTCTTGCATCTGGATTGCAGCACCCTCATAAGTGAGATGAGAACCAGAGACGAGAGAATTGTTCAGGAGTTTGAGGGCCAGCTAGTCTAAAGGACGCTGGCAGTAAAAGAGGCCCCAAGCCTTAACAAAATAGAAAGTAAGGAACACCTTCCTACAGCTCTCCTCTGACATCTGCAGCTAGAAGTGCCTTGCATGTACAGACTCACACTTTGAGAAAACACCTCAGGATTCAATTCTAGCTACTGGGAATTGGTAGAACATATATTTCTTCAATATCTGTCTTTATCTTGCAAGGAGGATATGATAATGTTTATTATCATTGTTTACAATTTTTTAATTTTGTATCCCAGTTGCGGCCCCCTCTCTCATCTCCTTCTGGTCCCACCCTTCCTCCCTTTTCCACCCCTATCCCTCTCCTCTAGTCCAATGATAGGGGAAGTCTTCCACCCCCTACTGTCTGATCCCAGCCTCTCAGGTCCCACCAGAACTGCCTGGATCCTCTTCCTCTGTGGACTGGCTAGGTTATCCCACCAGGGAGAAGTGATCAAGGATCAGGTAACCAAGTTTATGTCAGAGACTGTTTCTTCTCCATTTACTAGGGAACCCACAGGGAAACTGAGCTGTCTATAGGCTATATCTGGACAGGGTGTCTATGCAGAGTCTTTGGTTGATGCATCAGTCTCTGTAGTCCCCCTTGGCCCAGCTTTTTTTGGTTTTGTTGGAAATCCTAGATCATTTTAGTTTCCAGACAATGAGTAAATTATCAATAGTGTCATATCAATAGTGTTGGACAGGCAGAAGTTCTGTAGGAGAAGTTGGAATTTGGAACCAAACTTATCTTCTAACATCTGGAGGCAGACTTTAGATTTCTAGAGGGTTTGGGAACAAATAGGTGTGCAGAAGTTCCAGGGAGTTGTATAATTTACCAGTAACTGCCACTGTGTGGAATTATTATGTCATTTTTTTTTTCTCAAAACAGAGAAAGTGTTAAAAAATTTGAAAGCCCAAATAAAACACAGGGAGCATGGGTGTGTGGGTGTGGGGGTGGTGTAGAAAAGTCTCATGTTCATAGTTGTTACTGTTGGAATGTGCGACTAACAATTGGACCTTCCATGATCTCTACTGTCACTGACAATGATCTTCCCTAAGCACTCTGGAGTTCTGGGGAGAATGACTATATATATTTTTCCAGCACACAAAGCAGTTGCTCTTACTGACAGACAGAACGTTAGGGAGTTATGTCCCCTGCAAATGGAAGGAGAGGAGATGAAAGCTAACACAAACTGGATTGCAATTTGGAGTAGAATTTCCAAAATAATTTCTTTTTTATGTTTTACTGAGAAAACCTAAAGAATTTAAATCTGAGATCTATTATCTGGATCTTTCCGAGTCATAAACAATCAGACAGGTGGGCATGGCAGAAAAGATAAGTATATTTAGATGAGCAGTCATTATTTATCCAATACAGTGTAATAAATTCTAAGATAAGCTATGTGGATTATGAAACAAACAAACAAACAAACAAACAAACTCAGATTAATTGTAACAGAAAGGGAGAGAAAAACAAACAGAAATAACAAGAGTCTCCAAGAATTAAAACATCTGATATGAGGTTTAAGTTTAAAGTATGTTTAACTGGTCATTGTCTGCAAAAGGTTAAAATGGTAATGAACACTTAAAAAAAATCACTTTGGGAACAAAACTTGGCATTAAATGTCAATGTTATTAGAATTGTAATTTAGTCACAGAATTTAGTGAACCTGGTGTTTATGTACCTACATCAACAATGATCTATGGGGAGGTTTGTAGGGTCATTGTTTATGATGGGAAATTAAACAACCAAATAACAAAGTTACAGAGTAAAAGGCTATTAAGGGAAGAAATAAACAAAGGAGATTTGGTTTAAGAAATTTACAACAGTAAATAAATAATGTGGATTTCATCTACACAAGGAATAAGAGGGATTTTTCTGTTCCACAAAGGTACATATGGTCTAGAGGGCAGGGAACAGGGTGATAAAAACAAAGTAATTGTAATAAATGTGGTCAGGAGAAAAAAAAAAAAAGTAACAAAAACTGAACCTGTGGTTATTTTATATTTAAACTTTCTTCACATATGCCTTTATCTGTACATGCTAGACACAAAAATAAAAGCTAAAAGATAGAAAGTTTCACTTAAAGGTGATTTGATTTGGTGACTGTGAGAGGTAAGTTTTGAAAGGATATAAGACTTAGTGAGAGCAAATCATCACTAGGCTAATACTGAAGGTAAAAAAAAGGGTCTCATGAATGACATGAAAATACATTATGCTTTAGCAGTGTTTGATAAAAATGTAAAATTTAAACTCAGTATATTTCATAAATAAATATGATAATATTTATACTCAGAACTTCAGAAACAAAAATTTGAAAGAAATCAAAACATAACAGAAAATGGGAAAATCACTCTAAGCTTTATAATCATTAAAAAATTTATCCTGAAAAGGTTGATTATTTGGGGATTACATAATGTTTAATATTTGAAAAAAGAAAAACAGGTGGCAAAATGTATTTTTCACATAAGATCTCCCTTATCTATTTTGATTCTTTGATAGTAAAAGAAAATTAAATCAAGGATTTGTATAAGCATGCATATAATAATATTAACAAATTAATAATAAATGTTAAAATAAACATACAATATAATAAAATATTAAATTATAAATATAAGATTAAAATAACAACTAGAATGCAGTCTCAAGCCTTAGCTAATGGGAGACTAAATCAAAATGCAAGGATACTAAAAATGATGCATGCAGTAATTTGACAGGACAGTCTATCATTACTAGAATAATCTGAGTATATAGTAAATGAGTAGATAGATGTGATATTTAGAAAATGAGCCTGGCAATATACAAATGTTTGAATAAAAGGTTTCTCAGGTTTGCTTCCATTAAAAACAGGCTACAATGCTCAAGCCTATTTTGCTTAGAATTTGCTTTCAGCCAACACTTATTTAACCAGTCTTATTACTTTGGGTATGTATTTGATAGGTCTGAATTAGCTGGGAATCAGAATTATTTTCAACAGTGAGTATTTTTATCTTCTCTGTCACAGTGTTCCTGATTTTATGATTCCTTTTACTTAGTAGCTAGCATTTGTATTCTCATTGTTTTAAAAGTATTTTTATTTATTAATGGTAATCTTATAGATATATACACTATATTATAAAGACATTCATTCTCCACTACCTTTTCCACTTTTCCCATAATCCATTACTGGATACTATACATGACTAATAAAATTATATTGCAGGAATTGTGTATGAACAACTTTTTTGTTTTTGTTATTTTTTAAATTTTATTATTAGTTACATTTTATTAACTCTGTATCCCTGCTGTATCCTGCTCCCTCATTCCCTCCCAATCTCACCCTCCCTCCCTCATCTACTTCCTGCCCCTTTCCAAGTCCAAAGATAGGGGAGGACCTCCTCCCCTTATGAACAACTTTTATTGTCATTCTTATTAAAATAACTATTTCATGGACACATGAATTTCAGTTTTAAAATACAAACTGAATTACTAAGAATGGGATCTGAACCAGTAAAAACATTCTCTCTGGTGACAGAGTATGTAGATAGATCAATGAGACTGGTTTATTTATATTGCACCACAAAGGTATACCAATTAGGTAACAGACATCAACAAATTCTCATGTAGTTGGGCTCTACTGTTCATGAGATAATGGGCTTCAAATTTTACCTTCAAATCAGTGCTATCCTTATCCACTCTCATAGTCAAGGGATTGCTGTTTCTATCTCTCAAGAGATTTTTCACCCTGCAGTATTAACTAATTTCCTCTTTCCTGGCTTTCCATTACTTGGCATCTCAACGAGCAGAATAATTTTTGTTACAAAATAGAGGGAGGTTAATGAGGTCTTGTCAACCACATGGACCATGTGTAACATTAGTCACAATGACGGAAGTTAAGCAGCCTCATAAAACATGTTAGATAGCCTTGAAATGCTGAAAACGTGATATTTTAAAAACAATAACATCTCTACTTTGCTCAAATATTTCCATGTATTGAAAGGTAGCAATTATAATGAAAATGAAATAGAATTGTATAAACCAATACAATTTTCCAAATAATTTACAAATCATTTTCTGTGTCTTTTTAAAGTATATCAACTAGGTCTGTTATGCATTGGGTAAAGAAATCTACTCATATTGTACTACAGAAAACATAGACTTCATTTTTATTGTTCTAGGTAAGAAGATTACAAATAATTTCAGAGTTTTCAACTGTATTTAACTTAATCTATTCTGTTTAAGAATCTGCAATAATCTTCAATGGCTTAAGTAATTCTGAATTTCTCTGAAAATTATGAATAACTATATTGAATACAGTGTTAACTAGAAGCATTATTTTGGCACAATTATAACTTCCTTTGCATGAGAATACATGCAAATAGATCAGTAGTTAAAGAAAAGACAGTTTTATGTTTGAGTATAGGTTAAAACAAGATTTTAAAACTAGGTGAAGGAAAATGCAACAAATGAAAATAAAACCATGAAGAAAAACGTGAATACTATCACTTTCATTAACGGCAAGCCTATGTTGGCATATGCTGACATTTAAATTTGGGCCGACTGGGGCTCAAATTATGTAGCTCCCTGGGTGACCAAAACCCCATGGCTTACATGAATCCTGAAAACACAGGTGATGCTTTCAATTACGTCTCAAGAATGGCTTTGTAGACCTTGGTATCAACATGGGGCAGTGCCCCAGGAGTGTGAGGCATGCAGCCATGTAATTATGTGATTAGTATACTTTTGCATTAATTTAAATATGTTCCAGAAGCTAACCCAGCTTGAAGCTAAACATTCCCACGGTGTGGGCCCCTGGATAGCAGTGAGCCCTGTTAGAGTGACAGAGCTTCTCTTATCACCAATTTTATAAAGTTTTCATAGATGGCTTTTGATCAAGGAAACCAAATTATTGAAATTATAATTTCTATAAAAGATTATTTATCTTTTATAAAAAGATATTTAAGTTGTTTTTTTTTCATTCTAATTGCATAGTATGTGGGAAAATGTTTATATGTATGCAGGAATTATATTGCAATTATATTTTGATTTAAAATTTTAAGAATAAACCGGGCACAGTGGTGCATGTCTGTAATCCCAGAACTTGGGGAAACAAAGGCAGGCAGATCTCGGTGAGTTAGAGGCTAGCCTGGTCTACAAAGTGAACCCAGGACAGCTGAGGCTATGCAGAGAAACCTTGTCTCAAAAAAACAAAAATAATAAATAAATAAATAATTAGAAAAGAACACACCTTGGTCAGGTGCTTTAGTATTTAGATGCCAAACTGATATATTTATCTATCTATCTATCATCTATCTATCTATCTATCTATCTATCTATCTATCTATCTATCTATCAATCATCTATCTCTTTATATAATATGTGTATATATAAAGAATAGATAGTCTATTTTTATACATTTAAATAATATATGTATTTTGTAATACTTGGTTTTGAATTATTAATAAAATAAGATTGGAAATGGTACTGCTATCATATTTTAGTTAACCTGGTACTTGAAGTAAGAGGAAAGTTTCTTCAGAGTTGTGAATGTGTCACTTACCATGTAATCAATCAATCAATAATGTAGAATTCAGGGAGCATACTTCAGAGCACAGAGCATAAACTCTATACCCAAAAAATACCCAAACAGAAAGAGAACATATGCCAACCAATGGACAGTGGTGAGCTTTAGATGCATTACTAACACATCTCTTCAGGAAACTTTATCTCTATCCCTCACTTCCTACAGGGTTACTTGCCCTGATACCAGGACCATAGATACCAAACTGTTTCTAAAATATGTTTTTCATTTGTTTGTTATGAGTTTTGTTTTTCTTTTTAAGGAAAGAATGAAGACTCATGGGCTTTGTTCTTGCCCAAGTTTTCTCTTTATATGTTATGTCCACTTTTTAGCACCTGTAATGTCTCAGAATGAATGGAAACATTTCTGGGTTAGATTTCCTGTAAATTTGAAAGTGATTTGAACACTTTGTTCTTCTTAGATGGAAGGATGGGCCACCTTCCCACCCAGGCTCCTTCTGCATAGGTGTGGCATGATGTTTACCATGCCTACATTGAGGTTCTACTTCAGGATAGAATATTGTACTAAAAAATTCAGAAAGGATTTTTTTTTTGTTAATTTTTGTTGGTTTTCTTCAATCAGTATTGATAGAATTAAAAAATAAATAAATAAATGACAAGCCTGATACATGGAATACAACAAAGTCAGAACAGCCAACTTTAGATTTACCTTGAGAATACAGAAAATAAGAAAAGAACAGTAAGATATACCTACCTGATTATAAAGGTAACTGAACTGTGCGAGCAAAGAAACAATAGAATATCATTCCTCCCTAAATTCTATGTTTATAAAAAGAGAACATATATACGTGATGGTATATTTCACATTGTTTTGTAAATACGTAACAAATGGCTTCCTCATGATTGTCTAGTACTAGCTGCTTAAGGTTTCAAAATGGGTAATACTGAACTTCTTTGGCTTAAAAGAATTTGCTGTCTGTAGAACTAAATAAAAAATTCATTGTTGTTTTATTTTTTAAAAAGGTAGACTTGAAACTCTTAAGTCCTGAATTTGAAAATCTAAACTAGGTTACACTTGATTTTCTAACACTATGAGTTTTTCATATAATGCAGAGTAAAATGTTGTTATACACATTCAGTAATCTGAATCTAAACTCACCAATAAGTTACAGTCATGTCGCTACTAAATTATTGATTAACATAAAATAATTTCATTTCCAGTCTATTCTATTTCATCTTCTATATCCCAAGCACAATTTCTGAAAAATGGGATGGCCTTGTGACGTCAGTTAAATGTCATGGCCTGTTTTTCACTGAATATGTCCAGAGTTTATGAGGCAACTAAAGATAAACATGGAATCATGAATTATATCAATAATAATTAAAAGCGGCTACATTTTTTAGTATTAAACTATAAAAAAAGCCTTTTTTAGATGATCAAGTATAACAAGCATTGGTTAATGTTTTTTAATAAACGTATTTTACATTGTTTATGAAATAAGATATTCTTTTTATAATCTAAATTTTCCACTCTTAAATGATGTAGAATATTATATGTACATCATAACTAAATATATTCAAAGTAATCCTAAAGTAAAATGTATGATCACTTTGGAGACTTGCAAAGAATGAACTGAATCATTTTCAATTAAAAAAAAAAAAACAACAACAATAAAGCTAGACCATCTTTGATCTCAAAGTGATAGATGTAAAATCATGGTGGTACTTACCACAGTGAAATTCATAACCTTCAATATCCATATTGTCATGGCTAAGTTAACTATCATGGTAACCAACAGCAGAAGGACAAAGAAGTATAAGCACCTCTTTCGCCATCCATAAATCCCCACAGGATAAAGTTGTGCATTTTCAGGTCTCTGCAGGTTATTCTGTTGTGTTGCTAATATGTATTGTTCTCGAGTCATCTGGAAAGAGAGAAAGGAAAAAAGATGCAAGAAGATAGAAAAAAAGAGAGCAGGACAGCACAGTGAAGAAGGAAGTGATAATGTTGGGAAGAAAGAAAAAGATGGAGGAAGATAAGAAGCATTGGAGGAATTGAAATTGGAAGGGAGAATCAGGGTGAAAGAACATCGGTGAGAAGCAGAAGATAACATAGCGAGGTAGACATGAGGGCAGAAAGGAAGGTGCAAAATTTAAAATGGAGTAAAAACAAAAGGGAGAGAAAGTACAACAAAGGGAAGGGAAAGGGAGAGAAAGAGAGAGGGGAAGGGAGGAAGGGAGAGAGAGAGAAAGAGAGAGATTAAAAAATAAAACCAATCTTATTTTTTTATATTTAAGTGGTATAAGACACCTCAAAAAATGTGAAGATAATACTCAAATAAATAATTATCATTGTGTAATTGAAGCAAAACGACCACTTCAAATTATCACCATCAGCGTTATAACAAACTTTTAATTGTTTCTTCCATAAAACACACACTATACCCAGGCAGGTCTGTTTAAAGCCAACAAAGACCCTTTCTCTCTTGAGTCAAAGAAGACCCATACCTGAGTCCTGGTGCTTAGGTTTCAGCATGCTAAAGCAATCCCAACCTTCTATACCTTTCTCTGAAAAGACAGCACATAACTTGTTTAGTTTACTTATTATCAATAAAATAGTGTGTTTATAGGAAATTATGCAGAGAATACAATACCTTGTTTAATGTCCTACACACTTTAATCAAGGGTGAAGACATCAGACTATTCGCTGAGGTACAACTTTGAAATATTTTTACATATATGATAATAAATGTTATTATTTTTTATATAATGAGATTCTTTGCATAGAAAAATACTTTAACTTCTATTTATGTTTTGATCATATTGATTGCAATTTATATTTCAATTAACAATGAATGTATGCTCAATGCATAAAAACATATGTAGCTATTTTATAAATTGTGTAAAAGACTCAATAAATGTTTCTGATAAACTCAATGGCTGGCTCTTTGATAACGCCCCCCCAAGGGGGAAGCAGCCTTGCCAGACCACAGGAGAGGACAATGCAGCCAGCCCTGATGAGACCTGATAGGCTAGGGTCAGATGGAAGGGGAGGAAGACCTCATCTAGCAGTGGACTTGGAGATAGGAATGGGAGGAGATGATAGAGGAAGGGTGGAGTTGGGACGGAGAGACGGACAGGGCTACTGCTAGGATACAAATTGAATAAACTGTAATTAATATAAAAAATTAATTAAAAAATAAATAAATGTGTCTGTTTCTAACAGCTACAAAAATAAAACTAGGCTCAAAAATAAGAAAAAATATTATTGAATTAAATTTGTCTTTATATAGCTGTGTAACCAGTGGTGTTTGCTAAAATAAGGCTTGACTTATCACTGCATATTCCTTTTCATCACAAATACTTCAGAGCAGATATGCTACATAGATACAATGAGGTTACAGTTTCCCTGGAAGTTCTGTTTTTTAAAAAAATAGAGATCCAAGTATTTACAAGTTCAGAAAAATTTTCATGGCTGGAATAATACAACATTAGTCGTCTCAGCAGAAGTAATTGACAGCTTACAGTTCTAATTGACTAGAGTAACTTTTTTCTGAATTATTATTTTTATTTTTTACTTACTGCAATTTATTCATTTGTATCTCTGTTGTAGGCCCCTCCCTCATCCCTTTCAAGTCCCACCTTCCCTCCCTATTCTCTCTCTATAGCCTTCCCCTAGTCCATTCATAGGGAGGTCCTTTTCACCTACTATCTGACCCAAGCCTATCAGGTCTCATCAAGACTAGCTGTATTGTCTTCCTCTGTGGCCTGGTAGAGCTGCTGGCTCCCCAGAGGGAGGTGGTCAAAGAGCCATCCACTGAGTTCATGTCAGGGGCAGTCCCTGCTCCTTTTACTAGGGCATCCACTTGGAGACTGAGCTGCCATGGGGTATACCAGTGCAGAGATTCTAGGTTAGCCCCATGTATGTTCCTTTGTTGGAGTATTGGTCTCTGCAAAGACCCCTGGGACCAGAGTTTTTGATTCGGTTGTTCTCTTTGTGGAGCTCCTGTCCCCTCCAGGTCTTTGTATCTCCCTCTTCTTACAGGAGATTCCCTATACTCTGCCCAAAGTTGGCTATGGGTCTCATCATCTGCTTTTATACCCTGCTGGGTAGAGACTTTCAGAGGCCCTCTGTTCCCTCTTTTCTCCTTCTTCTGATGTCCATCCCATCTGACTTTCTGAATGAGGACTGAGCATCTTACCCAGGGTCCTCCCCCTTGCTTAGCTTCTTTAAGTGTACAGATTTTAGTATGTTTATCCTATATTATATATCTAATATCCACTTATGAGTGAGTATATACCCTATGTGTGTCTTTCTACTCATGGGTGACCTCAGTCAGGATGATCTGTTCTAGTTCCATCCATTTGCCTGCAAATTTCATTATTTCCTTGTTTTTAATTGCTGAGTATTACTGAAATTCTAACACCAGTTGTCTGGTCACACTGTTAAATACCTTAGCTTATTAGGGTAAATGAAAAATAAGAGAAATAAAATAAAATAGATATAGTTTTCATTTTTTTTCTGCATTTTCCTTCCAATTAACCTCCTAAACTTTGTTTCGACCTCCAAATTCTGTGTGGTTTTGTGATGTTTGTCTTTGTTTAGGGTACATGGATTCAATTCCAAACACAAATTTTACTTATGCTTCGAAAACACTTCATACAGACAACAAGAAATCACACAAAAACATCTGTAGTGCCCAGAATTTTCCAAGAGAGCAAGGGATGTGAGATGTACAATTTTTCAGCATGTTTAACATGTTGAAACTGAAATGATCAACTTGCTCTTTTTATCGAACTGTATAGAAAGAGAGATCATAGTTTCCTGAGAGACAGTTTCATCATACCAAGAAGACTCTCTGGCTTCTTAGTACTCCTCTTCCTTTTGAAAAATGAATTCCGTGCTCTCAAGCCTCCCATGCCCTTGGCAATTTGAATTAATTAGGATATTCTTTGTCAACATTTTACATAATTTCATACCATATCATATATTCAAAAACCATTAGAATCCATCCGAAACCAAGGCTTATTTACATAACCCAGTGCATCCATCTTCTTAGATTCTGATGTTTCCGAGTAATGTAAATGGTCCTAAGCACCTTTTTCCTATAACTCAGAGCAGAACTGGTTTAAACATGGATTTTTATGATCCCCACCAAAATAAAATTGTCTTCAAAATTCTAATAATGCAATAAAATTTCCAACCAGGCATTTAAAGCTTAAATCAAGACATGTGGACAAATCAAACTATATTTTATGAGTTTTCAACTCTTTCATGAAAAGATGTAAAAATATGTCTTCAAATCTAGTTATTTTTTTTGTCTCTTGTAGAATATAGCTAATAAATAAAAACAGAAAAAAATGATTAATGAAGAGTTATTTAGCATGACTCATGACTAATCATGTAGTCGTGGGCAATTCTGGTAAAGTCTTTTGAACTGAATGAGAATGAAATTAGAGCAACAAAGTAGAGGACTACAGAAGGGAACCATCTTGGGGATAAATTAAACCATCCTACCTTTGTAACATGGATATTAGTGTATTTTACACAGGTCACCAGAATTGGCAACAGTAGTAAAAGTGGGAAGGAGTGAATCTTAGTTTAATCAAGTGTTTCATGGATTGGCAGTTATTTTCAGGAGTAGTCCAATGCTTTAATATACCGTGAAAAGTACAATAAGCAGGAATAAAAATAACTTTTCAAGAAAAAGCACGTTAAAGAAAATAACTATAATAATACAATGCAAATTACAACCCATATAAGTGATGTAGTATTAGAGATGATACAAAATAACAAGCATCGTAAAAATTATAAAGACTGGAGAAAGAAACAGGATGCCTTACAAAGAGGAGAGTATAAAGTCATGAACATCTTGTAAAAGAAAAGAAAAAAAAAGAAGCTAAGGTTCTGTGAGGTTTTGCACACTTAGAATGCACTATGAACAAATTAAAAAAAAATTGACAACTTTTGAGAAACAGAAAATTACACATGATGATATGAGTCAGGCTTCCAGGGATTAACTTGGGATAAGTACAAGTTCACATGTAGGAATTAATATAGAAAAAAAAAAGAGACGAGAGAATGTAGTACAGGAGTAATTTTGGGAGTGATAAAATTGAGTTTAAAGTAAGAGTTACTTGATGACTGATAATCTAGAGTTTATATCAGTGGATGAACCACACGTGTAGAAGATTCTGGGCATAATAACTCACTATTACCTGATCCTAGTCACTAAGATTTTGTTTGGAGAAACATATCACATTATACCGCACTGGAATTCACTCCACTGAGTTTAACTGTTCAGGTGCCTGGCTAGAATGCCATTGTCCTCAGAGGCTAATTACAACCAACTTCCTTTACTTAGATGTCAATGACTTGGGCTTAGAATATCTGGAAATGTTGGTACAGCCTTCAATTTTCTACCAAGTTATCTTCTATAAATGGAAATGAAGGAATGATGGCATGAGTGAATTTAATCAGCTGGAGGTATACTTCTCTATGAGCAGGAAGAACTAGAAATAGTAGACCCTGATCATATTCATGAAACTAAAGAAGAAAAATTAAAAAATATATATGATGCCTAAGATCATTGTATTAAATTATTAAAATTAACACGAAAACCAATTGAATGATTTTACATTGATGTTACATTTATTTTCTACAAAGTAGTGATGATTATCTATAAAATGATTAAAATATATCACCAAAGTATGTGCAATATCACTACTTCCTTGTTACCTTGTCTGAGACAGGATTGAGACAAGTGAAAATGGCCAAAAGAATGAAGAATTTTAAAGGACAGTTGTAGGACATGGCTTTTTAATTTCTGGATTTCAGTAAAACCTGGAAAAGGAGTCCAGGCGCTCTCAAATACACACATCTGCAGCCCTGAACACACACGCACACACACACACACAGAATCACACACATATACACGAATATATTTTTACATACATACACACATGTATGCACACAGAGAAAGTGGCATATACACATGATTTTCAAGTTTCATGCCAAACAGACTGCCTACATGTATTGAGAACTACTAAGACCAGTTCATAATTGACCACTAAAGATAATCTGGTGATAAAGATAAAAATAAAATATGTTAAAAGTTATATAAATGATATCTCTGTTTTTTTAAAGTACTACATTTGAAGATTTTATTAAACAAATCACATAAACATTGGATACAATGTAGAGAACTAAGCATTGGACTGCGAGGAACAAGCAAATTATTTGCTTATAGCCTACACTAGTTTGATTCCATCACAGCAAACATAAATGGCGAATCTAATTCCTACTCACACCCGTGCTTCCATGAGAAAGCTGAATATAACAGAGAAGCATGTGTCTCGTGCACAATAAGCTAGGTAATTTGAAAAATTGTTTTTAATTTTGGAATATGAAGATAGCACTTGGCAAGCTGAAGTATCAATATGCAATATTTTTGCCATCATAAAATTTTCATCACAGTTCTAAAGCCTCTGAAATTCCACTCTGGGAATGCTTATGCTGTAGGAGAAGTGGTAATTCATGACAGCGTCACTGTTCATTGAGTGTTTATGGTATATTAGACTGAGCGCTGCAGTTGCCTGCCTTTGGTTTCATCAAGAAGCAGAGCACAGGGAACTCAACAGAGGCCTAGACTTCTGTGCTGAGCAGCAACCCCGGTGAACCCATTCCAGGGTTTGCAACCTGAGGCCAGTCACTTATTCTCTCTCTGTCCTACTTTTCCCCAAATGAATTTTACAGTGACTTATATAATGTAATTTGAGACCTAGACAGTAGGATTTAAAGTAGGGGGCTCTTTTTCCTTTAAATAGAAAAAAAAAACTCATCTATTTTTTTTTTAATCTTTCACATTATAGTTAGTGTTCTTCTATTTAACTGCTGTATAAGTATTTTTACTAGAGTTAATTGTAAAAGACACAAGTAAGATAAATTTTTAAGGGCAAAATGCTTGAAAGTGTCCAATTTATATGATATGAACTTTGCATACTAGAAACACATTTTGTTTTCTGCTCCAAGAAAATGAGCCTCTAAACAGCTACTAATGCTGAGAGAAATGGAAAATAATACAGTAAAGTCTACTTAGCACAGCAATTTAAATGTATCCCCATCTATGAGACTTATTCACAAGAGCACATTTCAGCATAAGGGTTGTCAAATCTGCTGTTTAAGAAAAATCTCCATTCCATTGAAGTGGATGTTTTCCACAGTTATTTCACAAAGAGCATTTGAGTCAGCTTTTTATATCATTAGTCATCAAAGGACCGTAGCAACTGAATTTCAGGTGTAATGGAATATCCAGGAGTCAGGTGGGTTGCCTCTTGAAATAAGAAAGAGGAGATTCTGGCCAAACCTGACTTGAAAGAGAAGCCAGAGTGGGCACTGAAAGGGATGCAGCCCCCACCCCCCTCAGCCAAATAGGTGTTATTAAGATGTGAGCATTTCTAAAAGGAAGGGTCAGTGATCCATCAGCCATCCTTGGGTTATCTTACACCTTCATATCCTAAATCAAACACATTTATAAAAGGAGTTTTACCCGTGCTCAATTAGATGAAACTTGAATTTGGATATTTCTTTAGCACAACTTGGGATTAGGTTTCATATATATATATATGTGTGTGTGTGTGTGTGTGTGTGTGTGTGTGTGTGTGTGTGTATTTAAAGCACTACTCATGTAATTTTACTTTCATAAAGAGATTAAACCATACGTTATTAATTTCATTATCTCCAGTAAAGAAAATAAAACCTTATTTTACATTATAAGTGCTCAATTTTAGTTTTCTTATATTCAAATACTCAAGTATTTGAAATGATTTTCACATATGCTACAATACAGAGGCATACATATTCAAATACAAAAATGCTGCTTCCAGTGGCACTTGAATTTCCAATTATTGGACAAACTAGCATGTTTATGAACATTAGTGTTCATATTTTTAATTTTTTTTCTTTATTACTGTTATTTATTTCAATTTATTCACTTTGTCTCCCACCTGTAGACCCCTCCCTCACCTTCTCCAGGTTTCACCCTCTCTCCCTCTTTCCTTCCTTTGTCCCTCCACTAGTCCCGTGATAGCATAGGTACTCCTCACTTACTATCTGACCCCAGCCTATCAGTTCTCATCAGGACACTCTGGATCCTCTTTCTCTATGGCCTAATTAAGCCACCTCACCCCGGGGAGGTGATCCAAGAACCAGCCCCTGAGTCCTTGTCAGAGATAGCCCCTGCTCCCCTTACTCGGAAACCTCCATGGGAGACTAAGTTGTCCAAGGGCTACATCTGAGCAGGGGGTCTAGGCACTCTCCATGCATGGTCTTTGATTGATTTATCAATCTCTGTGGGAACTCCTGAGCCCAGATTGTTTGGCTCTGTTGGTTGGTCTCCTTGTGAAGCTTCTGTCCCCACCAGGTCTTTCTATCTCCCCCTTCTTCTATAAGATTCCCTGCACTCTGCCCAAAGTTTGGATGACTCTCAGCATCTGTTTTATCCTCTGTTGGGTAGAATCTTTCAGAGGCCCCCTTTGGTAGGCTCATATGCTGTACCCTGCCTTCTCCTACTTCTGATGCCTATCCTGTTTGCACTACTGAGTGACATTAAGCCTCTCCCCTAGGGCATAAAAGTGGACTTCATAATTTAACATGAAGATGACTCAGTTCTCAGATTTCATATTTTATAGATGAAAAAAAGCAGACGTTAAAACATTATTTTAATGGTGTCTGAAAAATTGTTTTTGCCAACTTTTTTTTCTTGTTTTTTTGTTTTTTTTAAATTTTTTATTAATTACACTTTATTCATTTTGTATCCCCCATAAGCCCCTCCCTCCTCCCCTCCCCATCCTACCCTCCCTCCCCTTTCTGCATGCATGCCACTCCCCAAGTCCACTGATAGGGGAGATTCTCCTCTCCTTTCTGATCTTAGTCTATCAGTTCTCATCAAAAGTGGCTGCATTGTCCTCTACTGTGGCCTGATAAGGCTGCTCCCCCCTCAGCGTGAAGTGATCAAAGAGCAGGCCAATCAGATTATGTCAGAGGCAGTCCCTCTTCCCATTACTATGTAACCCACTTGGACACTGAACTGCCATGGGCTACACCTGTGCAGGGGTTCCAGGTCATCTCCACAAATAGTCCTTGGTTGGAGTATGAGTCTCTGGGAAGTTCCCTGTGTTCAAATTATCTTGTTCTGTTGCTCTCCTTGTGGAGTTCCCATCCCCTCCAGCTCGACAAAAAATAAGGAAATCATGAAATTTGCAGGTAAATGGTGGGACCTGGAAAGGATCATCCTGAGTGAGTTGTCCCAGAAGCAAAAAGACACGCATGGTATATACTCACTCATATAAACATACAACATAGAATAAACCCACTAAAATCTGTACATCTAAACAAACTCAGCAAAAGAGAGGACCTTAACTAAAATGTTCAATCCCCATCCTGAAAGGCAAAGAGGATGGACATCAGAAGAAAAAGAAAATAGGAAACAACCTCGGAATCTGCTACAGAGGGCCTCTGAAAACCAGAAGAAAACAGGAAACAACCTTGAAACCTGCCACAGAGGGCCTCTGAAAGCTTCTGCAGTATAGACTGTCAAAGCAGATGCTGAGCCTGATGGCCAACTGATGGGCAGAGTGAATGGAATTCTATGTAAGAAGTGGGAAATAGTAAGAGCCAACTTTTTTTATTAACACCAAAAACTAAACAACTAAGATAGACTTGGATACCATTTATACTAGGACTTCAAGCATGAGTTGCCTGTTGGCAAGGAATACTGCTCCCACACAGTTCGGGGCAAAGGAATGTCAGAAATTAGGGGAGGAGGACTCCTACTTAATGTTTTTGAGGCAAGCCTTTAAGGGGAGAGACATAGGGAGCAAGAGGAAGAGAGGGTGAGACTAAGAGGAGATAGAAAGGGGGTTACAACTTGGATAAAAAGTGAATAAATTGTAGTAATAATAATGATAATAATACTAATTTTTAAAAGAAAGTGAAAAAAGAAGTAGACATTTCTGTTTTTTATCTGAATACTAAGCAGTGAAAGTTTTAGGGAAGTAACAGGATTAATAGAGTATGGCCTCTATCATCTGGTGACAAATTAAAAAAATCACATAAGTGATTATGAAAATTCTTGAATTTCTAAACACTCTATTGAAAATCATTTTTCTGTGTTGATGTTAGTCAAAACTCAAGGAAAATGTGCATTTTTGTCTGATGGTTTTTATTTTGACAAATTTCTATTTATATTGCAGTGATAGAGTTCGCTCTGTTTTTTTGATTATTTCACTTTTGGAGGAAATATGACCACTTTGGTAAACATAGTTCAGTTTAACTTATGCTGCTTTAAATGGATTAAATAGAAAATGACAATATAAAGAGCAACACAATCTAGCTTAAACTAGCTTTTACTCAGGACATTAGTAAATATTGACTGTCAAAACAAAACAAAACAAACAAAACAGTTGGCTGATAATTAAGCTTTAACTGTCATGAATTGTATAGCCTCAGTTTTTATGTAACAGATTGTCTCAGAAAAAGGGACAGGTTTAACATTTAATGTCACTTAAACAGAGATGAAAGTCTGAGGAGTTGTCACACTGTGTGACTAGGGAAATGATCTTTCCATCAGGGATTAATGGATGGCCTAATATATTCCGATCCTAAAAATTGAACTCTTCTCTTATTTGTGTTTCATAGGGGCCATAAAGAAGAATATAGCCAAACAGGGAGTGAGTGGAACCATTAGAGGAGACCATAATGTATGAGATGAGTAATGGCTTTAACCATCATTCCTTATACTAATCCAGCTAGGCACACTTATATCAAGTATGTAATTTGCCTTCACACCCGTCATGCCCTGCATGGCATAGTCCTAGCAATCTGAATGGGACACTAGAGAATAAAATCAGACAGGCACAAGTAGAGACAAAGGGATTGGATGAGTTTTGCTCACTCTGATGGAGCAGCACCTACTGAACCACAAGAGGAAAGCTCAGAGAACCCATTAGACGTATAAGCAGTAGAGGAGTAAGCCTCAGGGAGAGGGCTGTAAGCAAGCAGTCTCAGGTCTCAGGTTGCAGCAATTCAGAAGGAAGAAGGCACTCTGACAGTGTGTATTCGCACAGCAAGCAGAAGCCTTCCCAAAATACCCATGGGTCTGAGGCCGCAGTCCTTGTCAGTAATACACATTAAGTCAGGAGACCTTCTCCTTACACATCCACTCAGGGCTTCATGGGTTCCCTCCTTAAACCAAAGGTAGAAAAATAAGAGAAATACTGAGGTGATTTTTATCATTTTTGTCTCCCCCTGTTCCTTTACATCCCAACACCAGCAGACTTTCAGTGAGGTTTGAAAAAGAATAAAAAAAATTAATTAAAAATTATATAAATTTTCTGATTGCTAATAGCTAATTTGGCTTTTGAGGTATGTTTATGTTCTAGTGTTGTTTTGCATACATACTCATTTGATTATAACTCATACGTTATCAGCTTACATCCAAGCACAGGGGTAGGCATAGAATGAAGGACAGTTGGAATTGAAACCTCTTTTAGGAATATGGCATACTCCCTGCTTGACATTTATTCAGTGACTTGTAGGTAGAAATTACCTAAGGCTAATTCAATTGAAGGATAAGCTTTGGGTGTAATCATAGCGCCACTTAATACATTGTATTGCATGTATGGGTTTCATTAAGTGACTCAACGGATATTTATTGTTTGGCTGGAGGAGTGAATATGTGCAAAATGATATGAAGGGAACAAGAGAAGTAGAAATCTACTTTAGACAAGAATGAGAGGAAATTGAATTGTATGTGACACAACATAGCAGTTTGCAATAATAGACATAATTTTTAAATTTGCAAATTGGAGTCACTGTTGGTGCCTTAAGTCATTCATTAATATTAGGGCAAAGTGATCTTGGACCAGTTAGAGGCTGTTGTTTTCAAAATCACACCTCAAATTCACATTTCAATTATTAATCCTTACTCTGGAACCCTAGTATTGTAAATCAACAATTTTCTGGGTCATGTTAAATTTATAATTTAGATTATTCATTACATAAAGTTGTAGATTTCATGGTGGCCAAGTTCTGAAAAATCACTGTAGCAAAAAGTAATACTTTTTTTTTTTTAATGCATGGAGGTTATGAGTTGTTCTTGTTGAATTTTATTTGGAAGACAATAACAAACAAAATCCATGATTCCACCCAAATCCAGGTCTGTGAATATCATGAATGTATTGGCATCACTTGAGAACCGAGAGTGATGAACAACGTATTAGAATGGATGGCTGGAAGATATCTACAGACTGTAAAATCGGCATAGGACTAATGAAAGGGGCAACCTGGAACTACCTGAATGGCTTGCACTCAATAGTCTTCCCCCATCAGCAACTACACTTTGCATTTACAATGTCAGGAAGGGCCCTTTTGAATATTATAATTTTCTGAACTTCTTAAAGGCTTTTAATTTATTAGCTTCCTAAGATTTCTAAGCTGTGTTAGTTTCTTATATATATATATTTTTTCTTTTTACTATTATTATTGTTTTCAGTTTATTCACTTTGTACCCCATTTGCAGCAGCCTCTCTAATCTCCTCCCAGTCCAGCTCTCTTCCCCTATCCTTTTCCAATAGTCCACTGACAGGGGAGGTCTGACTACACACACACACACACACACACACACGTATATAAACACATATACACATTATGTGTGTGTGTATATATATATATATATACAGATATGTCTATAAATGCATATATGTTATATATATATATATATATATATATATATATATATATATATATATACTGTGTTCACTGAGAGTTTTAGTAAATTGCAATAGCAGTTCTTGTCTAAGTGATTTTTACACATTACAAAAACTATAATAAAGACAATAAGTAAAAATCTTTGTGGCCTTATTGGATATAAGTAGAGATAATATATATAAATGCACAATTAGTAAACAAATTTGTATGTGTCCAGTCAATGTCTCTAAACTGAAGCCTTGCTTCTCAGCCCTTGGCATTCTGAGAAGTGTTAGACACTTTGGATATCTTTAGGTTGTTAGAGACTTGGTCTTAATGATTATATTTAGATTCCAGCTCAGCAACCATGAAAGTAAAGCTTTCAATGCACTCTTGGTACAAGATGTTGCCTTACCACAGGCTGAAAAACTGTTATGGAGTGAACCATTCAAAGCTGTGAGCTTAAATAAACCTTCCCCCCCCCCATAAAATGAGTTTCATCACTTATTTGTGGCATTTGATGAGTGGTAACTAGAAGTTAAATATTCCAAAGAAGAGGAATAATAAAAGGAAATACACATTCCACTTAGATAGAGCAGCATGGTAAGGCCTCACTGAAAACCTAAGCTTCAGTGAGCTTCAAGACATACTAGGGCATGGACAGAGGAGTTTCAGATGGAAGGGCCACATGCTTCACTGACAGGTTCAAGGTCAAAGGACATCAGGGAAATAAGAAACACGTTCTCCCCAAACACAGGATGTCTGTCACTAAAGAAACACGATTATCTTTCATCCAGACCTTCCACTTTACCTCCTATAAAATTGTGTCCACATTTATACATGATTCAGATTTTTTTCTTCGTGGTATATTTTTCTGCCTCTGAGTTAAATATCAATTTGTTTAATTTTGTTCATTTCCATTAAAACTGATGGCGTATAAGGAAAGGGAAGTTGGGTTGGGTTGTTTACTACTACCTGAGTTAGAATAAATGGGACCTTAATAACATTATTGGGTGCATACATAGCTGTGGTCCCTTTCTATTGGTTGCTATTTTGAATTCTGCAGGTGTTCAATTAGATTGGACTGGATAAATTGGTCATTGTGCATTCATTTCTAATGTATATGTTTTTCAATGAGACTATCAAAGAATCAAAGAATGAAGCTTATGGATCTTGAGTTTTGTTGTCTATTGTAACATATTTTATTATATCATCCTCAACAGTTATTTCTTCTTTGTTGGTTATTTCCTCATCTGAGCACGAATTCAATGCAACTTATAACAGTTAATAATGTCACTGTATAACAATAAAGTAGAAATACTTCTATGACTTATTTTTAAATATTTAAGTAATGAAATATATTTATAAGAACTTCAGACTCAAAGAGTTAAAAATATACTATTTTTTCATTAAAAATACATTATTTGAACCTAATGATCATCTTATAGATTATCTGTTCATCCTCATTTCATGAGTCTGCCCACATTTCAGGACTGCACTCAAGTTAGGCAGGCACTATATGACATAGTAGCATCTCCAGTTCCTCTTTTTATATGTTGTTATTTTAAAATTTAATAATAATCATCACATCCATCAGAATAGCTAACATAAAAAAACTCAAGGAATCATGCATGCTGAAGAAAATGTGGAGAGAGGGAACCCTCCTTCATTGCTGGTGGGAATGTAACCTTGTACAACCACCTTGGAAATCAATCTGGTGCTTTCTCAGAAAATTAGGAATAGTGCTAGCTCAAGATCCGGCTAAACCACTTTTAGGCATATACCCAAAAGATGCCCCACCATTCAATAAGGAAATTTGTTCAGTTATGTTCATAGAAGCTTTATTTGTAATAACCAAAACCCGGAAACAACCTAGATATCCCTCAATGGAGGAATAGATAAAGAAAATGTGACACATTTACACAATGGACTACTACTCAGCAATTAAAAAAAGGGAAATTACGAAATTTGCCGGCAAATTGTGGGAAATAGAAAATGTCACCTTGAGTGAGGTAACAGAAGCAGAAAGACATATATGGTATGTATTATATGTATTATAAATATATGTATTATAAATAGATAGTAGCCATATACTATAGGATAAACTTACTAAAATCTACAGTCCCAAATAAGCTAAACAACAAAGAGGAATCTAGGGAAGATACTTAATCCTTATTCAGAAGGACAAACAGGATAGCCATCAGAAATAGAAGACCCTAGTTTATCAGGTCTCATCCTAATTGTTTGCAATGTCCTCCTCTGCGGCATAGCATGGCTGATCCTCCCTTGAGGGGAGAGGTCAAAGAGCCAGCCATTGAGTTCATGTCAGAAACAGTCCCTGTTCCCCTTACTAGCCACCCACTTGGATACCCAGCTGCCATGGGCTATGTCTGAGCAGGGGTTCTAGGTTATATCCATGCATGGTCCTTGGTTGGAGAATTAGTCTCAGAAAAGACCTCTGTACCCAGATATATTTGGTTCTTGTGGTGCTCGCGTCCTCTCCCAGTCTCACTAACTCTCCCTTCTTTCATATAATTCTCTGCACTCTGCCCAAGGTTTGTTTATGAGTCTCAGCATCTGCTCTGATACACTGCTAGGTAGAGTTTTTCAGAGCCCCTCTATGGTAGGCACCTGTCCTGTTTCTTGTTTTCTCCCACTTCCAGTGTCCATTCCATTTGTCTTTCTAAGTGAGGATTTATAATTTTACCCCGGAACCTCTTTCTTGTTTAGCCTATTTAGGTGTACAGATTTTAGTATGTTTATGCTATTTTATAGGTCTAGTATCCACTTATAAGTGAGTATATACTGTGTGTGTCTTTCTGCTTCTGGGGTACCTCATTGAGAATGATCTTTTCTAGATGCCACCATTTGTCTGCAAATTTCAAGAACTCCCCTATCAGTGGAGTTAGAGAGGGGCAGAAAGGAGATGAGGGAGGAAAGGTAGGATTAGGAGGGATTGAGGGACAGGGCTACAGCTGGGATACAAAGTAAATAACCTGTAATTAATATAAAAAATAAAAATTACATAAAAAGAGTAGTAAAAATAAAGATATTCCCACCCCACCCCCAAAACAAAAGAAGTACAAGACAAGGAACAGGGCAGGCACCTTTCACAGGGGACCTCTGAAAGACTCTACTAACCAGGATATGGAAGGAGATACACGACTCAGAGCCAAGCTTTGTGCAGAGTGCCAGAAATCTTATGGAAAAAAAGGCAGATAGAAAGACCTGGAGGGGGCAGAACCTTCACAAGAAGAACAACAGAGCCAAAAATCCTGGAACCAAGGGAGGCTGAAAAGAACGATACTCCAACCAAGGACCATACATGGAGATAACCTAGAACCCCTGTTCAGAGGAAGCCCATAGGCTGCTCAGTCTCCAAGTGGGTTTCCTAGTAGGAGAGCAGCGACTGCCTCTGACTTGAACTTGGTGGCAGGCTCTTTGATCACCTTGCCCTGGGGGATACAGCCTTGACAGTCCACAGAGGAAAATAGATGATGCAGCCAGCCTTGATGAGACATGATAAGTTAATAGAAAGGTAGTAGGTCCTCCCCTGTCAGGGCTAGGTAGGAGGCATGGGGGGTGGAAAGAGGGTGGGTGGGACTGGGAGGACATGAGGGAGGGGGCTGCAGTGGAGATACAAAGTGAATAAATTGTAATTAATTAATTAATTAATTAATTAATTAATTAACTAAACTAAAAAATAAAAGAAAAGGAAATTAACAAGTAAATGGATGGAGCTGAAAACAATCATTCTGAGGAGATAACTCAAACCCAGAAACACAAATTATTCCCAGTTGTGGATGCTTGCTTTTAATCTATATGTTTATTTCTTAATAAGACCTAATTAAACAATTACACCAGTTTCAAATAGTCTTAAATTTTGTTTCTGATTACTTCAAGGGATATAATGATTACAATGGTAATAACTAAATTTTAATGGGAATTCTGAATATTTTCTGTGCATATTAATGATGATATTGACATTTAAAACAACTAGGTAGGATTTTAAGACATCAATGAATTCTTTTTTTTAATTTTATTTTTCTTATTAGTTATATTTTTTTAACTCTGTGTCCCAGCTGTATCCCGCTCCCTCATTCCCTCCCCAATCCCACACTCCCTCCCTGGTCTCCTCCCTGCCCCTTTCCAAGTCCACTGATAGGAGAGGACCTCCTTCCCTTTCTTTTTTTTTTTTTTTTTTTTTTTTTTTTTTTTTTTTTTTTTTTTTTTTATTTTTTCTTTTTAGTTACATTTTCTTAACTCCGTGTCCCAGCTGTATCCCGCTCCCTCATTCCCTCCCCAACCCCACACTCCCTCCCTGGTCTCCTCCCTGCCCCTTTCCAAGTCCCCTGATAGGGGAGGACCTCCTCCCATTTCATCTGTCCCTGTTTTATCAGGTATCTTCAGGGCTGGCTGCAAAGTCCTCCTCTGTGGCCTAACAGACTGCTCCTCCCCTGGGGGGAGGTGTCAAACAGCCTGCCCTTGAGATCCTGTTAGAAATAGTACGTGTCCCCCTTACTTTGGAAAACTACTTGGTTACTGAGCTACCACAGTTCATTTGACCCTGTTTTATCAGGTATCTTCAGGGCTGGCTGCAAAGACCTCCTCTGTGGCCTAACAGGACTGCTCCTCCCCTGGTGGGGTGGGGAGTTCAAAGAGCCTGCCCTTGAGATCCTGTTAGAAATAGTCCTTGTTCCCCTTACTTTGGGAAACTACTTGGTTACTGAACTACCACGGGCCACATCCGAGCAGAAGTTCTAGGTTATATACATAGATGGTCCTTGGTTGAGTGTCAGCCTCAGAAAAGACCCTGTGCCTGGATATATATGGTCCTTGTAGAGCTCCTATCCTTTCCATATCATACTAACTCCCCTTCTTTCATATGATTCCCTACACTCTGCCGAGGGTTTGGTTATGAGTGTTAGTGTCTGCTCTGAAACACGGCTAGGTAGAGTCTCTCAGATGCCTTCTGCGGTAGACATCTGTCATAAATTCAATGCATATCCCATTTGTCATTCTAAATGAGGATTGATCATCTTCGACCGTGTCCACTTTCTTGATTATCTTCTTTAGGTGTGTAGATTTCATTATGTTTATCATATCTTGTAGGTTTATATAAGCGAGTATATACCATGTTTGTCTTTCTCCTTCTGGGATACTTCACTCAGAATGATCTTTTCTAGATCCCACCATTTGCCTGCAAATTTCATGATTTCCTCCTTTTTGATTGCTGAGTAGTATTCCATTGTGTAATAATACCACAATTTCTGTATCCATTCCTCCATTGATAGACATTTGGGTTGTGTCCAGGTTCTGGCTATTACAAATAAAGCTGCTACAAACATGGTTGAACAAACGACCTTGTTGTGTACTTGAGAAAATTTTGGGTATATACCTAGGAGTGGTATAGCTGGGTCCTGAGGTAGCACCACTCCTACTTGTCTGAGAAAGCACCAGATTGACTTCCAAAGTGGTTGTACCAGTTTACATTCCCACCAGCAATGGAGGAGGGTTCCCCTTTCTCCACATCCTCTCCAGCATGTGTTGTCACTTGAGTTTTTGATCTTGGCCATTCTGTTGGGTGTAAGGTGAAATCTCAGGGTCGTTTTGATTTGCATTTCCCTAATGGCTAATAAAGTTGAGCATTTCTTTAAGTGTTTCTCTGCCATTCGATGTTCCAATGAATTCTTTTTAGTCCATTAGTAAAAAAGATTTCTTGCACTCTCTCCAAGGTTTGGCTAAACTCAGTCTGTGAATTTGCAATCCTTCCACCTCTGTCTAACAAACAGCTGTGATTAGAGACCTGTACTTTCAAGACAGAAGCTCCAAGAAATGTTAAACATCTTTTTTTTCAATGTACAAGCAGGAATTACTTTAAATTGCTTAATATATTTAAGAGTTAAAAATTATATGAACTAGTTAAAATGGTTCCTAGGTAAAGACCACTCTGCAGATATTAAATAAATATTAATTTAATATCTGCAGATATTAAATATTGAGTGGCACTTAAATAACATAACAAATCTTAAAGGAAACATATAAAAGATAAATTATTTTTTTGATTTTGCAACAACAAGCATCTACAAACATGTATACATGAGACTGAAGCTGATTGGCTACAAACAGTTTGCTGTGGTATTTCTCTCTGCCTATAATCCTTTTGGCTCTTTTAATTAGAACGAAACAATTCCTGAGAATATTGGAATGGAAAATGTATTTCCTAATTCTTTTACCATATCAGCTGTTTTTGTTAAATATACAATTTATAAACATGTATATTTAATTTATAAATTTGTATATTTATATAAATTTACCTTATCCAGATACTGAGAGGTATATATTATTGGTTATAAAAGCCTAATTCTAGCCAGTTCTTTACAATGCCCTTAATCTTAGCCATTCTGATGGGTGTAAGGTGAAATCTCAGGGTCATTTTGATTTGCAGCTCCCTGATGGCTAAGGACTTTGAACAGTTCTTTAAGCATTTCTCTACCATTCTATATTCCTCTATTGAGAATTCTCTGTTTAGCTCTGTACCCCAATTTTTAATTGGATTGCTTGATTTGTTGACTTTTAACTTCTTTAGTTCTTTGTTTATTCTGGACATCAGCCCTCTGTCAGATATAGGGTTAGTGAAGATCCTTTCCCAGTCTGTAGGCTGTTGTTTTGTTTGGACAACAGTGTCTTTTGCTTTACAGAAGCTTTTCAATTTCATGAGGTCCCATTTATTGATTGTTGCTCTTAGAGCCTGTGCTGTGGCTGTTCTGTTCAGGAAGTTGTCTCCTGTGCCAATGAGTTCTAGGCTCTTCCCCACTTTTTCTTCTAAGCAGTTTAGTGTGTCTGGTTTTATATTGAGGTATTTGATCCGCTTGGACTTTAGTTTTGTGCATGGTGATAAGTATAAACCTATTTTCATTTTTCTGAATGTAGACATCCAGTTGGACCAGCAGTATTTGTTGAAGATGCTGTCTTTTTTCCATTGGATGGTTTTGGCTTCTTAGTCCAAACTTAAATACCCATAGGTATGTGGGTTTAATTTTGGGTCTTTAATTCAGTTTCATTGTTTCATTATTCTGTTTCTATGCCAATATCATGCAGTTTTGTTTTTTTTTGTTTTTGTTTTTGTTTTTGTTTTACTATTGCTCTATAGTACAGCTTGAGATCAGAGATGGAGATACCTCCAGATGATATGTTGTTATACAGGATCATTTTGGAAATTCTGGGTTTTTTGTTTTTCCATATGAGGTTGAAAATTTTTCTTTCAAGGGCTGAAAATAATTGTGTTGGTATTTTGATGGGAATTGCATTGATTCAGTAGATTGATTTTGGCAAAATGGCCATGTTCACTATCCATGAGCAAGGGAGATCTTTCCATCTCTTGATATCTTCAATTTCTTTCTTCAGAGACTTGAGAGTTTTTTGTTTGTTTGTTTGTTTGTTTGTTTGTTTGTTTGTTTTTCAAACAGGTCTTTCACTTGCTTGGTTAGAGTCACACCAAGGTACTTTATGTTATTGATGGCTACTGTGAAGGATATTGTTTCCCTAATTTCTTTCTCACCCCTTTTGTCTTCGGGACACAGGGAGGCTTCTGATTTTCTTGAGTTGATTTTGTATCCAGCCACTTTGCTGAAGATGTTTATCAGCTGAAGGAGATCTCTGGCTGAATTTGTGGGGTCGGTCATGTATATTGTCATATCATTTGTAAATAGTGAAACTTTGACTTCTTCCTTTCTGATTTGTATCCACTTGATCTCCCTTCCTTGTCTTTTTGCTCTACCTAGAACTTCAAGTACTATGTTGAAGAGATATGGAGAGAGTGGGCAGCCTTGCCTTGTCCCTGATATCAGTGAGATTGAGTTAAGTTTCACCTTACACCCATCAGAATGGCTAAGATCAAAAATTCAAGTGACAACACATGATGGAGAGGTGGTGGAGAAAAGGGGAAGCCTCCTCCATTCCTAGTGGGAATGTAAACTTGTGCAACCACTTTGAAAATCAGTCTGGCACTTTCACAGACAATTAGGAATAGTGCTTCCTCAAGATCTATCTCTTCTACTCTTAGGCATATATCCAAAAGTTGCTCAAGTATACAACAAGGACATCTGGTCAACCATGTTCATAGCAGCTTTATTTGTAATAGCCAGAACCTGGAAAAAACCCAGATGTCTCTCAATGGTGGAATGGATACAGAAACTGTGGTACATTTACACAATGGAATCCTACTCAGCAATTAAAGACAAGGAAATCATGAAATTTGCAGGCAAATGGTGGGATCTAGAAAAGATCATCATCAGTGAGATATCCCAGAATCAGAAAGACACACATGGTATATACTCACTTATATGTGGATACTAGACCTATAAGATAGGATAAACATACTAAAATCTATACATCTAAAGAGGATAAATAAGAAGGAAGAATAGCGGTAAAATGACAAATCCTCACTTAGAAAGACAAATGGGATGGACATTGGAAGTAGGAGAAAACAAGTAACAGGACAGGAGCCTACCACAGAGGGCCTTTGAATGACTCTACCTAGCAGTGTATCAAAGCAGATGCTGAGACTCATAACCAACCCTTGCGCAGAGTGCAGGGAAGTATATGAAAGAAGGGGGAGTTAGTAAGATCTGGAGAGGAAAGGAGCTCCACAAGAACCAAATATATCTGTGCACAGGGGTCTTTTGTGAGATTGATTTTCCAACCAAGGACCATGCATGTATATACCTAGAACCCCTGCTCCAATGTAGCCCATGGCAGCTCCGTATCCAAGTGGTGCTTTGTAAGGGGAACAGGGACTGTCTCTCACATGAATTCAGTGGCTGGCTCTTTGACCTCTCCACCCCTGAGGGAGTGTCAGCCTTGCTAGGCCACAGAGGAGGACATTGAAGCCAGTCCTGAAGAGACCTGACAAGCTAAGTTCAGATGGAAGGGGAGGAAGACCTCCCCTATCAGTGGAGATGAAAGAGGGAGAGTGGGATTGTGAGGAAATGGGGGAGGAGGCTATGGCTGGGATACAAAGTAAATAAACTGTAAATAATTTAAAAACCACAAAATAATAAAAATAAATAAATTAAAATTAAAAATAAAATATGTATATAACATTGAGTGTCATTTTTAGGAGTTACATACAATATATCTAGGAATAAATATCGAAATGATCCAAATCTATGCTTCCCAAACAGAGGAACTGTATATCTGGCAAAAGGGCAATTAGTTTCTTTGACAAATGTAATTTTTCCTCTGAGTGAATACACATGGCACAAAACAAACTTGACTGACATTAACAAGATACCTATTCTGTCTTACATATACTTCAAATTTTTCTAAGTATTTCACATGGAAATCTATTGTTCCAGCTAGCAAACATATTACTAAGCACTAAATATTCGAGGAAGAGATGCCCATAAACATGCAAGAGGTCTATAGTTAACATCTAATGATGTTCCTTTCTGGGACGTGTATTAATTGTATTTTTATCTTGGTATGCATGTGTACAACCTATATTATCAAAATTTTGACCAATTTCTGGTAGGTTGAAAACATGGTAGTCTTCCTATTCTGTTTTTAAGCCTGTTTTAATAACTTTGTTATTCTTCCCATCAACAGATGGCGTCTAGAGCTGGAGAGATAGCTAGAGGTTAAGAGCCCTTATGCTCTTGCCAAGGAACTGAGTTAGACTGCAAATACCCACCCCAAGATTCACAACCACTCTATTTCCAGAGGAGCCAATGTGCTCTTCTGATATCCCTGGGAACCAGGCACGTGCATTGTGCACAGACATATATACTGGCAAAACACCCATACATACACAATAAAATTATTTTTTTTATTTTTAAAGGAGGTAGATTGTGGATTTTCCTGCCATCTATGACTGCACTGCACTTGTGATAATTCTGAAGTCAGAGTATTATATGACTCTGAGGAGGTGCTTACAGCACCAGCATCTCTCACCAGCAGCTCTTCATCACTGTGATAAGACACATGACATAATCAATTCAAGAGACAATCTAGCTCATCTCATACACAGGGAGGTTTCAATTTTTGATCAGCTTGCTACAGAACATCAAATGGAGTACTCTTCAGAGACACATACTTAAGGGACCTACTTCCTCCAACTAGGCTTCCTCTCAATCCAGTATGAATTCATCAAAGAAATCTTAATGATAAATTCAGAAGCTTTCTAATTCAATCACTTCTCAAATTTTCTACCATGTGGGGACCAAGCAGAGCGTTCAGGATGACAATTCATACTCAAATCATAGTACCCTTTCACGGGTCCTAGGATACTAGTGGGTGAAGGATGAAAAAGTTGCCCTAGCCACATGTGGAAGCCACCCTTCCACTGTGGAATGGACACATGAATAGATAGGGAAGAACTCATCAGAAGGACCACATAGCCAACCCACAGAGGTACGATAAATGACAATTTGCTGTAAGCCACCAATTTTGTGGTGGTATTGCCCAGAAACGGTGATGTTTCTCACCACCTAAAAAGCCCACTGTACAATGAGCAGCTTGGAAACTGACAAAATTATCTCAGGAGGTTCTTGAATGGTCTTTGTACTTCTACCTTGGGCCACTACAGTTTCACTCCAACACAACATGAAAAGTGTTCCCTTCAAACAGGAAGCAGAGCATATCAGTTCTTTGATGCAAATGTGCACAAACCCCCAGTTCACTGAGAAAAGCCACATGGCACTGCATATCTTAGAGCCACAACCCCATTGGCGTTGTCCTTCATTCTGCTGTTCCTTGTCATTTTGCCTCAGCCATACTGCTTGCAGTTGCCCCTGAACATGCCAGGTGGGTGCCTGCCTTCCTCTTTTACTGGCTGCTTCCTCTCTGCAGTGCTCTTCTAGAATCTGTGCATGACTAAGAACTTTTCAAAGTGGCCTGCCGTGACTATTTTAATTGAAATTGTACTTTGTACAATTCCCAGGATTCCCATTCACCTACATCCTTTCTGTATCACTTATTAATTTCCTATTAATTAATCTGTTCGATGTGTTTACTGTTTTAGAGATTTCTATCTATTTTGTTCATTATTGATTTTCAGTCTCACACTCCAGTGGTCTGGATACTAGTGGCTCCTGGTTCCAACTCCGGGAGACCACATTCAACATCCTGTAGACACCTTCCTCATAGCAACAGCTAATGGCACATACTCTCACCGCCCTGTGGAAGACATACCTTCTGGTATTATGGGAGAGGTGTGGTTCCATTCTTCCTGCTCCCTACCTGCCTGATTCACCCAGGTCAGAATCAGCCAGAACAGCACAGACAAAGAAGAAATCAGAGATGAGCTAAGAGTAGGACACAGGTTCCGTTCCCCACCATCTAAAGGAAGCCTGTGGGACACTGGAGCAGCTCTAGGCACAGAGAGCTATCTGCCAGTGCAGGGAATATGGGGACGCACCTTTATTAGGTTATTATCCATGCTGGTATAGTAATGTTGTCTATGCAACAACCTTTCAGATATCCTGCTCCCTTAAGAAACCCTCCATTTATATTCTTATAAATATTTTCTTATCCACAATAAGTAACTCCAGTGAACTCATAGAGTCATACAACTACAGTTGCGTGGAAGATTTCCTTTGGTCTGCCCCCTAAGTGGGAATGTAAACTCAATACTACAAATCTGGGGAAAATAGTAACAGAGAATGAAAGTCAACAAATTATTGAGAATCAGGGGTGGTGAGATAATCAGTGACTAAAGGAAATTGGAAGCTTGCTGTGTTCAGTTTGAACTCTAGAATCCATATGGTCCAAGAAGATAAGAAACTCCTGACTCCCAAAAGTCATCCTCTGATGTACACAGGACACACACACACACACACACACACACACACACACACACGCACGCACACATGGAGCAAGATAAACAGAGACAGAGGAAAAAAAAGAATGAATGAAAGGAAAATAGAAAAGCAAATACATGCAAAAATATTGAGAAAAACCTTTTTAAAACATGAGTATTGAAAATAATTTAAAAACAAAAAGAAAGGTTGACAACAAAACCATGTTTTCATTCAGAAGGCATTCAGTTTCCTGAAGTATAGTTATTGCTAAGTCAAAACTTTTATGTTTCCAATATTATAATCTATATTATTTTAATATTGCTTATAGTTGCTGAAAGAAACCTATCTTGAACTGAGCCTTGTAACAGAAAGGGATAGGAAAAAATTAGACCTTGCAAAAGATGAGTATATACAAGGGTTTGGAGGAAGGTAATATAGGAAAGAAATTAATTGATCATATTATAATCTCAAAATAACATAAATTTTAAAAATTAAATGAAATTATATTTTATTATTATACTTTATTATATTTAGTGTAAGCTTGAAACAATCTATTATCACCTAGGAAGAAGGACACTCAATGTATAGATTTGTAGTTAATAGCCTGCTAATAGCAGTAAGCTGATTCTAGTGATTACTAATGATAAGACAAAGACACATATTTTACTGTGCAAATCATACTTCAAAAATAATTATCCTCAATATGCCTCTCTGGTATTTGTCATTTGACTATTTTACCATCTTTGTGTTTCTTTGCTACATCTTAAAGTAGCAAATAGACATGTTACTTTTAGAAGATGATGAATTTCCAAATGCACTTTATATGATTTATAGAATTTAGGTTTTATTTTAGTCATTCAGTTCTCATTTAACTGTCTCTTAGCAACTTGAAAATCTTAGTAATGAAATAAATGTAGAGTTTATATTTGCATTTCAGTTTTATTTACAAACTGAGTATAATAACTCTAAATTATATGAATCTTCATTACTCAGTCTTGTGCAGTGCAGTTTTGGTGAGGACTCTATAAACGGCAGTTCTCATGGGCGAATAAGTAAACATGATTGATCATTTTCTCCCTTTCACATGTCTTTCGCACTGAGAAGGATTTCCTGGTCCCTTGTTTGTATGACTACACTCAAAAGCAGGGAGGTCTGAATAATGTGTTGCTCAACCATCACACCCTCCAGTGTATTCATCTGCTAGAGTCTACAAAACAAAGCTTCATCTACTTTTACTGGAATCTATCAAAGAAAGGTGCACTGAGCTGTGTCCCATTGCCTTTTAATCCGCTAAATTAAAGATATTGTAAAGAACATGTTCATGAAGGCAAGCCTGAGGCATTAGGCATAAGTCTCCAGGTTACGAATTCCAGGGGACTGCCTTCAGGGATCCATGAATCAGGGATATAAAATCAGTTGTTAGAAGCATTGCATTCAACTTCACTTATGTTAGTCTTTTATGTACAGATGAATTAAAATTGATCCCTTCAATTTTAGCCAACATATAGTTACTGCTGGTATCAATGTCTTTTTTATTTTTAGTACAATGGCCTTGATACACACTGCAATTAAGTGAACTATTAGAATCATGGGGACCAATGAATTATGAAATACATTCACCTTCCTGGACACATTATTTACATTGCAAGAGCATTGATATCTATTTCACCCAAATTAGGTATGACAGTCAAGGAGGAGAACGGTATACATTTTGAAGTGAAGCATTCAGATTTTTATGATAGAGACATGGAAAAGAACTGATAGCTAACAAAGCTAACGAACCCTATTGATATTAGTTGATGTAGCCAGGTGTCAACCTCCCTAAAGCCAATTCATTTGTGTGTGCATCTTATCCCTTCTTCATATATATAGCTTTCTTCCTGGGCTTTGAAGAAGAGTGTAGTTTTTCTTGTATCTATCAGGTAAACACAGATAGATCAACTCCAGGGAGGACTCTGTCCCGTTCTGCTCCTTTGCCAGATGGTTCCCTGAGCTTGCCCTGTCTGTGCCATAGCTATATCTCTAAACAACACGAGGATTATCTTCTAGAAATACAATTTTATGTACATAATACAATATACTAATATACTATTGGTTCACTCTACAGGAACTTGGGAGACGGAAAAAGTGAATATGGTTTAGAATTACGATTAGTATTGTGTGAATGATAAATTGTTGATGAGTCTTAGGATATACAAAGGCCAAAGCTGCAAATTTCACTAATGAATGAGGAGAGAGAAAGATAATATCAGTGAATCACTTCCAAAAAATCATTGCATAAATATGAACAACATTTTGTTCATTAACCCATGAAAGGAGAACCTGGCAAGTCAGGGCCCAGAACAGTTCTTTGGACTTGAAATTATAGAATGCAACTGAGTATGAAACACTCTTTACAAGAAGATATCTGATTTGTACATTTATCACTATTTAAATAACTTCCATTGGGGTTTTTTTGTGTGTATATAATGCTTTTTTTCACTCTATCTTTTGGGATCTAAGGATTGTTCTCCACATTTTGACAAAGCTTTCTAGATTTAATATACATATTTAAGTGTTATTTTTCCTGTGTTGCTTCTAGCAATGTCATTATTTAGACACAAGCTCACAATAAAGGCTTAAATAATTAATTTTGGTTTACTTCCTGGAAGCAGAAATAATAGTATTTAGAACATAGTTCAACTTGTCATTTTTCACTCATATTCTGTTAGCTAAACTATCAACAAGCAATATTATTGCAGTCATCACAAATACATAACACTTTACTTAATGATATGCCCCATTATGGTGCAAAGGAATAAATCAGAGAGAATATGTTTAGATGATAGTAAACACACTCTAAAATGTCACATTTATGTAAAGTCACAGAAGATGTAAAAGGCCTGTTTTCGGTCTCCTTTTCATTTGCACGTTGAGCTAATGGTGCACACTAGAGACTATTTCTCCGTACTAAGTAGTGTTTTATACATAATCTTTAGCAGTAAGATTTAATAAAATCCTGAAGCACTTCACAATTTTTAAATTTTTTTTTTGTTTTACTTTGTTTTGCTTTAGTTTTTCTTTTTCTTTTTTTTTTTGCATGAGAAATTTAGTTTATTCTAAAACAAGAGAGAATCAATTATATTTCCCATTACTATTTCTCCTACCTTTTCTTTTTTATTTTCTGTTTTGTTATTATTAGTTACATTTTATTAACTCTGTATCCCAGCTGTATCTGCTCCTTCAGTCCCTCCCAAACCCTACCTCTCTCATCTTCTGCTTGCCCCTTTCCAAGTCCACTGATTGGGGAGGACCTCCTCCCCTTTCATCTGATCCTGTTTTATCAAGTATCTTCAGAACCGGCTACAAAGTCCTCCTCTGTGGCCTAGCAGGACTGCTCCTCCCTTGCGGGGGTGGGGAGGTCAAAGAGCCTGCCATTGAGTTCCTGTCGGAAAAAGTTCCTGTTCCTCTTACTATGGGAAACCAGTTGGTTACTGAGCTACCACGGGCTTCATCCGCGCAGAGGTTCTAGGTTATGTCCATACATGGTCCTTGGTGGAGTGTCACTCTCAGAAAAGACCCTGTGCCTGGATATGTTTGGTCCTTGTGGGGCTCCTATTCTTTCCACATCATACAAAATCCCCTTTCTTTCATGTTTCCCTGCACTCTGCCGAAGGTTTGGTTATGAGTCTTAGTATCTGCTTTGATACACTGCTAGGTAGAGTCTCTCAGGGGCCCTCTGCGGTAGGCTCCTGTCCTGTTACCTGTTTTCTCCTATGTCCAATGCACCGCCCATTTGTCTTTCAATGAAGGAATGGATACAGAAATTGTCATATTTTTACACAATGGAATACTACTCAGCAATCAAAAACGAGGAAATCATGAAATTCGCAGGCAAATGGTGGGACCTAGAAAAGATCATTCTGAGTGAGGTATCCCAGAAGGAGAAAGACACACATGGTATATACTCACTCATATAGTCCTATAAGATATGATAAACATAATGAAATTTATACACCTAAAGAAGATAAACAAGAAAGAGGACCCAGGGTACGATGATCAATCCTCACTTAGAAAGACAAATGGGAGGTGCTTTAGTTTTTCCACACTGAAGCTCAGCTATCCAAGAAATTACTCTTTAGATAAGGCTAGTTAACTGTGGCAACACTGTATCAGCCTCCTCATTGCTGGGCTTAGAAGTATGACTTATCATGCCTGGCTTTACTTTATTGCCCCTTTACATTACTAAAGCTAATAAAACTCACGGGGTATTAGTTTGATGACAGTAGCATTTGATTAAGTAGGTTTGGCAAACAAAGATTTATACCAGGCATTTATTTACTTTCTTCACATTTTACATTTACTTTCAGATTCTTCATCAGGGAAGGTAGTTGAGGCTTAGAAAAGATCCTGTTACATACAAAACAACGAGCACACAGATTCTACATATTTGGGCACCACAGTCCTTTCCTTGGTTTCCTTGGTTCATTTGCATTGGAGGAACATAGATGAACACAACTAGACATCCAGACTCTAACACCATTGCTAGTTTCCCATAGTATAAGCAGATACTATACTGGCAGAAAAGCTACAGTTTAGGATTAGTCTTGTTGCTCTGTTCAGCACACTGGGTTTCTGTAGAAATGCCTGAAAGAGAAGCTGCCATGGGTGGTTTTGACGCACAAGAAGCATATATGGTTTAAGGAGTAAACTTGCAAAGATGGTTTTACTGCCCTATATCATGATTGTAAGGTAAATAATGTTCTAAAAAAAGAAAGACAAAGTTTTTTAAAAAAAAAGTGATCATGCAGAATGCTAATTTAAGCTGTAGCAGAGAAAGATGGTCAAATAGTCAAATGACAAATACCAGCGAGGCATATTGAGGATAATTATTTTTGAAGTATGACCTACAGAGTACAACGTGTGTCTTTGTACTGTGAGTTTTCTGTTGCAGAAACCATTCTGAAAAAAAAAAATGGATTGAGAGAAATAATGAAAATATAATGCAAAATTCCTTAAAAGTTCCCAAATAATAGCAGCAGTAAAAGCAAATTCACAGGAAGAAATTAGCATTAAGAGTTGATTTTTTAAGTCAGCTCCATTGATCAATAAATAAAATATGGTAGTTTTAATTATGTAAGAAAATATGATGGTAGATTATTATTTTTCAGTGATTCATTAACTTACAATGAAGATGGTCTTAAGCATACAAAGAAAGTGTGTGGTACAAGGACAGCAAAAGGCTTCGAATGCACATGTCTGTCCTGATCAATTTGTAGATGCTGTCTGGGGAGATACACGGAGAGCGTTTTTCTCAGTTTCCAGGGGATGACATGCCATGATTGATTAGAGCGTAGAAGGCTGACTCACTCAAACACAATTTGCCTATATCTACCTTGCTTTCTTCATTTCAAAGGAGAAGTAAATTAAACATTAGCACTGTCATTTCAGTTAAAAATGCCTTTTTGGAGAACCATATCTGATGTGTCACACCAATCTACATGCACATCACCTGACTTACCTTTCTGTAACGCAGTACAAGGCAGAGGGTAGGCAGTAACTTTTCTCACACACTTCATTCTCACTGTTTTAATAGTGCTCAGTGTGCATTACTGACTGTTGTCTTAGAGACCAGGCATGCACTGAGCACTCACATCCCTCCTCAGTAGGCAGGAAGCTTCTGGAATTGGTTTAGGGTAACATAAACTAGAGGGTCCAAAGACAAAATGACTCATTAATGACATACATGGTATTAAGTCCCAGTCTGGCTGAACTTAGTGAAGTTATGGGCCATGACCCCAGCTGTCCACCATAACACATCTGAGAGAAGCTAGGAGGACCTTGTGAAAAACACAGTGTCCCAAATAAAGTTAGGAGGCAAAAATAAGACTCAACTATTCTTTCTTCAAAGAGTCCTTTAACTATTCTGGTTTTTATAATATTGCAAGACAAAAACTATGTGTATAGACACACATTTTATTTATATATTATAAAATATAATTATGTTATGTGAAATTCTACCTTTTCAGGACATATAATTCATATTTAATCCCTTACAACAACCCATTCATATTATATATATGATACAGGGTTTCTCTATGTAGCTTTGGCTGTCCTGGACTCACTTTGTAGACCAGGATGGCCTCGATCCACCTACCTGTGCCTCCCTAAGTGATGGGATTACAAGAATAGGCCACTGTACACAGCTTGTATTCTTTAAAATTACACACACACAACAAAATATAAAAATGTTAGTGTTTGTCCAACCTTTACATGTAATAAGAAGTATTTATTATTAATTGATAAGCAAGATGCCCATCTACCCATGTATTCAGCTATGATCTCCAATTTTTTTTCACTATCTTTTAATATATTTTATGGAAAACTAGGTTCAAAATCTAAATGTATAGTTTTATTTAATCAGGATTCTACTTTCTTTTAAGAGCATCATTTTGACTTGTGAAATTATACAATATTCCTTAAATTACTTCTTTACCTGGGCAAGATATTTTTCTTTTGTCTCAGCATGACTTTGATAGGTATATAAAAGTACAGCACCCTTTCTTGCTCTCAAGTAGACCATGCTCTTTGAGGATTAAATATTAACATTAGTATGGATTTAGGCATAAAATGATTATAATATATCTTATATATTTAAATTGTAGAAATATGGATGAATACTAGCTAACTATTAGACTTGGGGAGGGAAACTCATTACAAATAAAGAAATGAACATTGAAAAACTTAATTTTATCAATTGGTCCAAGAGTGGGAAAGTAGGATTCGGACACGCAAAAGGCAAGCCAACTATGGCACTCATGACATTTGCATTATGCAGCTGACTACTCTAGATTGAGTTGAGTTAAAATGAGCTTATTTTGTGCATGGATTTGAATTAGATCTATGAAGGCTTATGTTTTTGGTTAAAGTGCTTAATATAAAAAGTATTCATACGTGCATAAAGAACAGAGAAACTTAGGTTTTTTTTGTTTTTTTGTTTTTGTTGTTGTTGTTGTTGTTGTTACTGTTTTGAGTTACAAAGCAGAAAGGCATCTAGTACAAAGTGAACCCTGCCATGTAGAAAGATGATGATTTGGGGGTCATGTCTAAGCTATTTTGTAAGACTGTTTCAAAATAAAATATTTAAATAAACGGAAAGTGTGGTAGGAAAAAATAACAGAAGAAGAACTGGAGTTAGTAACCAGATAAATGATACTAATATACCTGAAGTATTAAAATAAGAATAGACTGTATAAATACAGTCTATAAATACAGTATATAAATACAGTCTATTTATACTAAATACGGTGGAGTTGGGATGTAAGAAAAAAATGATAAGAAAAAAAAGGCACTGGGGAGTATGAGGATTAGAGCCACAGTTTTTGGAAGGCAGGGAGAGGGGATCCCTGCGAAAGGATGGCTAGCTTAAATAGCCGGGACTGATGAGTCCTAAAACTTCAACAAAAAAATCCTGCCTCAGTGAATAATGTGATCAATTGAGAGAGTAAAGAATTAAAAATTAGTTTTTCTCAGAAGTATTGGTTCAAAGTTTAAAGTACAAGCCTGTGCAAAGGCCAGATAGGTGGAGACATGTCCAGCCACCTGTGGGAAGGAACCAGCCTTACTGCATTCTTTTCCTGCCCACTAGAGATACAGTTGCTAGGAAACTGGCCCAGATAGACCCCTCTCCTAGGACAGCAAAAGAAGGGATGGCATATTAATAGTTTGGGGGCTTTTCTGTGTCCAGTCAGTTCAAAATGCAACATCCACTTTTGTGTTTCAACCAATAGATGCTTGCCAGGTACCTTTGTGCACTCTGGGAGACCAGAATCTTTAAATCAACCACCTAACCTGAACACAAGGCTCTCTGCTCTCAAATAACTGGCAATGAGGCTATGAGCAGAAGCTATAGGTTGTAATAAAAAATATCCTCATGTTTTGCAATGGACTTGACTCCTGGTGGTCTTTTGGGGTCTCCCAAATCGACCAAAACAGTTATTGACAGAGATGCCTAGAGTCAGCCCCAAGTCTCCACATGCTTCAATATGCATTTGCAGATGCACCCACAGACATATGTGCATATCCACACACATTTATGCCCACAGCACAGACATAAGCACGTGAATAAAGAAGATTGCACTGCAAATTAATTTTATTTTAAGCAAATGCTACAGCTGAAAGTAAGTCTCGTGGATTATTTAGAGAAAGTCAAGATAAATGTATGGGTTTTTTTGTTTGTTTTCTATATGTCAAACAATTCATATAACAAAATGGCCTTTCATAATTCATAGAGAAAGGAGGTTCACCAAGTAAAGTACCTCTTCAAAAATGTGTGAGATAAGAGTTGGATTAAACGGTTTTGAACAGAATATACCTTGTGTGGTTGGTATACGTGATGTCTAATGTTATACTCATTTACACATAAGGAAACTGTGTGATATTAATTTCATTCAAAAGTTTTTGATAAGCAAATTGTAAGAGTTCGGCAACTATATTTTTTCCTAAATCTTGAGACAGATTCATTTTCATAATGTACTACAGGAGTGTTTCTCAGCCTATGGGTGTGACCCCCAAAGGGGTCATGTATCAGATTTACAATAAGACTCAAAACTGTAGCAAAGTTTACAGTTATAAAGTATCTCAAAATAATTTCGTATTTAGAGCTCACCCCAACTTAAAGAACTGTGTATTAAAGAGTTGCAGCATTAGGAAGGTTAAGAACCATTGGCCTGCAGGAAATAGACCAGGCAGAGAGAAGAATTCTTAAAAGTCACAGAATGAATTTGAAAGTGATCTGAAAATGTCATGAATTAAGTAACTCATGGGCTTAGACAACTTTACCAAAAAATTACAACCTTCAGTAGTGCAGACAATGAGGAAAATACTATAAATTTTGACTTTGTCACTTAATGAATATATTTTTAAACTCTTACATTTATATAGCTATTTCCACTGTCGAATGAAAACCAACCCCCGACATGATTTACGGATGCATGAACAGTTCAACTCAGTTCCTCGGTGGCAGCTCTGTTTCTAGACCTGTAATGGGATGGGTTCCAGAGATATGGGGTGACTCCAGCTGAAATTCCTAGTGGCTGGTGTCATGGAGATTAGAGAGACTACCTTCTAACCAGACAGAGCTTCTGGAGGAGAGGAAGGAACATCAAAAACCTATATAATATAAACTTCCATCTAGAATTTACCCTTTCTTCAGGCATGTAGAGATTAAGAAAGAGCAGAGATCAAGGGAATGTGCAACCAATGCCAGACCCAACCTGATACTAAGTCCATGGCAGAAGCCAACCCCTGACACTACAAAAGAAGCTCTACTGTGTTTGCATACAGGAGCCTAGTATGGCTATCCTATGAGAGGCTCTGCCCAGGAATGGATTGAAATGAAACTGAGATTCACAGCCAAACTTTGTAGAAGAGTTGGTTGGGGAGGGTAAGGATGGGCCGACCCAGAGGGGACAGGAGTTCCATAAGAACACCAACAATCCCGACTAACCTGGGCACAGGGGGGCTTGAGGAGACTGAAGCACTAACCAAGGACCAGGCATGGAATAGACCTAGACCCAGAAAGGAGTGGAGGCTGTCTGTGACATGGTATCTGTTGCATGTCTTTTGATAATTTCATCCTGGAGTGGCTGCCTTGAAAGGACACTGTACAAGAGGAAATACACAGTCCTGTTCAGATTGGTTATGCTGCAACAAGTTTGTGTGTGTTGGGGGGAGTTCTCCCCCTTTCTGTGGGGCAGCAGAGGAGGGATAGTGAGATAAAGGAGAGAAAGAGGAAGGGACCAAAAGGAGAGGAGGGATGGGGCTACAATTGAAATGTTAAGTGAATAACTAAATAAAAACATAATTAAATTGGGTGCTTGTAGAGAAATTTTAATTCAGCCACATGGCTACTCTGGCATCACATCCACAGATGTAGATGTGTGTGATCTGGATGGAATACAGACATGCCCTTAGTATACACCTTTAATCTCCCTGGCTGGAACAAACATCTTTAATTCCTTAGTCTGGAATATAGACATGCCTTTAGTTCCATTAATTTCAAACATCTAATTGAGGGACAGACAAAGTGAAGAATCAGATAATGCAGAATGATTCAGAAATAGGATATGCCCAACTCTTATGAGAGAATAGACAGAAGAGAGAAGCTGTGTAAAAGCAGCATAGAGAGAGTACGACAGTTCACTGAGTAGCGTTGATTAGAGTACAGAACAGGAATACAGTAGAGCTCATGCAGTCAGTACAGCATAGGTCAGTGCAGTTTGGTTGACTTCAATTGGTGCAGGCAGTGGAGTTCAGTTGGTGGAGTTCAGAGGAAATTTTAGAAGCAGAGCAATTCAATGAAAATTTAAGAGAAGGCAGTTTGAATCAGTCGGCTTGGGGAAGAGTTTTGAGCCATACAACTGAAATTCACCATCTAGCCAGAATTCAGAAAGAACTGGAAAGGGTGAGTTTATTCAGCAGTAAGTCTCAAGGATGAAAACCTTTTAGGCCTAGGTTAGCAGATGAAGGCTGAAAGCCTAAGCCTTCTAGGCCTAGGCTTGCAGAAACTTAGGTTGAATGGAGGCTACAAGTTTCTAGGCACAGGGCTAGGCATTTTTAGATTGAAACACACTGGGTTCAGCCCAATCTGTGTATTAATAAAGCTTGCGTAAGGCCATCATCTCATTCCATCATCTGAAGAAATAAAAACTGAATTTATAGATATTGTATTTTTACTTAAACAGGACCGGAATAAGGATGACATCATCTGATATGATATCATGAAGCGGAAAAAAAAAACTCATGGAGCTAGGTAAAACTGCAGATAACTACAAAGGGAGAATTCGTTATTCCCAGAGATAAGCCCTTTTATTGTTTATATATTTCCATGTGGTCATCCCTGAAATCATATACATAGAGCAACACTAAATGGATGCTTCAGGTTATATTTATATGTTTGTTTGTGTGTGTGTATATATATATATATATATATATATATATATATAGTATTGTATATATTTATGTATAGTAAGAAAAGAAGATCATTAAATTAAGAAGGAATAGGGGTACATGAAAGAAAAAAGTGGAATGAATCAAAATGAAGGGCATAAAATTTGTTTATATTTTAATTAAAATAAATATATATTAAAATCAGGCTGTTGAAGCAGATGCTGAGACTCATAGGGTCTCAGAATCTTATGGAAGAAGGGAGAAACAGAAAGACTTGGAGGGGAAAGGAGCTCCACAAGGAGACCTAGAGAGCCAAAAAAATTCTGGGCTAGGAGTCTTTGGAGAAACTGATGAATCAACCAAGGACCTATACCTCTGCTCAGAGGTAGCCCATGGGCAGCTCAGTCTCCAAGTGGGTGCCCTAGTAAGGGAACCAAAGACTGTCTCTAACATGGACTCAGTGACTGGCTCTTTGATCATCTCCCTCTGGTGAGGTAGCCTAACTAGGTCACAGAGAAAGAGGATCCAGACAGTGTTGATGAGGTCTGAAGTCTAGGGTCAGATGGTAGAGAAGGAGGTGCTCCCCTATCAGTGGGCTAGGGGAGAGACATAGTGGGGTAAGAAGGATGGAGGGTGGGAATGGCAGAAGGAGGAGCTACAGCAAGGATACAACGTGGATAAATTATAATAAATAGTATTAATAAAGAAAAAAACATAAAAATAAATTAGATACTTCCTTTTTACTTTTTTTTTTGCTGCTTCCAATTAATATGTTATTTCCTTAACATATTTGTTACATTTATTTACTTATAATTAATTTGTGCATGGTGGAATGTGGGTGCACACATTAAGATTAAAGGATAATATTAGGAATCGGTTCCTGCCCTCCACCATCCTGGGTTCTAGGGATGGAGCTCAGGTTGAGAATTGGCAGCAAATGCTTTTACACACTGAATCATTTCAACAAGCCCAAACTATCTTACTTTTAAAACTGAAATTCAAGGGCTATAAAATTGCTAGAACAAAATTGGACTCACAGAGTATACACACTCATTATCAGTATAAATTTTGGATAAAAATATTAATTCTAGAACGGATGGCTCAAGATTCTACTGGAAGTACATTTTAATATAAAGTGCAAATCTCATTAATTTTTATTTATATTGGTTTTATTTTTAATTTACAATTCACAGAGTTATATTCAAACTTTCTAGGTATGACAAATGCATATAATTATATGACCATTATCCCAAAAATAAAGACCATATTTATTCTAAAACTTTCTCAGACCACTGTTAAATCTCATTCATGAGACCCCAAAGTTGGACTTCTGTCCCTGGAGTTTTTATTTGGTTACTAGAAATTCTCTTCTTCCCATCTTATTTTTTTTTGTTGTTGTTGTTTTAAACTTTTAATTTAATATTTACAATGAGCTCAAAGCTCATATACACTAAGATAATGGTGTTGTACTAATCTCTATCCCCAGCCCCAATGTCCTTGCAGTTTTAAATCAAAGAATGTCATTTAATACACCACATGCTCTTTTGATTCCAGCTTCTTCTTTTTTTTTTTTTTTAGCATACATGATTTTCAAGTTTATCCATGTTATCGAATAGTTTCTCTTTATTGCTAACTAAAGTGTAAATAGAACAATTTGCTTATTTATTCACCAGTTGACAGAGGTTTGGCTTGCTTCCAGTTTTTAGTGACTATAAATAAAACCCTTATGAATATTCATATAAATTGTTTTGTATGGATCTGTGATTCCATTTCCCTTGGGTAAACATCCAGTAATGCTCCTTGCTGGGACACGTATTAATTGTATATTTAACTTGGTAATAAACAATCAGCCCACATCTGTTTCTTAAGTCTGAAACATTTTTAGTCACAGAAAATGTCCCTGGTGCTTACAAAAAGTAGAAAGAATGAAAGAGAGAACGTTCATTACAGACTCTGGTGGTTTAAGCGCATTCCATAGGCTCGTAAGTTTTAAACACTGGGCCCAAAGTCAGCCTCACTTGAGGAGCTTGTGGAATAATAGCAGGTAGAGCCTTGCGTCACTGTTGTGGGCTCTGAGATTTTATAACCATACTCTGTTTCCTGTGAGTGTTGAAATTGTGCTCTCTCAGATTTTTTCCCTTACTGCCTGCTGCCATACCTTCCTGCCATCATGGATTCCCCTTGGAATGGACAGACAAACTTTTTCTTCTATAAGTTGTTTTTGGTCATGGTAACAACAGAGAAATGGCTTATACAGTGATGCATGTAACAGAACTGCCATTGTCTCACAGTGCCCCTTTCTGATCCCCATAGACAGTAGATATACATTTGGTACATACACAGCATAGATGAAAATATTTGTATTCAGTTAAAATATCCGTGTACATAAAATAAAATAGAATAAAAATTAAAAGTAAGCAAAAGTAATATGAGAGTATTTTATTTTATTGAAGTATAAATAGAAATTCAGAAAAAATAACTTTTAAAAATGTTCAAAAGATGGATCAATTGATACATGTATTTATTTTTATATTTTGCAAATTAGGAAATTTCCAAAATGATATCAAGTGTAATGTCAGATTTCTCAATTTGTTAAGAAATATCATCTTTTGTGTTTTACTACAGACACACCACTGTAGTATGCCTATTTTTAGAACTATTAAAATACAAAAACAAGTTTCAGGTCATCATCAAGCTCATCCTTTCAGAAGAAAATTTGTATTTTTTCTCATATTATTTTAATGTATGTTTTACATTATTATAATTAAAATAATGGACTGTATATTTTAAAATTTAGTGCGTACACATATATCCAAATAAAATTAAACCATCGTACATATATGCAGCTGGGAAGGTGAGAGCCAGACTGGAGCAAGAGTAATCTCATGTACGACTGTTTCTTGGGCCTGCATGTCTTGGCCCATGTAGCCTCCCCACCCACCTCTGCCACCCTTGATATAGCCATGTAGTCTGGAAGCCAGCTTACAGGTTAAACTTCCTCTCTTTTTATAAGTTCATGTCCAAGAAACACCTGGAATTCCTTTTTATGCAAATAAGGCATTCCCATTATGCAGGCTCCAGTCAATGATAAACACTCACTTCCATTGCTCTTCCTCATCCCTAAAAGGTTTTAATAGCATTTGTTACCCCCAGTTAAAGAGCTGCCTTCCTGGAGCTGTCTCCCAAGAAGGCTGTTTCTCCTGCACCTGCCATCTCCTGAGATCCTGCGTTATACCCCACCACCCATCCTAGCTAAGATTTTTTTTCCTCAAGTCAAGTCCAGTGAACAAGCCTGAATATCTCAAAGGGTGAGCAGAGTCAGGATGACATACCAACACAGTATATTATTCTCTATAGATAAAAAAAGTTAGCTAGGCTGCATAGACATTCATCGTGGATGAATGGGTAAAAGTAATGCTCTATAAGTTAACAGCAGAATATTCATAAAGAAGAATGTAATCTCCTTTGCAAAAAAATAATTGAAATGTATGGTATTGTTGTTGTTGTTCTTTTTATTTTTAGATAAGCCTGAAAAGGTGAGGCAAGGATTTTATCTTCTCTCTCGCATGTAAACAAATGTTACTTGAATGTTCAATGATGATTAATAGAAGTCTGGAAGGCTGTGAATTAGGATTGAGGGGATAAGGAAAGGGTATATTTATTAGACCATGACTTTATGAATGTGGGAGCATATCAATTTGAATTTGATTAATGGATATAATTAATAAATGTTAGTCAAAAAGAATTTTAAAAGCTTAAGTTCACTTTATGTATTAGCTAGAGGTATTTACAGGAACATAACTTATAAAATGAAATATACTCGTGTGTGTGTGTGTGTGTGTGCTTGTGTGTGGTCCAGCTAGTCCAACAATGGCTCTCTACCAACAGAGAATGATCTATGGGGATGGATGTGTCATTTGGTCTTCAGTATATTCCAGAATCTTGAAGAAGTAGGTTCTAATGCCAGTGAAGAAATAGACTCGCTAGAGATAGAGATCCAGTTCAAACTAGCAAAGAGAGCAATCTGTCTTATTCCATGCACTTTGTGTAGACTACTATTAGAATGTATGGACCAGATTAATAGAGTATCTTTCCCCATTAAAAGACCTGGATCAAAGATAGCTCTCTCTGCTTCAAATAATTAAATTAAGGAAAAAAAATATCCTCTATAGGTGTAACCATACAAATAGTTTTACTTAATTCCAGATGTAGTCAAGTTGGCAACCAAAAATTGCCATCACATGTTCTAAAAATGGAATGGTACATGGCAAAACTATTAAAAGATCTTACTTGACTAAGAATGTAGCTTAGAAATAAAGGCTATGCAGTGTTCTCAGTTTGATTTCTAACACCACCATGAAAAAGAAAACAAACAAAATTTGGATTTGTCTTCCCTTAGAAGAGAACATTAAAAATATCTACACATATATATTGCACAAAATACTATATACAGAAGAGTAATCTAAATTTCCAGTACCAGGCATTGTTTTACTGTTGTTGAGAAGGTCTTAAATCAATTAGAGAGTTGATGGTCGCTGTCTAGGTCACCTTGGCAATGCACCCTTCAGGTTATTTTACCATGTTGTTCATTGATTTCCATACCTAAGGCTCACAGAACAATGCTGGAGTTGGGCAGAAAGACTGTAAGGACCAAAAGATCAGGAAGTTTTCTGTGAAATTGTGTCTCACCATCATTATAGCTCAAACATGAACTATACAGAACAAGAACAGTGCCAATGAACACAATAAAGTGGAAAAGAGAAAGCCAATGATGCTTTAACTATACACAAAAAACTATGGGCTGCATTGTTTTCCTCTGTGGCCTGGCAAGGTTTCTCAACCGTGAGGGGAGGTGATCAATGAGCCTGCCACTGATGAGATCTGATAAGCTAGGGTCAGAAGTAAGGGAAGGCGGACCTCCCCTATCAGTGGAGTTGGAGAAGGAAATGGGAGTGAATAAGGAAGGGGGCTACCGCTGGGATACAAAGTGAATAAACTGTAATTAATATAAAAATTAAAATTAAAAAAAAAACTATGAGCAACTGGGGAAAGCTGAGAGCAGAGGTTGTAGTTTTCCCCAGGGAAGACCTTGCCAAATAGTTATCCAATACCAAATGGTCATTCCTGAAAATATATATCAAGTAGCAAAAAGACTAAAGAGGTTAGATATAACAATGAATGAGAAAAGAGGCCCACGAATTTGAAAGAGAGTAATGAAGCATATATGAAAGGAGAATTGTGGCCAGCTCTTTGATCACCTCTCTCTGAGAGGTGCAGCCTTGTCAGGCCACAAGGGAAGATGATGCAGCCAGCCCTGGTGAGACCTGATAGGCTAGAGTCAAATAGAAGGGGAGGAGGACCTCCCCTATCAGTGGACTAGGGGAGGAGTATAGGTGGTGAAAGGGGAGGGTGGCCAGGACTGAGAGGAGATGGGGGAAGATGACTATAGCCACAGTGGGGATACAATGTAAATAAATTGTAATAATAAATAAATAAATAAATAAATAAATAAATAAATAACTTTTAAAAAGAACTACAGCATAATCTTAAAAGTTACATTGTAATTACATTGTAGTCTCAAAAATAAAATGACAAAATAATCACTATATATTATACATAAAATTCTTAATTATATATGGATACACATAGTTCTTTATGTTACTGTACTTTGAGAAGTTTGTTCTCTTTGAAGAGATAATTTCAAAAATTCCCATAATCCATGCTTACTTTATGCTGTTTATAAAATTCTTAATTATTTATGTATTCACATAGAGCTCTTTATGTAATGTTGTTTTACTTTTCATAAATTTTGTGCAATCATTATAATCACCAAGGGACGTGTTCTAAATTATTAAATAGTAAATGACAAGTGGAATTGAAGACAAAGACTATTCCCCAAATCTTATGCACTTTTTAAGGAAATTTGCTTTTCTTTCTTCATAAGTAAAGCCAAGAAATAAAACCCGATCTAATAAAGCCATTCAATTTATAGCTTTAAAATCTTATCTTTAAGTTTTGGATATTTCTTTAGCATGTCTTGGCATTGCAATAGGAGCCAGTTTATGAAGCTGGCAGTTTCTTTATCTTAAATTTCTAACTCTAGCTACCCTTGTCCTCTCTAAACAAACCAATTCCCTGTTATTTATCTAATATTTTATATCATTGTTCTTCTTTGCAGAGTGATTGCAAAGAATTCTGGGTTAACTGTGAGTTGAATTATAGATGCCTACGTGAAAGCCTGCCAATTAGTTATCCAATTAATTATCCAAATGAATGAAAAGATGCATTACCTTTAAATTGGAAGTAAATATACAAAACAGAATCAGAAGCTGTGATGGAGGCATTTAAGTATTTATTTTCATTCCTGAGTTCAGGTGATGTTAGGATAGCATAAATGGGTGTTGGTAAAGCCACCAGTGCTTTCTAACGCATTTCACAAATGGATTGGGATGAAAAACAAAATTTAAAGCGCTAACCAGAACCATAAGATTTCCCACATAATTTTAATACTTGAAAGCTGAATAATTTAGAGATGATAAAGTTTAAAATATAAAGTGATAGAATATCACTTTGACATTCAGTCAACAGGACTTAAGCCAGCATGTCTCTGACACTGCAGTTGTTGGCTTTGTATTGTCAATTGTAATTCCACTTTCCTGCTAAGTCGATACAATTATATTACTACAGGGACTTCATTACAGCCACAGGAAAGACAGCAGCTGAGGTATACAATTTTCTTCCTATGATGCCAGCAGTACTAAACCGTTATGGGAACAATGGTCTACAAAAGAACAATAAAAGTTGCTGTCTTAAATATTGTTAAGCCATTAAATCATCTGACAAAAAAATAGCAATGTCATTAAAAATGTAAAAAATGAACAGAAGGGAAATCTCTCTTTTCCCATTTGTCTGATTTGAGGAGGTTGCTACAAATATGATATTTCCAGCTTTTCATTTAAATGTAATTCAGAGTTTGTTTTGTACTCGGTGTTTAGATTCTTATTGTTCACTTCAATGGATCTAAAATTTATGAAGATTGGATACGGTGTACATAAATTAGTAAAAAGTACAGTAATGACATGTTTTCTTGATTATATTCCTATTCATAATAGCATAAATTTCAGAACATCCACATCCACATCTTTTGCCCCATAGCGTAGCATTACAGCCCTCCTTTTAGACTCCACAGCTTGAAGTGTATATACTAAAACTCATGTTCATAATTCCACTTTACAGCCACATGTTAATTCTCTCTCTCTCTTTCTCTTTCTCTCTCTTCTCTCTCCCCCTCAGTTTTATCTCTCTGGTCAGTCTTATCTCCTCTGAATTGTTTTCTACTATCTGCTTTCAAAAATGTATCTTTTACACATTCTTGAATTTTCAAATACCTACTACACATTACCACTTTTCTTTTTGTAAAGAAGCCATGGCATCTACAAATCAAAACAACAAGGCAAATACCATTTTGTCTAAGCACACCAAAGACTGATAATTATAAAACTGTCCTTACTTAAAATTCTAAGAAACCTTCATGAGACTATTCCATGTTGTGTGATGCCAATGTTCCGCTCAATTTTAATGAATAGTAATTAGTGACCATGCAATAAGTTCAATTCAGTGATTGAAACATTACTGAAGGAAATGATATTATCCTGGAAAGGTACAAAGGGTGTTATTAAGCATGTACATCACTTCAATAAAAACAGTGCACCTTAGAGTATTCATTAAACAAATTATGGGGGTATGTCTATTAAGTATTTTATTTATCCAGTTAGCCTATAATATGTGGATCTACTGCAGGTTTTATTTATTTGTTTTTGCCACCAGATTAAAGACCTGAAGGCAGAAGCAGGTTCTTAGAAGGATATAAGACAAATATCATTACCAAATAAATACAGATGAATATCAGAGCAGAAAAGGCAAAGGCATGGGTCTTTCCCTTAGTTTTTGGTAGGAATGCAGGTATGGTGACATCTGAACCTTGAGCTTCTGAACTTCAGTACTGTAAGACAATTTATTTATGTTGTTTAACCCACTTAGTTATGATTGTTGTAACAATAGCAGTCAGAAAGTACTTCCTTTCAAAGAAAATAAAGTCACAATCTTTACCCTCACAGTGTGTCAATTTTCAATTTCAAAAGTATGGTTGCAGTCCCAAAAGTGCCTGTTCCAAAGCACTGAGATGTCCTGAAGATAAAAGTTAAACAATCTCCAAAAGATAAAGAATGAAAAATAAACTTTCAAGTTTTGTTGAAAAATAGTTGTCTATTGAATGATATACTGAGTGATAATACAGTGGATTAGATTTCATTCTGAGATTTCTCCTTTAAGGGAACTAGCTGAATTTGACAAAAGGGTTATTATTTGATAAGATAGCACTTTAGGGACTTGATATCTATCAGAATCACTTAGAAAGTTGTTTTCTTAAATGCAGGTGGCTGAGTGCCATCATCAGAGTTTAGAGTGTGATTCAGAGAATTTGCATCTTTATAAGATTCTAGATGATGTTGACATGGGCTCTCTAGGGAATACCCTTGAAAAACATGGATACAACAGCAGGAGCATGCTTCTGAGATGAGCTAAGCTCAGACAGTTGTCTGTCCTTTCATAGACATGCTGTGTTTCTGGTGACATTCGCCTTTCCAAACAAGCTAGCATTATGGACACAAATTTGAATAAATGCAAATCATTGAAACTAGATGAATTATAATAAATTTATCTTAGATAAAAATACCAAGTCTAAAAAATATTTTGCCTGTTAGATAAGGAATACCTGTTTTTTACCTCCTATATTTTATCAACCTTAAGCTAAAGATTAACATATATATCTGTAGTATATTCAATTTGGCATGTACGATTTTTAGATAGGAATAATTTAAGTCGAAATAGTAAATACCTGGGTACCACATTGAAAAATACAGAGTGATCATCATCAACAGAATTTTTATAACAGCCATGCATATACACACAGACACTAACAGATATTCAGGCACAGTTCTTGTTTGCTTGTTATTTTGGTGCTGTAAATTGAATGTTATGTCCCTGCATGCGACTATGCCATGGTGATGTACTTCCAGCCTCTCATCACATATTTCTTCATACTTTGAAAAGTAGGGTCTCTGGCATAAACTCAGGGGCTAGCTCTTTGACTCTCTCCCTCCTCCCCCAACCGTGGGAGGAACAGCCTAGCCAGGCCACAGAGGAGGACATTGCAGCCAGTCCTGGTGAGACCTGAGAAGCTAGGGTCAGATGGAAGAGGAGGAGGCCCTCCCCTATCAGTGGACTTAGAGAGGGGCAGGAAGGAGATGATGGAAGGAGGGTGGGATTGGGGGGTTAAATGAGGGAGGGGGCTACGGCTGGGGTACAAAGTAAAAATCTCATCAATATAAAAAATAAAAATTTAATTAAAAAAAGAAAAAAAGCCATGTACAGTTACTGGACCTGGACATGGTCCATAAATATTTGATCCATCCTTTGTCAGGAAACTATTAACTAACATGACATGACAAAAAGCTGGTACCTTTTATTAATCATCATTAGTGGGTTTTAAAATGACTTTAGCTCACACAAATTTTCACAAGTGTTGAATCGTTTAATAATCTAAACATAGGTCTAAATAGTGAACATTTCCTTATAGTTTGAACTTGATAAGGTATCAAAACTAGCATGTCTGTGAGAGTCAGTATATCCACATAAATATATGTACCTACAGGTACACATAGATGCTCTTGGACCCCTCCTCCACACCCAATTAGGCCAGGTTCTGGCCAGCAAAATAAACTATTCCTTAAGCAACACTATAATTAGATGATGTGTATGGAAGACAGAGCTCTGGGTTGACTTCCTATGATTCTTCTGTCTCAAGGACCTCCATCAATCAAAAGCCTGTTGGCTTTGAACTATTTTCCACTCTTTCTCCCTATTATACTATAAAGAAGAGTGTCAACATTTTTAAATTCTAATGCTCTCCCATCTTTGATACTCTTTAACTTGTACTTGGTAAGACACATATAGTAAAAGTAAGAAAGACAAACTTTTTTTCTTCAAGAAACTCATTGAAAAAAAAATGGCAAAGCCTTAGTGACTAGCACATTAAATTATTATTCTCAGTTTTTTTTTTTTAAATGAAGCTCAACCTTGTTAACATTGTACAAAGCTGTTTATAAGTTTTACTGAAGGGGACAAAAAAGATAAGGTTGTTTATTTGTAATAAAAATAGGGCCACTCAAAATGAATGGAGGGTGCAGGCTCATGAAGCCACAACAGCTCTCAGCCCTGCAGCTCATCAGTTCACTGTGTTAAATAATAGGAGGTATAAAAGCTGCCACCTTCAGATAGATGGACTTTGAATCTTCTAGACAGGTTGTGGTTCTATCTCACTTAGTATCTGTCATAATGATAGGTGGGCATATGCCCAGCAGTGTGTGTAAGCCTTTCATGTAAATGGATTGATAGCCCTGGATACAGCTCTTTACGGCGGGCTTTGGGCAAACAGTTTTGCAGACTCTCCTCAATTACAGGATGGTAAAGAAGAAGCCTGCAAAGCTTCATTGTGTCTAGTGCCTAGGATGGTGTTATTGAGAGAATATGATAGAGCATATAGGACCAAAGAATGGATGCATTTGGATGCACCATTTTAATGAGAGATAAGATATCATCTCTTATAAATCTCAATTGCACTATGAGAGACAGTTAATGCACCAAATGTGCTTTTATGAGTAAGAATTGGTGTATGTTTTAAAGGAATGTAAATATTCATTTCTAATAAAGTGTTTGTGGCTTATTGTTTTTATTCTTTGTGAATTAAAGCCGGTACTATTGGAGTTTGTAACAACAGCCATTTCAGAAACACAAAATCATTGCTTTAGATAGAATATATGGTTTCTGCTAGAATTCAGTAAGTGTTAGAAAATCTTCACACCTCCCCCCTCCAAGAAAAGCTACATACTAAAACATGGTCATGGATTATACAGAATTCTAATCAAGCCGCAGCTGCCACACATGGTATCCTCCAAAGCCACATCTTCAAAAGGTAAGCTTCAAGCAATCTTTAATCTGTCAGTCACATCATCGGCTCATTTTAAACTAATTTCAAATTTATGTTCCTAACAATTTAATTAAGATTTCAGATTCTACTCTCTTGTTTTAGTCATCTAAGGGGCTTCCAGTCACACACCTTCGGCTCTATATGACCAGTGGCCTTGATTTGGATTTTAGCCATAATTTCACCTTCTCTTTCTCTCTCACTATTCATCCATATTAACTCTCAGTTATTTTTATCAGCAAACAAATAAGAATCTAGACCTTCTCCCTCATAATATTAATTTATTTATATGAATAAAATCACCAATATCTTTCTGCTTCTGGTATATGTCACTCAGGATGATCTTTTCTAGCTCCCACCATTTGTCTGCAAATTTCATGATTTCTTCTTTTTAATTGTTGAGTAGTATTCTATTGTGTACGTGTACCACAATTTCTATATCCATTGCTCCACTGAGGGACATCTGGATTGCTTCCAGGTTCTAACTTTATGAATAAAGCTGCTACAAACATGGTTGAACAAATGTCCTTGTTGTGTACTTGAGCATATTTTGGATATAAGTGGGTACCCTAGTAAGGGGAACAGGGATTGTCTCTGGCATGAACTCAGTGGTTACCTCTTTGACCTCCCCAACCCCCATGAGATGAGCAGCCTAGCGAGGCCACACAGGAGGACATTGCAGCCAGTCCTGGGGACACCTGATAAGCTAGAATCAGATGGAAGGGGAGGAGGACCTAACCTATTAGTCGACTTAGAGAGGGGCAGGGAGGAAATGAGGAAAGGAGGCTGGGATTGAGAGTGAATGAGGGAGGGGGCTACATCTGGGATACAAAGTAAATAAACTGTAATAAATATAATAAATAAAAATTTAATAAAAATCACCATTATCTTCCTACATAATTCAATTTGGAATACATTTTCATTTTAATACATTGTAATTTATTTTAATCTCAATACTCTGTGACACATTGACTTCCATTTGAGGTTACAGTCCACTAATTCCACCAACAACCCTGCTACTTTGGCATATCCCTCATGGAAGCAAAGCCTAGTATGAATATCAGTATCATAAACACATGTTCATGGCCTTTGTTTCTCCCTTCCATGCCTTTTTGTATTATCTTGTTCAAATTTGCCTCAGCATTTGAATTCTTGGGTAACTTGTTTGACCATAAGAACAAGAGACAGGACCTGGTACATCCTAATTTAAATGTATCTTAATATGCTAAACATACTAGATAGTGCCTGAAACTTGATTCCTTTACTGGGGCTAGAGCTGACAATATATATGTATGTGAGCATGTATCTCCCTCTCTCTCAATCTCTCTCTCTACATATATATATATATATATACACATATACATATATATACATATATGTATATATGTATATATATATACATATATGTATATATGTATATATATATACATATATGTATATATGTATGTAAAACATTACTCCAAAGCCATACAGACAATAGAATAAAGAAGGATCCTTGTTATAGACAGATTTTCCCTTTCGAAATGGAGCGAGTTTGGTTGGTTTGTATAAGATTAACACAGACTTGATAAGTTAGTCACGTATGCAGCAAACCATACTCAAACAACCACGCACACTTTTAATTTACCATTTCCTCTTTCTTTCAAGACACTAAGACAGTTTCAGTCCTTCTTTGCAGCTTATCTGTAGACACAGATGACATTTTTTCCCTGATTCTTTTATAAAATACTTCTACATACTCTACGTAAGAGTATCAATACCACAATAGTGTTATTGCACTGGTAAGGTGGCTTAGATGTTAAAAGAACTTGCTTTGTAAAAACCTGTACCCTGAGCTAATGCTCAGAACCCAAGTATATTGCAAGGAGATAATCAAGCCTGCAAGTTGTCTTCTGACCACTACATTACTACATTCAAGCCATGTACATGCGTGTGCGTGCACACACACACACACACACACACAATCACACATTGCATGCCACATGCACACACACATACATACTAATGATAACAAATAAAATAATGAATTTTAAAATGGTGATACAATTTTGTTTCTAGAATTTAAATATCTTGAGTACCACTATTTTAAACAGCATGCATATCATATCATATATCATGGTAACCATTTCCGACCTAAAGGATTAGCTCATGCCTCTTAGGTGAATTTAAAATTATAGCACAAAGGGATAAAGCCATTAGTGAAGAAATAACAACGTTGTGGATAAGCCAGACATGGCGGTCATTGGGCACTGCCATCTTTAATCCATGTCTGAAAAGTGGAATTCATAGGGAAAGGAAACATTACATCAGCTAAAAAAAGACTTAAGTGGACTTCAAGGTAAGATATTGGTAAGGGGCTCAAATTAAAGTCAGTAAATTAGGGTTATATTTATGATGCCATCTCAGAGTCCACATGGTACCTGCAAAAAGGGCCATCCAAATATTCCATTTGTAAAACCACTCAGTTAGAGATAAATGAGCACTGGGCTTTTGTAATCCAGAAAAATGTTTTGATATCAGGTACCTAGCTAGCAAAGAGAATCAGGATCAGAAGGAAGGAAAAGAAGACCTCCCCTATCAGTGGACTTGGGTAGGGGCATGCATGAAGAGGGGGGAGGAAGGGAGGTATTGGGATAGGAAGAGGGAGGGAACCACAGGAGGGATACAAAGTGAATGAAGTGTAATTAATAAAGAATTAAAAAATAAAATTGGTAGAAATTAAAAAAGAAAATCACAGTGATTTAATAATAATTTAAACTAACATGTAATTTTATAGTCAGAAAGTTGGAACTTAACTGTGATATCTCACCAACAAATAGCTATAGCTATGAAGCAAATTGTTTTATTTTTTAATACAATTTAAAACATTGGGGTACAACTTTCTGTGTATTGTATTTATCTTTCGTTCTAAACAAACTAACATTATTAAAGACACTATGAAGAAAACTAAGCACACAAAGGTCTAAACAAAATGTGGCTTCAAACATTTAACAAAAATGAGATATTAAACAAGACATTACAATTATTTCAGTATTTTTAAGTTAAAATTGTAAGCCTGGACTTAGGTTCCTATTGTGAGACAGAACAAATGTAATTTATATGTCGTTTTCTTATTCTTTTTTCCAGAACCCTGTGTGTTGTGTTAGTTATGAGGCACAATACATATTCTTCATTTGTCATAGGCTCTTAAATAAAGTGAAGTTTCAGCATATTTGTGATAAATTCCACCCTTTGATTTAATTCCCTGGGGTCAGCAGTCTAGACCTGTTTTTGTTTTCTGCTCTTCATAGTAGATGCAATCTGATGTTAGTGTTTAAAATCTATATGCTGAAGTGATTTACAAACACACGACCTGCTGATCCTGTTGTCAAACTAAGACCATGACACTCGTACATCATATTTTTTCCTGTAGTAAGAGAAAAGACAGTGCTAAAAATAATTCAATTTTCCTGCCTGTTCAACCCAACTAAAGCTGAAAAATCATACTGTTTGTTTCCTAAACATTATTTATTCCTACTATTTACTTAAAATGCATTATCCCATTAACACTTTAAAACTGAGTTACAATGTCAAAATTATTAATGTTATATTCAGATACCATTTCCAGGCACAGATTGATTCTTACAGAAGAGAAATGATAAAACACTCCCATTTTGGCACCAAATTCAATAGATTGTTTGTGACTTACTTGTGTTGTTCTGTTTTATTGAGAGGAATGTGCTGCCCTGAGCAAGCTAGCTAGGAAATAATGCCAAGGTCAGTCATTGATACCTGCTTTCGGTTTACCGCAGATTTGGATCATAATACAGGAGACATGGATTTTTTTTTAACTTTTAATAATTACACTTTATTCATTTTGTATCCCCCCATAAACCCCTCCCTCCTCCCCTCCAGGTCCCATCCTCCCCCGTTTCTGCATGCATACCCCTCTCCAAGTCCACTGATAGGGGAGGTCCTCCTCTCCTCATTTCTGATCTTAGTCTATCAGTTCTCATCAGAAGTGGCTGCATTGTCAGGGTTCTAGGTTATCTCCACGGATAGTCCTTGGAGTATGAGTCTCTGGGAAGTTCCCTGTGTTCAAATTTTCTTGTGCTGTTGCTCTCCTTGTGGAGTTACTGTCCTCTCCAGCTCTTATTATTTCCCACTTCTTACATAAAATTCCATTCACTCTGCCTGTCAGTTGGCCATCAGGCTCAACATCTGCTTTGACAGTCTGCACAACAGAGGTTTTTCAGGGGCCCTCTGTGGCAGGTTCCAAGGTTGTTTCCTGTTTTCTTCTTCTGGCTTTCATAGGCCCTCTGTAGCAGGTTCCTAGGTTGTTTCCTGTTTTCTTTTTCTTCTGAAGTCCATCCTCTTTGCCTTTCAGGATGGGGATTGAGGATTTTTCGTTACGGTCCTCTCTTTTGCTTAGTTTGTTTAGATGTACCGATTTTAGTGGGTTTATTCTATATTGTATGTCTATATGAGTGAGTATATACCGTGTGTGTCTTTTTGCTTCTGGGACAACTCACTCAGGATGATCCTTTCCAGGTCCCACTATTTACCTGCAAATTTCATGATTTCCTTATTTTTCATTGCTGAGTAATACTCCATTGTATAGATGTACCACAGTTTCTGCATCCATTCTTCAGTTGAGGGGCATCTGGGCTGTTTCCAGCTTCTGGCTATTACAAATAAAGCTGCTACAAACATGGTTGAGCAAATGTCCTTTTTGTGTACTTGAGCCTCTTTTGGGTATATGCCTAGGAGTGGTATGGCTGGATCTTGACGAAGTGCTATTCCTAGTTGTCTGAGAAAGCGCCAGATTGATTTTCAGAGTGGTTGTATGAGTTTACATTCCCACCAGCAGTGGAGAAGGGTTCCCCTTTCTCCACAACCTCTCTAGCCATTGTTTGGCCTCTATAAATTTTGTCATCTTAGTTCATAAAAGTTCCTTGAGTTTAAACTGCTCAGTTGCAAGGGTTATAATTGTTAGATTAGGGGGCTGGAGAGATGGCTCAGAGGTTAAGAGCACTGGATGCTCTTCCAGAGGTCCTGAGTTCAATTCCCAGCAACCACATGGTGGCTCACAACCATCTATTACAAGATCTGGTGCTCTCTTCTGGCATGCAGGTGTGCAGAACATAGTGTACATAATAAATAAATAAATCTTTAAAAATAATAATTGTTAGATTAACTAATAATAAATTTAGGTGCTTTATTTGCATTATAAGAATATAATGTAAGTCTATTATCGCTAATAGTATAATTTTTACCCCAAACTTGAACCTAACTCAATTATGGGAGCCTGTTTTAGTTTTAATTTTGCTTGGTGTTTTCTTTTTCACATGCTGATTGTGTCATCAAATTATGTGACATCAATTAGTGGCCCAAAATGTCAAACAGAAAAATATTTTTTCTTTTTTTTAATTTTTATTAATTACAGTTTATTCACTTTGAATACCTCCTGTACCTCCCTCTTTCCTCCCTTCAATCCCACCTTTCCTCTTCCCAACCCGTGTTCCTTTCCCAGTCCACTGATAATGGAGATCCTCCTCCCCTTCCCTCTGACCCTAGTCAATCAGGTCTCATCAGGAGTGGCTGCATTGTCTTCTTCTGTGGCCTGCTAAGGTTGCTCCCTCCTCAGGGGAGATGATCAAATAGCAGGCCAATCAGTTCATGTTAGAGAAAGTCCCTATCCCCATTACTATGGAGGCCACGTGAAGAATTAACAGCCATAGGCTACCTCTGTGCAGGGGTTCCAGGCCATCTTCGTGAGTGGCCCTTGGCTGGATGATCAGTTTCAGAAAAGACCCCTGTGCCAAGACTTTAAGGACCTGTTGCTGTCTTTGTGGAGCTCCTGTCCTCTCCGGGTCTTACTATCTCCCACTTCTTTCAAAAGATTCCCTGCACTTTGCCCAAAGTTTGCCTATGACTCAACTTCTGCCTCGATACCTTGCAGGATAGAGCCTTTCAGAGGCCCTCTGTGGTAGGCTCCTGTCCTGTTCTCTGTTTTCTCCCTCCTCTGATGTCCATCCTCTATGCCTTTCTCAATGGGGATTGAGCATCTTAGCCAGAGACCTCCTTCCTGATTAGCTTCCTTAGGTGTACAGATTTTAGAACGTTTATCCTATATTATGTGTCTAGTATCCACTTATGAGTATTTATCCTGTGTGTCTTTCTGCTTCTGAGAAAGCCTACTCAGGATGATCTTTTTCAGTTCCCACCATTTACCTGCAAATTTCATGATTTCCTTTTTTTTTTTTATCGCTGAGTAATATTCCATTGTATAGATGTACCACAATTAGAAAAATATTATTTTTCTAATAAAATAATATTAACAAAACAAAAAGTCTTTTAGATATGTGAATTCTAAGCCTAATGAGCAAATTTTATCTCTGCTTGAAATAAAACATGCCTGAAAAATAATCTTGCACTTCATTAATTTTACTTAGTATGAAAGAGAAATAACTACCTGAAGTTTATTTTTCTGGTTCAGTAAATATTTCTTTAGGATTCATTCATAAGTATCATCATGAAAACAAGTTAGGACTGAATACTTGAGATAGAAAATTTTACGTACCACAAAAAGAAAATAAATAATATCTACTTTTTTCTTAAACTACAAAAAAAAAAAAAAAAGAAAAGAAGAAAATGCTGCCAGAAGTAAATTCTCTAATTTTACTTACCAACACACCATTAAATAACCAATATTTTGTAAATGTTTTTAACATGTCAGAAAAATATCATTCTTTGCATACCTTTTTATTCCTTCCTCTCTTTCTTTATGTCTTTGTTTCTTTGGTATTTGTTTTTATTTTGTTTTGTTTGGTTTTGCTTTTGAGACAGGGTTTCTGTATAGCCTTGGCTGTCACGACTCACTTTGTATACCAGTCTGGTCTTGAACTCACAGAGATCAGTCTGCCTCTCTGGGTGCTGGGATTACAAGAGTGTGGCACCACACCTGGCTCACATTATTAATACCATACAGAAATTTGTAGTGTTTTATTAGGTACATCTTCAAAGTACACTATTATTTCTTCAACTGTATTTCAACGTTTCTGTTGATACCTATGTGCATTGTATGAAAATTCCTTTAATATTGCTAAAATATCAACCATATTTATCAATACTTTTACATACTGGCCCATTATCTTCAGTCCAGCTATTATCTAACAGTTTGATTTGCTTAGATATCAAGCTGGTTTTGTCAGTTCCTTATTTCATACCCATGAAAGTTTGCAGTGTTTTACATGGTTTATGGTATCCTAATTTTGATGGAACTTCTTTCTTCATTTGTTCTAAGTTATAACCAAAAAGAATGTGTAGCTCTACTGTACCATGACCAGACTGTGTCTTCAAGAAATTAATTCATGCTGTTGTCACAGTGTGCCACATTCTTTTCCCAATTTTTCAGCGTATGGGCTCCCTTTCCTGCTTCTATGTACTCTGGTAATGCATAGTACAGAAGTTAAAGGACTACATTAATTAAATGACTTCTAGTCTATTTTATAAGTTTTATTTTCAAAGTATTTACAGTAATTACAATACAAATATGATTATTTAATTTCCTATTGACATTGTAATCATAATGGAAAGGTCTGTAGATGTTCTGTTTATTGAGATAGATGATGGGTTGCTCAAAAATAGGATAGACAAATAGACTATGACCATAATAAATAGCATATAAAAAATGTAAAATAGATGTCTGTGGAGTACAAGTCATGCATCCCATGACGTTACTTATATCTTGCTGATGTCATTTTTGAAAGTGGTAGATTTATTTGTGTGTGTTTGTATAGTATTACTATTTTGTATTAGAAATGTTTAGTACATTGTACAGATTTGTGAACTTCAGGGTGTAAGTCAATGTCTTATGGAAATTCTCTTTCTAGCACTATGTAATACTGTTTGCTTATTACGGATATAATTAGGGAATACCGAAAATTGGAAACCATCATTTTGTAGGCTAACGGTTTTAAATTTAAACTCCAATTGCTCTATTTTTTATTTTATCTATTCCCTTCTTTCCTAATTTGTAAAACTGGGTACTAAATTGTTGTTTATCCATATTTCTTGGAAACTTAAGAAAGTTATAAATGTATGCATACATATATGTAAAAATAAGCAAATACTATGGAGCAAGTAAATATTTTATCTCTGGCATTTTCTGATAACAATAAGTTACATGTCTTGTCTATTTTTCTCACTAAGTTAATTGTGTTTCAGATTTCACATTTTGAGCGTTGTTTTTTTTTTAGTTGCTGCACCATGATAATCATAAATAATATATCTTTTTTTCCTTTAGGGTCTATGAATAACTTAATTTCTAACAACAGTAATTTGATTAATTTAATAGTTCAATTAAAGCTATTTCCTAAAATAATTCACTTTCAGATGATTTTTCTCACCCTACTTACCATAACATTCATTCAGCGAGCTTTGACAGAAGTTAAGGACCACATGTTTCCTTGAATGTTGTTTAGTTCTGAAAGATGTCAAATGGATTGACTTTAAAATATACAGTGCCCAGGAGCAGTTGACATTTCACAATAGAAAAAGTCAGTGATTCTAACTTGTGAGATCTATAAAAATCAAGAAAAATACTCCAGAAGAGGAAGTGTATGAGTGCCATGTGCTTAGTGCCACTCATAAACATACCTGAACATTAATAGCATTAATAAGAGACCTTGGAATGTTTTCTACTAAATATGGTATCTAATGCATACCTGCTTGCAAAGCTCAATGATCATCCTGGAGGAGGTGGTAGAAAGATTGTAAGACCCAGAAGTAGTGAGCTTTTGTAGCAAATTCTTATTTGTTCGCCATTGGAGCAGGAGCACCCAGGAGCTCACAGCAGCTGGGTCTGCTAGCATAGAGTTGCACAACAAGATAAGGAATGAGCTCATAATCCCACTCTTACCTGAGAAGTTATTGGAAACTGATGGCTGCTGAGGTGGGCAGTTTTCTCTAGAGATACAGCTCGTGAAAGACTACCTATGTTCCAGTACATGGTGCTTCTCCCATGTTCACAAAGATAAATCTCTTTGGACTCAGTGCATTAAAAATGTATAAAAGGTGGATTACATTGATGGATTTCCATATATTGAACCACTCCTGCATAACTGGGATGAAGCCTACTTGGTCATAGTGGATGATATCTTTGATGTGTTCTTGTATTCGGTTTGCAATATTTTGTTGAGTATTTTTGCATCAATGTTCATAAGGGAGATTGGCCTGAAATTCTCTTTCTTTGTTGGGTCTATGTGAGGTTTAGGTACCAAGGTGACTGTGGCTTCATAGAATGAGTTTGGTAATGTTCCCTCTGTTTCTATTTTGTGGAATAGTTTGAAGAGAACTGGAGTTAACTCTTCTTTGAAGGTCTGGTAGAATTCTGGACTGAAACCTTCTGGTCCTGGTTTTTTGTTTGTTTTTGTTTTTGTTTTTTGGATGGGAGACTTTTGATGACCAGTTCTATTTTCTTAGGAGACACACATGGTATATACTCATTTATAAGTGGTTATTAGACATATAATATAGGATAATCATAATAAAATCTGTACACCTAACAAAGCTAATCAAGAAGGAGGAACCTGGGTAAGATGCTCAATCTTCACTCAGAAAGGCAAACAGGGCTGACATCAGAAGAGGTAGAAAACAAAGAACATTGCAGAACCCTATCACAGAGGGCCTCTGAAAGACTCTACCCATGAGGATATCGAAACATATGCTGAGACTCATAGCCACACTTTGGACAGAGTGCACGGAATCATATGAAAGAAGGGAAAGATAGAAAGACCTGGAGGGGACAGATGTCCCACAAGGAGAGCAAAAGAACCAAAAATCTGGGCAGAGAGCTCTTTTGTGAGACTGATATTGAAAATGAGGACAATGCATGGAGATATCCTAAAACCCCTGCACATATGTAGCCCATGGCAGCTCAGTATCCAAGAGGATTCCCCAATAGAAGGAACAGTGACCATCTCTGACATGAACTCAGTGGCTGACTCTTTGATCACCTCCACCTGTAGGGAGAGCAGACTTACCAGTCCACAGAGGAAGACAAAGAAGCCAGTCCTGATGAGACCTGAGAGACTAGGGTGAGATGGAAGGGGATGAGGACCTCCCTATCAATGGACTTGAAGTAGAGCATGGGAGGGAATGGAGGAGGGGGCTACAGCCAGGAAGCAAAGTGAATAAACTGTAAATAATATAATAAATAAAAATTTAAAAATAACAATCGTTGTAACAGTCAATGGAAAACTGGCCATTGATTTGTAAAATGAGCAAGAAAAGTTATAAGAGGGTGTGTATGGGACAGTGTATATGGGAGGATGTAAATGGCAGGATGTGGAGAGTTAAAAGAAGAGGGAAACATTGCAATTATATTATAACCTCAAAATTTAATTAAAGGAATGGAAGGAGTAGAGGGAAAGGAAACCATAATCATAATATATTGTGTGAAAAATATTTCATTTTCAGTAAAAGAAAAGTTTTTTTTAATTTTTATTAGTTACAGTTTATTCACTTATAAGCTTTCTCCCTCATTTCCTCAGAGTCTCACCCTCCCTCCCTTATCTCCTCCCATGACCCTCTTCAAGTTCACTGATAGGGAGGTCCTCCTTCCCTTCCATCTGACCCTAGCCTATCAGGTCTCATCAGTACTGGCTGGATTATCTTCCTCTTTGGCCTGATAAGGCAGCTCCTCTGTCAGGGGGAAGTGATCAGAGAGCCAGCCACTGAGTACATGTCAGAGACAGTCCTTGTTCCCCTTACTAGGTAACATGGAGACTGAGCTACAACAGAGAAACACTTAAGGAAATGCTCAATATCCTTAGTAATCAGGGGAATGCAAATCAATACAACCCTGAGATTTCACCTTATACCCATCAGAATGGCTAAGATCAAAAACTCAAATGACAACACATGCTGGATAGGATGTGGAGAAAGGGGAATACTCCTCCACTGCTAGTGGGAATGTAAACTTGTACAACAACTTTGGAAATCAATCTTGTGCTTTCTCAGAGAATTAAGAATAGTGCTTCCTCAAGATCCAGCCATACCACTCCTAGGCATATATCTAAAATATTTTCAAGTTCACAACAAGGACATTTGCTTACCCATTTTCATAGTGGCTTTATTTGTAAAAGCCAGATTCTGGAAACAACCCAGACGTATCTCAACAGAGGAATGGACACAGAAAAAAAAGATTTTTCTAAAGAATAAATTATTAACAACTTAAAGAAAAGGAGCAAGGCAGAGAGATCTAGCTAGTAGTAAGAAGCAGTCTGATATGTTCTCTGCTTCAGTTCCAGCTTCTTCAGATTCATGTCCTCCTTCCCTGCCTCCTTCATTAACAGACTTCTCATCCAGAATAAGATACCCCCCATTTTAGGGAGGAAACAGTTTATCTGGGTTTGGGGATTAGCATGGCAGACAAAAATCTGAGGAGGACACTTGTTCTAAGAAACTTAGAGACTACAGCTACGAATGAAACCATGTTGTTTGTACCAGCATCATTTTTCCTAACTGTAGGATGGATCAGCTCTCTGAATCTTTCTAGGGTACAAGAGAAAAATTATGTGGTTCAAAGGATGAGAACTAAGATTGAAGAACCATTGGTTACTGAAAATGAGAAATGAACATCCTTACCTTTTTGCTTGATTGTGTTGAGCACACACACACACACACACACACACACAATAATTACAGTAAAACATACTGGAAAATATCATCAAATACACCATACAGAAGAGAGAAAACATGGTTGAAGTTTATTGTCCATTATTCTCAAGTTACAAGTTTTGCTTGAAGCCTCTTTACAAGAGGTGCTAACTGCAAATATTCTGGATATAAACCTGTAATTGGGAAGTATCGTCTTTAAAATAATTACAAAGAAGATCTAACCTTTCTCGACTGTCAAACTTAAAGTAATAATAGAACTCTCAACAACGTATTTGAGATTAGTTTCAATTGGATAAGTAAAAGAAAAAAAAAACCTCAAAGCAAGTAACTCCACTTTAAAATTCATTATAATAGAAGTATTCATTTTTTGTTTTATTTTATACAAAGGAGTGATCAAATATTTGTTTCTTTTGTGAAACATCTTTGACTTATGAAGAATTATGTATAATTTTATTTTTAGGCAATGCAATTTGAAGATCTCAATGGTTGCCTCAGTTAAATATAGAATCCATTTGAGATTGAAATACTATGGAAATCAAATACTTTCATAATTTGAATGAGCAAGATTTTGCCTATGGAAACATTTTATTCATTTATTTACTTATATATAATTTTATTTCCATATTATATAGTGTCAGAGGTATTATTGCAATTAAATAAGTCGCCGGTTTTGATTGCAAATTGCCTGAGGGCAGAAAAAAATAGTGCTAACCTGTATTCCAAGCAATAGTATCTGTCACCAGATGTTGAAAATTTGTTTTAAGTTAATTTAAAGGATGATATTAGGCATATAATATTATTTTTTCTTTCTAAATCCTCATTAGGTTTGCAAGATCAGAAGTGCTGAGTAAAATATTATATTCAATTTAAACTTTTGAGCTTCTTTTAATTTATTCATTAATACAATATGAGTTCGAAAGATATTCGAAGAATGGTAACATGTGGGCTAGCAGTTTAAAATCAAGGACAAAAAGTGGACATGATATTGAAAAGGTATGCCGTAAATACCACCTTGCCAGAATGCACTCCCAAAGAGTGCTAGCCACAGAGAGTCAGATCCACAGTACAATCCTTCCCAAATCACAAGTCTGCAAGTGGCAGCACTGACTACACAGAGCTGCCCAGCCAGTGATTGTATGGGCCTTCCAACCCCTCAGTGGCAGTAAACCAGCTGAATAGCCATCAAAGTCACACAAACCTGCAAAATCAATACATGCCCCCATTCTTCAACAGCGGTTGCGATCCCTTAAGTGCCTGCAACACCTTTAGTGCCTGCAAAGCACCCCTCTCACACACTGAAGGCCTCTTCATTCTCCCACACCCTGTCCCTTAGGACACACCCACAAGCACATGCTCAAACACACGCTACCCCGCATTTGCCCTTCTGAGCCTGCAAACTTTCCCTCTACTGGGAATTACCAACACACACTGAAACCATTAGACCTCCCCCATTTTCCTGAAGAATTATCCAGACACCAAAGAAAAACCAGTCTGATCTGCAGAATCCAGGAACAGACAGTGAACACTATGTATAACCAAATGGCAAAAGAACACAACCAACGTAAATCAAGATAACATAGCTTCACTGTCAACCTCCAAAATTATTGGACACTCCAACTCATCAGAAACACAAGAAAATGATTTTAAAGCTATGATTATCCAGTTATTTGAGGCACATAAAGAGGAAACCAAAAAATCTCTCAGAGAAATAGTCATACAGATGCAAACATTTAAGGAGAAAACAAATAAATATCTCAAAGATTTGGCTTCTAAATGGAAACAAAGAAAAACGAAGTGAATGAAGCTCTTAAAGAAACACAGGCAAATATACCCAAACAAATGGAGGCAGAAGTAGTGACACTAAGAAAGGAAACAAAAAAAAAAAATAGAGACCATCTTGAAGACACAGGAATCCACATTCAAACAGATGAAGGAAATGATGCAAGACATGAAAGCAGAATTAGAATCAATAAAGAAAACACAAACCAAGAAAACCCTGGAACTGAAGAACTGAGAGAAAAGAGAAGGAACCACAAAGGTAAGCATCACTAATAGACTACAAGAGATGGAAGAGAGAATCTTGGCTGCTGAAGATACACTCGCAGAAATTGATACTTCTCTCAAAGCAAAAGTAAAATCAGAAACATCCCAAACACAAACCATCCAAGAAATCAAGGATGCCATGAAAAGGCAAAATCTATGAATAATAGGAATTGAAGAAAAAGAGGATTCTAGGCTCCAAGGTCCAGAAAATATTTTCAAGAAAATCATAGAAGAAAAATTTCCCAACCTAAAGAAAGAGATGTCCACAAACATACAAGAGGCCTACAGAACACCAAATAGACTAGACCAGAAAAGAAACTCCTCGTGCCATAATTAAGTCAAAACACTTAATTTATAGAACAAAGAAAGGATACTAAAAGCAGCAAGGGAAAAAGGCCAAGTAACATATAAAGGTAGACCTATCAGAATCATACTGGACTTCTCATCAGAAACTATGAAAGCCAGAAGGGCCTGGGAAGATATCATGCAGACCCTTAGAGAACACAGATGTCAGCCCAGGTACTATACCCTGCAAAACTCTCAGTCCTCATAGACAGAGAAAACAAGATATTCAATGACAAAAACAAATTTCAACAATACCTAGACACCAATGGACCCAAAAAACAAGCAGGAGTGGCTATCCTAATATTTAATAAAATAGATTTTCAACCAAAACTAATCAAAAAAGACATAGAGGGGCACTACATTTTCATGAAAAGAAAAATCCACCAAGAATTCATCACAATTCTGAACATCTATGTCACAAATACAAGAGCACCTACGTTTGTAAATGAAACATTATTAAAGCTTAAATCACACATTGATACCAATACCTTAATAGTGGGAGACTTCGACACCCCACTCTCTCCAAAGGACAGATCAACTAGACATAAACCATATAGGGAAATAAAAGCACTTACAGAGTCCCTAAAACAAATGGACCTAATAGGCATCTACAGATATTTTCACCCAAACTCAAAGAGTATACCTTCTTTTCAGCACCACATGGAACCTTCTCCAAACCAGACCATATATTTGGTCATAAAGCAAGCCTCAACAGATGCAAAAAGATTGAAATAATCCTTTGTATTCTGTCTGACCACCATGTACTAAAGCTGGACCTCAACAATAATGAAAATATCAAAAAGCCGACACGCACATGGAAACTGAACAACTTGCTACTCAATGACATCAGGATTAAGGAAGAAATAAAGAAAGAAATTAAAGACTTCCTATAATTCAATGAAAATGAAGGCACAACATACCCAAATTTATGGGACACATTGAAAACAGTGCTCAGAGGAAGATTTATAGTACTAAGTGCCTTCAAGAAGAAATTTGTAACATTACATACAAGTAAATCAATGGCCCAAATGAAAACCCTCGGAAAAAAAAAAAAGAAAAAGCAGATATACTCAAGAGGAGCAGATGGCTGGAAATAATCAAACTCAGGAACTCAGGGCTAAAATCAATCAATTTGAAACAAATAAAACTATTCAAAGAATCAATAAAACAAAAAGCTGGTTCTTTGAGAAAATCAACAAGATAGACAAACCCTTAGCCAAACTAACTAAAAAGCAGAGAGAATCTATCCAAATCAGCAAAATCAGAAATGAAAAGGGTGACATAACTACAGATGCTAAGGAAATTCAAACAATCATTAGGTCATACTACAAAAGCCTATATGCCACAAAATTTGAAAATCTAAATGAAATAGACAATTTTCTTGATAGATTCCATCTACCAACATTAAGTAAATATCAGGTAGAAGGACTGAATAGCCCTATATCCCCCAAGGAAATTGAAGCAGTCATTAACAGACTCCCTTCCAAAAAAACTCCTGGACCAGATGGTTTCAGTGCAGAATTCTACCAGACCTTCAAAGAAGTGCCAACACCAATTCTCCTCAAACTATTTCACAAAATAGAAACAGAAGGAACATTACCAAACTCATTCTATGAAGCAACAGTCACATTGATACCTAAACCAAACAAAGACCCAACAAAAAAAAGAGAACTTCAGACCTATCTCTCTTATGAACATTGACGCAAAAATATTCAGTAAAATACTTGCAAACCAAATCCAAGACACATCAAAGATATCATCCACCATGACCAAGTAGGCTTCATCCCAGGCATGCAATGTTGGTTCAACATATGGAAATCCATCAATGTAATCCACCACATAAAAAAAAACTGAAGGGGAAAAACCACATGATTATCTCCTTAGACTCCGAAAAAGCATTTGACAAAGTCCAACACCCATTTATGTTTAAAGTCTTGGAGAGATCAGGGATACAAGGCACATACTTAAACATAGTAAAGGCAATATACAGCAAGCCTATAGCCAACATAAAACTCAATGGAGAGAAACTTAAATCAATCCCACTGAAATCAGGGACAAGACAAGGCTGCTCACTCTCTCCATATCTCTTCAACATAGTTCTTGAAGTCCTAGCCAGAGCAATAAGACAACTAAAGAAGAACAAGGGGATACAAATCAGAAAGGAAGAGGTCAAAGTGTCACTATTTGCAGATGATATGAGAGTATACATGAGCGACCCCAAAAATTCAACCAGAGAACTCCTCCAGCTGATAAACACCTTCAGCAAAGTGGCAGGATACAAAATCAACTCAAAAAAATCAGAAGCCCTTATGTATACCAAAGACAAAAGGACCAAGAAAGAAATTAGGGAAACAACACCCTTAACAATAGCCATTAATAACATATAGTACCTTGAGGTGACACTAACCAAGCAAGTGAAAGACCTGTTTGAGAAAAACTTCAAGTCTCTGAAGAAAGAAATTGAAGAAGATAGCAGAAGATGGAAAGATCTCCTGTGCTCATGGATTGGTAGGATTAACATTGTGAAAATGGCCATCCTGCTATTGAATCTACAGATTCAACACAATTTCCATGAAAATACCAACTCAATTCTTTTCAGACCTTGAAAAAAACAATTATCAGCTTCAAATGGAGAAACAGAAAACCCAGAATCTCCAAAACAATCCTGTACAACAACAGATCATCTGGAGATATCTCCATCCCTGATCTCAAGCTGTACTACAGAGCAATAGTAAAAAAAAAAAAAAAAAAGAAAAAAACTGAATGGTATTTGCATAGAACCAGAAATGAGGATCAATGGAACTGAATACAAGACCCAGAAATAAACCCACACACCTATGAATACTTGATTTTTGAGAAAGAATCCAAAACCATTTAATGGAAAGAAGACAGCATCTTCAACAAATGGTGCTGGTCTAACTAGATGTCCACATGCAGAAAAAATGAAAATTGATCCTATTTACCACCCTGAACAAAACTAAAGTCCAAGTGGTTCAAAGACCTCAACATAAAACCAGATATGCTAAATTGGTTAGAAGAAAAAGTGGAGAACAGCCTAGAACTCATTGGCACAGGAGACAACTTCCTGAACAGAACACCAACAGCACACGCTCTAAGAGCAACAATCAATAAATAGGACCTCATGAAACTGAAAAGCTTCTGTAAAGCAAAGGACACCGTTATCAAAACAAAACGACTGCCTACAGATTGGGAAAGAATCTTCACCAACCCTTTATCTGACAGAGGGCTAATATCCAGTATATATAAAGAACTAAAGAAGCAGAAAAGCCCAGATGTGTTTGGTCCTTGTAGAGCAACCAAGGACCATCTATGGATATAACCTAGAACTTCTGCTCGGATGTGGCCCATGGTAGCTCAGTAACAAAGTAGTTTTCCAAAGTAAGGGGAACACGGACTATTTCTAACAGGATTTCAAGGGCAGGCTGTTTGAACCCCCCCCCCCCAGGGGAGGAGCAGTCTGTTAGGCCACAGAGGAGGACTTTGCAGCCAGCCCTGAAGATACCTGATAAAACAGGGTCAGATGAAAGGGGAGGAGGTCCTCCCCTATCAGTGGATTTGGAAAGGGGCAGGGAGGAGACCAGGGAGGGAGTGTGGGGTTGGGGAGGGAATGAGGGAGCGGGATACAGCTGGGACACAGAGTTAACAAAATGTATCTAAAAAGAAAATAATAATAATAAAAAAAAGAAGCAGAAAAACAACAAACCAAGTAATCCACTTAAAAAATGGGAAACAGAGCTAAACAGAGAATTCTCAATAGAGAAATATAGAATGGCAGTGAAACACTTAAAGAAATGTTCAACTTCATTAGCCATTAGGTAAATGCAAATCAAAACGATACTGAGATTTCACTTTACACACAACAGAAAGGCCAAGATGAAAAACTCAAGTGACAGCACATGCTGGATTGGTTGTGGAGAAATGGGAACTCTCCTGCATTGCTGGTGGGAATGTAAACTGGTACAACCACTTAGGAAGTCAATCTGGCGCTTTCTCCGACAATTAAGAGTAGTACTTCCTCAAGACCCAGCTATACCACTGCTAGGTATATACCCAAAATTTGCTCAAGTACACAACAAGGACATTTGCTCAACCACGTTTGTAGCAGCTTTATTTGTAATAGCCAGAACCTGGAAACAACCTAGATGTCCATCAACGGAGGAATGGGTACAGAAATTGTAATATTTTTACACAATGGAATACTACTCAGCAATCAAAAAAGAGGAAATCATGAAATTTGCAGGCAAATGGTGGAATCTAGAAAAGATCATTCTGAGTGAATTATCCCAGAAGGAGAAAGACAAACATGGTATATATTTGCTTATATAGACCTACAAAATATGATAAACATAATGAAATCTATACACCTAAAGAAGATAATCAAGAAAGCAGACACAGGGTAAGACGATCAATCCTCATTTAGAAAGACAAATGGGATATGCATTGAACATATGACAGGAGTCTACTGCAGAAGGCATCTGAAAAACTCTACCTAGCAGTGTTTCAAAGTAGATACTAAGACTGGTAACCAAACCTTTGGCAGAGTACAGGGAATCATATAAAAGAAGGGGAGTTAGTATGATGGGGAAAGGATATGAGCTCCACAAGGACCATTTGTGCATAGGGTCTTTTCTGAGAGTGACACTCAACAAAAAACTATGAGTGTATATAAACTAGAACCTCTGCTCAGATGTAGCCCGTGATAGCTCAGTAACTAATTGGTTTCCCATAGTAAGGGGAACAAGGGCTTTTTCTAACAGGAACTCAATGGCAGGTTATTTGACCTCCCCACCTCCCCACTGTTAGGCCACAGAGGAGGACTTTGCAGCCAGTCCTGACAAAACAGAGTCATATGAAAGGGGAGGAGGTCCTCCCCTATCAGTAGCCTTGGAAAGGGGCAGGGAGGAGATGAGGAGGGAGGCTGGGATTGGGGAGGGAATGAGGGAGCAGGATACAGCTAGGATACAGAGTTAACAAACTGTAACTAATAAGAAAAAATTAAAAAAAATTGAAAAGGTACAAGGCAAAGGTGCATGGGAGGGTTTGAGGTAGGGAAAATGGAAAAAGAAAAGTGAGTAGTAATATTATAGTCTCAAACAGTAAAGTAATTAATAACAAAAAAATAATATGGACTGGCCAACAAGCTACTCATTCTGTTAGTATAGTGGAATCTGGCAACAGGCCAACCAGCAACTTTGTGCTTGAATATGAGGCCTGTTTCATAGAAGAGATTTCATGCTTTGTCCTGTACCCTGGTCTAGAGCTCATGACTAGGAAGATCCCTGGCCTTGTGGGAGCCTGCTGTTGGTTCTTGGCAAACATTGATTATGCCTTTAAAGTACAACTTAAATATTTATACTTATCTTCGTAAATTCTTGCTGCTTTCAACTTTTGTCAGAAAAATAATTTGGGTAGTGCATATCTATTTCTGATTAGTCATGAACCCAGGGCTTGAGGGAGGCTCACATTCACTCTGATAAGTTGCTGACTACTAGGCAAGAGCAAGTCTTTTTAATTTTTTTTTCTTTTTTATTGTTATTTATTATAATTTATTCACTTTGTGGCCAGGCTGTAACCCCTGCCCTCATCTCCTCCCAGTTCCTCCCTCCTTTTTTCCCCACTACATGTCCTTTCCCTGGTGAGGTGGCCTTAGTAGGCCACAGAGAAAGATGATTCAGACAGTTCTGCTGAGACCTTATAGGATAGGGTCAGACAGTAGGGGAGGAGGACTTCCTCTCTCAGGGGCAAGTCTTTTAAATGGATATTAAGATTTTTTTTTAATTTTTTTATTTTTTAGGAGAAAATTCGTTCTTTATTTCTTGTAGTTTCTAGTGGCTCCAGTTTTTTTTTTTTTTTTATTAATTACACTTTATTCACTTTGTGTCTCCCCATAAGCTCCTACCTTGTCTCCTCCTGGTCCCACCCTCCCTCCCCCTTCTTCACACATGCCCCTCCACAAGTCCACTGATAGGGGAGGTCCTCCTCTCCTTCCTTCTGATCCTAATCTATCAGATCACATCTTAAGTGGCTGCATTGTCATCTTCTGTGGGCTGGTAAGGCTGCTCCCCCCCCCCATTAGGAGGAGGTGATCAAAGAGCAGGCCAATCAGATTATGTCAGAGGCAGTTACTATGGAACCCACGTGGACACTGAACTGCCATAGGCTACATCTGTGCAGGGGTTCTAGGTTATCTCCATGCCTGGTACTTGGTTGGAGTATGAGTCTCTGGGAAGCCAAGCTAACTAAAAGGCAGAGAGACACCATCCAATTCAACAAAATCAGAAATGAAAAGAGGGACATAACTACAGACACTGAGGAAATCCAAACAATCACTAGGACTTAACTTCAAAAGTCTATATGCTACTAAATTTAAAAATCTCAATAAAATGGACAATTTCCTTGATTGATTCGACTTACCAAAGCTGAATCAGGACCAGGTAAATCAATTAAATATTCCTATTTCCCCCAAGGAAGTAAAAGCAATCATCAAAAGTCTTCCATCCAAAAAAAGCCCAGGACCAGATGGTCTCATCGCAGAATTCTACCAGACAGACCTTCAAAGAAGAGCTAACACCAGTAGTCTTCAAACTGTTTTACAAAACAGAAACAGAAGGCACATTACCAAACTCATTATATGAAGCCACAGTCACCTTGGTACCTAAACCTCACAAACACCCAACAAAGAAAGAGAATTTCAGGCTAATCTCCCTTATGAACATTGATGCAAAAATACTCAACAAAATACTTGCAAAACAAATACAAGAACACATCAAAGATATCATCCACTATGACCAACTAGGCTTCATCCTAGGTATGCAGGGGTGGTTCAATATACAGAAATCCATCAATGTGATCCACCATATTAACAAACTGAAAAAAAATACATGATAATCTCCCTAGATGCTGAAAAAGCATTTGACAAAATCCAACATCCATTCATGTTTAAAGTCTTGGAGAGATTAGAGATACAAGGCACATATCTAAACATAGCAAAGGCGATATACAGCAAACCTATAGCCAACATCAAAATGAATGTAGAGAAACTTAAAGCAATGCTACTGAAATCAGGGACAAGACAAGGCTGCTTATTCTCTCCATATCCCTTCAACATAGTTCTGGAAGTCCTTGCTAGAGCAATAAGACAATTGAAGGACAGTAAGATTTGCAGGGTGGAGCTTAAGTAGTCTTCAGTTTTGTCACTGTGGCATACAGGTTAGATTGACCTACAGATACTTGAATATCAGAACAATGATAGATTGTCTCCTTCTACTCTATTGCCATTTCAGTCATAAAAACAACACCAGAAAAAAATGTTTGAAACCCAAGTATAATTTATATGATAGTTGCTTAACTTAAGACAGTAAGAGCAAATATATATATATATATATATATATATATATATATATATATATATAAAGTATATATATATACTTTATACTTCCCACTTCTTTCATAAGATTCCCTGAACTCCACCCAAAGTTTGGTTGTATGTCTCAACATCTGCTCTGATACCCTGAAGGGTAGAACCTTTCAGAGGCCTTCTGTGGTAGGCTCCTGTCCTGTTCCCTGTTTTCTCCTTCTTCTGATGTCCATCCTGTTTGCCTTTCTGAATGGGATTGAGCATCTCCTTAATTGCAAAGAGAAAATTCTTTGATGAGAACTGAGAATTATCTCTGGGAATAGATAGTGTAAGTTTTCTACCTGATCCATGATTCAACAGCCCTGTGTTTTTCACTACATTTGAGTACAAGGTATGAGTTACTTTTATTGAACAGGTCTTAAGTACAATCAGGAAGATTTTGGTTACATCAAGTTAGGCACCTAAGGCTCAATGACCATTGTGGAAGTATATGCATGTTTGTGTGTGTGAGTATGTGAGAAAAAAATTCAACTAAAGAAAAAAGAAGCCATAAATTTGAAAAAGAAAAAGCAAAGTTACATAGATGTATTTAGAGGGAGATGTATTTAGAGGAAAGGGGAGACTTATGTAATTGTTTTATAATCTAAAAAATAAAATAAGAATTTATTTGAAAAGAAATTCCATATTATCTCAGTTTATGTTAAGAAAATTATCTAATTCTTGTCAAGATGTTTACCTTCCTCCACCATGGACTTTGACTGAATATACCTATCCATAGTTTGATTCCATCAATAAAGTGGGCCAAAATTAAAAACATACAGGTCATGCCACTGTTGCAAGGTGATAACATCTTTCCTGGAAGGTTGATCTTGTCATTCACAAGTTTCATCCATAGGTAAGACTATCACAGCTTCATGCCCTTAGAGCTTATATTAAATACACAAGCACTATAAAACTTTGAGGCAAGAAAGCGCAATTCAAAATTGATTTAAATTTTTGATACTTAGTCTAAGCACAGAATGTACTATGGATTTTACTTGACATGAGTTCCATTTTTTTTTTTTAATTTATTTAAAGCCACCTTTTCTAGCTCTATTAAGTAGAGTGTTTAGTATGCCGAGATCTGTGTTTCTGGTGAATGAAACATATTGGCTAGGTATCTGTTTGTGGAAGGAAAATGCAGCTTATAAATGCTACTTATTTAATTTAAAAAATCTGGAATATTTGAGTTTTAGAGTTGCTTTATACTCCATTTTATTGTTCATTTACTACTGAAAGTAATATAAATATATATAAAATTTTTAAAGTCTCTCTAAATCCTTGCTAACTAAATTCTAAGATCATGCCAAAAACATTATTTACTATGATCAAGTTGACTTCATTCTAGAGATTAAGGAAGAAGTCAATATTCATAAATCAATAAATGTAATCCACCACACAAGTAGACTCAAGGACAGAAACTATGTGATCATATCAGTAGATACAGAAAAGTCCTTTGACAAAAATCAAACATTCCTTCCTGTAAAAATCCTGAAGAGTCCTGAGCAATATGGACATTCTTAACATAATAAATCAATATGTAACTAGACCACTGCCAACATTATGTTCATTGGAGAAACAAAACAAAAAAACAAAACAACTCTTAACTATTTACACTAAAATCAGGAAATAACAAGAGGATGTCAGTTCTCTCCACTTCTGTTCAATAATTAATTGACGTCCAAAAAAGACTTTTAAAAGACTCAGCATCTTCACCCACCAGGAAAAATGCAAATTAAATCTACTTTGAGATTTAAATTACAGGATCCAGAATGACTAAGACTTAAAAGGCAATAAAACACAAATGTTAGTTAGGATGTGAAGAATGAGAAAACCTAATATACTGTCAGTGGGAATCAAGTGTGGAGGCTTCTTAATAAACTAGTAATAGATCTATCATTTTAGCCAATTGTACCACTCTTTTGTCTTTATTTCCTAGTACGTAGACACAGGCTCATCAATGTTTATGGCTGCTGTAATCACACCAATTAGGTTACAGAAATATCTTGGATGTTCATCTGATGAATAGAAAATGAAGAGGCCATATTTATAGACAATGAAACTTTATTCAGCTATATATTGCCTTGTCTAGCCTCAATAGCAGAGGATACACTTAGACTTACTGCAACTCGGTATGCTAATACTGGTTGATATCCATGGGAGGCCTTCCCTTTTCTGAAGAGAAAGGGAGGAATAGTGCATGGGGCTGGGAGCAGAGGAGAGCAGTGAGAAAAAGGGCTGGAAAGAGGGGAGTGAGAGGAAACTGAGGTAAAGATATAAAGTAAATTAATTAATTTAAAAAGAAAAATGGCACTGAATAACAATTATAAATAAAAAATGAATTATAAGGAGAAAAGTTTGAGTAGGGAGAGGATGTGTATGGCAGAGAAGTGCGAGGAAAGGATAACTGACATTAAGAATGTCTGATAAAGCCATATGGAATCTTATTATTTTTATGACCATACTAATTACACACACACACACACACACACACACACACACACACACACACGCCTTTCAACTGTCATCAAAAAAGAGTTAGAAAGATTTTTAAGAACCAGAGGTTGTGCAAGACCAGAGTAAAACAGTGTCTACTAGACATAAGAGGATTTCTGTAATAATCAATTCACAACAGCTGTGGTTGCTTGAACAAGAATTGATCCAAATCAAGACAATAGACATTTCTAGCCTGGAGGGTGAAGGACTTCTTTTGAGGGATGTTTGCTTCATGGGGAGGGAATGTCATTTTTCCTTAAAGGATTGGCTCCATGGAGATCAACCATAAAAGGCCCAAATCAAGAAGTATATGAATGGCACAGATTGCAATTGACAGCTTATTATGTAATAGAGTAAATGAATCTGGGAGTATAAAGCAGAAGTGGTTCATTAAAGAATCAAGGAGATAAATTATGTAAATGTCACATGATCAATTCTCTACAGCAGCTATTTTTAGAACATTTGACAAAGCATATTAGGTTAATTCAGACTTATGTAAAAGCAAAGAATCATAGTCAGATGAAAAAAATGGAAATGTTTTGAGGCCAGGAATAAAAATAGAGTGCTTTGAATTATATGCTTTTTTGGGCATTTATAGGGTTATTGATTATTTTATCTCACTGAATGTGATTTGCTAACTGTGCCTTGATATAACTATTGAAGACTGAATATTATTTTTTATGCCTACTCTGTTGAATTGTGTCCAGAACCAAGCTTACCTGGATCCTGATATGTGTTAGGAAAAGTGAATCAACATTTATCAGCTATATTTCAAAATCAGCACTGTTATACCTCACAGATCTCAGTATTTGTTTGTTAGTTAGTTAGTTTGTTTGTTTTATAGTTTTCATTTTTTATATTAATCATAAGTTATTTACTTTGTATCCCAGCCATAACCCCTTCCTTCATTCCCTCCGAATCCCACTCTCCCTCCCTCATCTCCTCCCTGCCAGATGATTTTTTGTTTTTAAACAGTAAATATTACTTGAATCTTATAACTTAAATATGTCGCTAATGATACTTTTTTCAAATAGGTAACATATATGTGATTTATATTTTATTTATATTTATTTATATGTTAGGGACAATAATTTTATATATATATATATATATTTGTTAAATAAATTATATTTAACAAATTGCCTAAAACATCTATTCATAAAAAATGGTAAAAGTTATGTATTTAACAGAAGACATTTTTATCTTAGTCATTCTTAAAAAATATTTTTACTATAAAAGTCATCTGAATAGTAGCAAAAATATTTTTTCTGTACAATCTCTAGTATCCCAATACAATGTATGTGCCACTACACACAGCTGTATTTTCACGTTGGGAAGGACAAAGATGAATGAAATCGATTTTATTTTACAGATAAGTAAAATATTTAGGATTTTTCTATGCTACATAAGAAGGAAAACATCAAATGGTTTGTAGGAAACACAGTAAATATTTGTGATTCAAGGTAGGGATAGGATTTAATTAGAAAAGCTCTTACCTGCTATATACAATGTACTGAACTCAGTCCCCATCACTGCATGTCAGGTGGATATTAAGTGGCCAGTAAAGAAGAATAAAGTAAATGATTTTATTACAAAAGTGTGTTACTTGTGGGCCAGGGTAACACACATTGGCATTTAAGCAGTATTATATCCTCAATAATATTTATAAATGCTTGTAAAATTTAGGTACTTAAAGCATTGTTTATAACAAGATACATGTTATAGGAAGGGAAAGGCAAAAAACTAGAAATGGGATTTTATTTGGGGAGGGGCAGAGATTTTAAAACAGAAAGCAAGGAAAGAGGAACAGATCACATCAAGTATCTTTGAAAAAAAACTTAAGAAGTTATGTTATTTTATCTTTACCTAAAATATATATTATATATACATATATGTGTGTATGTAATCATTAATGAAATAGTACTACTTGAAGGTGGGGACATAAAACAATACTCACCAGAAGAGTCTAGACTAACAAAATCTCAACCACCGAGCACCTTTTGAGTTGCTGGTCAAGGGAGTCTAAGAGAATATCAAAACAATACAGGCTATTGTTCTTGCCTGTTTTGCCTCCTGATGATGAATAATTTTCCATTGCTCAAGACAGCACATAATCCGGGCACAGGACTGGGGAGATTCAAGCTGAAATGAATATGAAAACTAGCCTCCTGAGCTCTAGCTATCATCTTTCTAAAAGGTACTATGAAAGCTGCCAAAGGAAGGAAGCGATCAATAGTTTCATCCAGCTGTGATGCCTATTAACCACAACAATGATGATTATGGCACAATAACCCTGAGGGTACAATGACATCACTTATATCTTCATGGTAAACAACAGCTGTCTAATTGGACTTCAGGTCCTCTCAGTAGGCAAGTAATTATTCTTGGTACTAGAAACCTAGCCAACTACCTGGAGCGAGTGAGGTCATGGAGAGAGAAGAGCCTCCTGCCACCACTTTATTAAACCAGCATAATTTCTAACTGCAATCTAAAGTCCTACATTTATACCCATGTGTGTGTGTGTGTGTGTGTTTGTGTGTGTGTGTGTGTGAGTGTGTGTGTGTGTGGTGTGTTTTACTCCTCATCAAAGGCTTCCACTTGCAGCAGAAAGAGACCATTTCAGGAAACCACAACTGACCAAAATGCAGAGATCAGCTGATTCTGAGGCACCCAAGAAAGACACCAGAAGAACATCACCTACTGAATAAACTAAGTGGCACACATATCAGCTCACAGAGATGAGGAGGCAAGAAGGAGCCCTGCAAAGGTCTTCACCGGTTCCTCTGTGTATCTGTTATGGTTATTAGTATGTTTATTTATTTATTTTTTGTGGGACTTCTAACATTGGGATTGGGTGTGTCTCTCTGACTCTTTTGCCTGCTCTTGGGACTTTTTTCTTCCTACTGGGTTGTCTTGTACTGCCTTGATATGATAGCTTTTGCCTTTTCTTACTGTATCTTGTTTTGTCATGCTGGGTTGTTGTCTCTTGGAGGCCTGAGGAAGGGGAATATGGTCAGGGTTCATTGTATGAGACCATAATGTATTTTCAATAAACAAGCAAATAAAAAACCTCCTCTACCTTAAGCTCATGGAACACTGTAGAAGCACATATGAAAAGATCAGAAAAACCAGAAAGCAGACAGGAAAGGCTCTATTGAGATGATGTTTCCAAAAATTGATAAGGAAGTATCATCCATTGTACCTCAACAATAAATGAGACCGGAACAATGTCTCCACAAAGAAATGCTACCTTGGAAAGGAGAAACTGAATAGGTTATAGCACCTATGCAAAGAATTACAGACAGAAAAGAACTGCTGAGAGAGGGAGAAATAGTCTTCTCAGAGATAAGTGTCCTAAATGGTTATCCAGTGCTAAGTGCTCAGCCCTGAAATCAGGCACACAGGCAACACAAAATTACTAAGAAGCCTGTATGTACACACACACACACACACACACACACACACACACACACACATATATATATATATATATATATATATATATATATATATATGCATATATGTGTACATATGCACACAAATAGATGGAACATATACATGTGTATACAAATATATATAATAAAAATCCAAGAAGCTACTTTGAGAGGGAGTAATTGAGAGGCGATGGACAGATAGGACATGTGATATATTGGAGGAAGGAAAGAAATTATGTAATTATATGTTAATTAAAATAAGAAAAAAATAGCAAATCTTGATGTTCTAGAGAAAATCATGTGTTTCATCCAGAGATGTTGGGGAGAAATATTAGTTTCAAGGCTTAGATCTCAACTTAAGATATTGAAATACATTAGTTATGAAACTTGCTTTCTTGTATGTAAGATCAAGAAACGCTTCTGTTTCTCTTTTCTCTTCTTCTTTTTTTTTAAATAAAATTTTTATTTTTTTACATTAATTACATTTTTACTCACTTTGTATCTCAGCTGTGAAGCTTGGATTACTAATGAGACACTATAGTCCTACACTCCTCAAAAAGGCCTAGAATTTGAGAAAGCATTTTTTAAATTTTTGTAAATCAATCCTTTGTTTGTTTTTTTAAATGGGGATATTAAACAGCAACAAAGAAAAAATGCACCTTTTGTCAGTCAGAGTGTATTCTCATAGCTAGGGAACACAAGCAAAAGCATGATGCAGTGTGCATCATACCAGGAAATCATATACTTAAACACTGTAGAGCATTCTACCAAAATACGGGGCCTCCCTGAAAGCTCCCAGGAGACATAAGTAATGTTTTAACTCAAATATAAATTTAGGTTTTAATTTATATGCAAGCTAGAGGTTTTCAATTTTTCTTTCCACAGAAGTACACCTCAAATTATCTATTAATTTCATTTTATTGAACTGCACTAAACTAGGGATTATCTGTCTATCTTTGGAACCATTCTTATGTGAATAACGAATAAAAATGGCTTATTACAAATGTGTAACAATTCCTGTTTGGATAATTAGTAAAATATGCACTTTATGTGTCACGAAATGCAGGTGACTTAAACAGAAAGCACTGAATAACAATTTTATAATAATATACCTTTGCAAATACTGTTATGTTTGTCATTTGCTCAACAGGAACATTTTTATATGTTATTTCTAGCTATCCTTAATTATTGAAAAAAAATCTGCTAAATCACAGTGTTCACATAATTTGCGAGTGTATAGTCCATTAGGTGATTTAAATTATATGAAAAACAAAAAAAAACACTCAGGAATTATACCCTGAGGCAAAGAAAAAGTTTGTATACTTATTAAGAAATCGCAAAAGCTAAAATAAACTTTAAAATATCTTCCAAAATCCCTATTTAAATTGTGAGACTAGATTCAGTGAAAAAGCAACCTGGCCATTACCCTTTAACATAAGGAAATAAAAGAACTAACATGACACCATCTCTAGACTATGTCAAGAAACCCAGAATCCTTTGTGTGAGCAAACACTGAGAATGAATAGGGAGTTGAAAGTGAAGTCAGTGTATAGCTACCTAACTGTAGAGGAGACAAGTCTTCAGAGACTGGAGGCAAAACCTCCACCAAGTCTTCTCGAATTGCTCAGCAATTTAAAAAGATTTGGAACTATAAATAATAAAAAAGGTTATGGGTAAAATGTGAAGTTGGAGTAGATTCTCAGGAAATTCCTTAGGGAATAAGTATCTGGAGCGAGATGAATTGTTTCACTTCACATGCAGGGGGTCAAAGTGATGTTACCCAAAACTTTTAGAAAGAAAATATCAAAATTAATCAAATGCTAGCCCTATCTTTATTTGTCACTAAATAATTTATTTATATTTCAGCACATGAAATGAACAATAACATGATTGATATTTTAAAATCAACAGTTTAGATTTAAACTAATATAATTAAGTATAAAATACCAGTTTCAGCCGCTGACGTCAGTGTGTTGAGAACACGCAAATTTATTTGAAAAGAAATTTCTTACATTTTTGGTGGACTAGCCTTTAACAGCGGAACCAACTTGATTTTCTTTGTTCTGTTTTCATTTTTTAATTTACTTTACATCCCAAAGGTACCCCCTCTTTCCTCTGCTCCCAGATCCCCCTATTCTTCCCTTCCTTTCTCCCTTTCTCTCCAGTAAAGGGGAGTCCTCCCCCTCCATATCAACGTTCCCCAGCACATCAAGTCACATCAGGATCGAGGATATCCTAGTCAAGCATGGGGCAGAGTTCTGGGGGTACTGTGGAACTCTTGGGGGAAAGATGTAAGGAACCGGAGGGGACAGGAACCTCACAAGAAGACCAACAGAGACAACTAACCCAATCCCATGGGAGTTTTGAAAAAATGAGACATCAGCTAAGGAGCATGCATGATCTGGACCGAGGAGCCATGCACAGATAGGCGAGGGGCAGCTTGGTTTTCATATGGGGTGCCTCGTGAGTGGGGGGAGCTGTTTATAACATGGACTCTCTTTCCTGCTTTTGGATCACTTCCCCCTGGCATGGCTGCCTTGCCTGGCCTCACAGGGTGAAGTTATACTCAGTCTAGTCTGCTTTGAAGTCACTTCTCCCTGCAGGCCAGAGGGAAAGAAGATACCCTAAGTCCTGATGTGACTTGATGTGCTGGTCAGAGTTGGTATGGGGAAGGCAAGCCCTATCTTAGGAGTAGTGGAGGGGGAATGGGGGAAAGTGGAAGGTAGGTTAAGGGGGGGGAGAAGAGGGATGGCTTAGGATTGGGACATAAGGGGAATAATAAAATTAATTAATAAAAAAAGAGAAGTTTTATTTCACTTCATGAAGTTAAAATAGTCTTGAATCTGGTAGGGTGTACAGGTTTCTCTCTCTCTCTCTCTCTTTCTGTGTGTGTGTGTGTGTGTGTGTGTGTGTGTGTGTATATGTGCTTCTGTGTATATGTATGTATTAATATCTTATCTAAAATGACATGGCATTTTTTTTTCTTCTTTTCTCTTGTTCTCCAATGCTTTCATTTCTCCATCGGTATCATCACTTTAGTTTCACTTTTACCAAGTACACGGGCATGTCAAAAATATTCTTTCCTATAATTCAACAAATCATGTAATTAGATGGAATACAGATCATTTAATTCAAATTGTTTTGTATGGTTCAGAAAAAGTATCTAGAACATCCTTACCCAGATGTCATGCAGCCTTTTTAAATAGCCTCAGGGAAGAGGCTATATAAGACATCTGGTTGCATTTCACACCTTGAACTTATCCAGATATACCAGGAATTCTCTCACAAACATTTTTCATTCTTTATTCTTTTAATATTAGTTACAGTTTGTTAACTTTGTATCTCTGCTGTATCCCTCCCCCTCTTTCCCTCCCAATCCTACCCTCCCTCATCTCCTCCCTGCCTCTTTCTAAGTCCACTGATAGGGGAGGATCTCTTCCCCTTTCATCTTATACTGGTTTATCAGGTATCTTCAGGACTGACTGCAAAGTCCTCCTCTGTGGCTTAGGAGGGCTACTCCTCCCTGGGGGGCAGGGAGTCAAAGACCCAGACATTGATTTTATGTCAGAAAGAGTCTCTGTTCCTCTTATTAGGGTACCCACTTCGTTACTGAGCTACCATGGGCTACATCTGAGCAGGGGTTCTAGGTTATATCCATACATGGTCCTTGTTTGGAGAAACAGTCTCATAGAAGACCCCTGTGCCCAGATATATTTGGTTCTTGTGGAGCTCCTGTCCTCTCCAGGTTATATTAACTTCCTCCCTTTTTTTATGACTCCCTGCACTCTGTCACAGGTTTGGTTATGAGTTTTAGTATCTGCTTTGATACACTGCTAGGTAGAGTCTTTCAGAGGCCCTCTGCGGTAGGCTCCTGTCCTGTTATGTGTTTGCTCCTACATACAATGTCCATCCCATTTGTCTTTCTAAGTGAGGATTGATCATCTTACCCCGGGTCCTCTTTCTTGTTTATCTTCTTTAGGTGTATAGATTTCAGTATGTCACAAACCTTTTTCAATCATCACCAAGTGGTATTGGTAAACTCTACATGAAGTGGTTTTAATGAACTTCTGCTGGGATGTGGCCCTTGGTAGCTCAGTAACCAAGTAGTTTTCCAAAGCAAGGGGAACAAGGATCTCAAGGGCAGGCTCTTTGTCCTCCCCCCCACCCCCAGGGGAGGAGCAGTCCTGTTAGGCCACAGAGGAGGACTTTGCAGCCAGCCTTGAAGACACCTGATAAAACAGGGTCAAATGAAAGGGGAGGAGGTCCTCCCCTATCAGTAGACTTGGAAAGGGGCAGAGAGGAGACCAGGGAGAGAGTTGGGGAGGGGGAGGGAATGAGGGAGTGGGATACAGCTGGGACACAGAGTTAACAAATTGTAACTAAAAAAAAAAAAAAAAAGACTTAAAAAAAAAAAGAAGAAAACTGCATAAAGTTTACTGTTGCATGTCAGTACAATCTCAGTTGGCCTTCTGGGATTTAACAATCCAGGTAGGTAAAAATAGCACAACTTTGTATAAGACAACTTTCTCCTGTCTCCAAGCTACTTTACAAAGCATTTTATTTGATTCGTTCTTTCTAGTAAAAGCTATTGCACAGCTGTCTTCTGTAGCAGCAAAGGAGGGATAGTGCGGTCGTATATGGAAAGAAAGCACATGCACATCAAATGCATTCTAAGCAAGAAGTAAGGATGATTAATAGAAAAATGTGATTAAAAGAAGCTATTAGTTTAAACTTCCCTTTTAGCATATAATATTATTCACTCAACTCTAAGAATGTCAAGAATGTGAACTAAATTAGCATCTGGCTTAAGGCTTAGCATCCCTTTAAAAATAAAGTTAAGAAATATTACATATGTGTCTGTTATTTTTTATTACTGTAAACCACATTAGGATCCTTGAAAACCTGATCTGAATATACAATCCCCTTTTAAAATTTGGTGAATTGTTGAACTATTCCAGTCATCATGTGTCTTTTATCCATACTCTTTTGTGTCTCATTAACCATATCCAGGATTTATTTGAGCTGTGCTCCTGGTGAAAAATAAGATTCTACCTACTTGAAAATGCTGAGCTTTGTGATGTAGCTTGCAGAAATATATTTTGGCAGAAAGCCATAAGTTCTTTATTCTAAACTTTACATCCCTAACCATAAATGGACTTGCAGTTCAGAGTACAAGAAATAAATGCACAGTGGATAATTGAAGGGAGATGCCAAGTAATAGACATAATGGCAGTTGAAGCTTCAAGGATGAGTAGTGCTTAGCTTTGAGAAATAAGAGGATATAAGTCAAGGAGGACATGGAGATGAAAATTGTGAATGACAGTAAAAGCCTAAAATATGTCTACTGTAGGGCAACAAAGTACATGTGCAAACATATAGGACATAAAATGTGCATTGTTTTGTCTGTGATTGTCAACAACTTTAAAATGACAAAGCTACAATCATAGCCAATATATCTTTCTATAATCATAAAAGTTTGTGATAAAAGTCTTTCTTTTATTTTGATATATTAAAGATATCAAATAGATATTTTTAAGTCCATGAACCTACATGTCCTTTACTTCCCAAAGTAAAATCATAACATCCTATTTGATGGCAAATCAAATACTAATTTAATGACTTTCACGTCCACCAAGCATTTACAAAACAACCACTGTGGGCCAAGCATTACTAAAGATATTGAAATATCTAACATTATCTTGGTCACATTTAATAAAACGAATGAGAAATAATTAAGAGAATTTCAAAAGAAATGTTATAGCAAGTCATACTGCATTATACAAGTGCTTTGAGGGAATTAAATGCAGCAGGACCAGTTTGAGGATGAACTGACTGCCTAGCATTTGGCTACATGTTTTAGTATGAGAGGGCAGGACGTAAATTCAGGACTCAAGGGAGTTCTTATATAATTATGAAAACAAAACAAAACAAAAACAAAAAACACAGGCTCAGCAGAGAAACTGCAAGGCGAAAACATTTTTGCTGCGTTCCAAAGTGCACAATGACCAGGATGATTATAGTGAAGATGGTGATGAAAAATCAGACCAAAACCACAAAGAACCCATGGAGATCAAGGATCATCAGCCCTGCATAAATCTCCACTCATTGGTAAGACTGTGCTTAATTCTGTACAAACTAATATCATTGTGAAACTGTAGACAGACAGATATCTAATTTAGGGAGGGTTGTCAAGAAGATAAAAAGTATTTTAGGGCAAAAGGTGCTGGATGTATATTCAGACACAGAGAAAAGGGCATTCAGACACAAAGAAATAGACATCTTATCCTGTCATAATGCTAAGACAGAGCACAAAATATAACTATTTGCATCAAGAGCATAGCAAAACAGAACAGTCAATGATGAAGACAAAATGGAGCAGAAAATGCCTTGTGTACTATGAAACTCAGTGGCTCTTTTGTTGTTTGTTTTATGTGGAAGCAGATATAAGAATCTGGATTTTAACCGAAGATTTTGGTACGTAATATTTCTCTTGGATAGAACTGTGTAGAGGTTGTTTGGAGGCATATCAATGGATAAGATTTGAGAAGTTTGTACAAAGACTGAAGAAAAGATGCAGCAAGATGCAGCTTTCAACATCTCGAGAGGGAAGATGCTCAGCAGGCGAGGAGCTAGAAAAGGCCTGAGATGAATTAATTGGTGGATTTGGAGGTACATTTGTCCAGACAGCCAAAAATAAAATGTATCAGGGAAAAGCACTGATGACAAATGTATCAAGGACAGATGACAGTAAGTAAAGTTGTCTACCCAGAGCAGACCACTACATTCAACAGCATGAGTTGCTCTAAGTCAGTGGTTCTAAACCTGTGTGTCGTAACCACTTTGGGGATGATCGGCTCTTTTACAGTGTTCACCTAAAACACAGATATTTACATTAGAATTCGTAACAGTAGAAAAATCACAGGTATGAAGTAGCAACCAAAAGGTTAGTGGTTATTACTGTATGAGGAACTGTGTTAACGGTTCGCAACATAGGAAGGTTGACAAACACTGATCGGTAAGTCCCTGAAGCAAGCTCATGATCATGTTTATTTCTTCTTTGTACTCTAGAACAGAGTTAGGAATTGCACGCTCTGATTGCAAATACAGTGTTCTTTCATCATGACGATTCAGATTCCAGTTGGTGAGAGAAGGGAATGCAGAGAGGTTATTGTTTTTTCAGACTAGTCATCATTTAAACTATGAGGAAAAAAGAAAAAAAACACAGATATTACATAAATAGCTAATATACAGTTCTTTTATTTCTTTACAGTTTTTGAGATAAAATCTTTGATATTTAAAATAGTTTATAGCAGGCAAAATTATAGGAAAATGCTTTAGGAGACAGAACAGGGTAACACTTTAGAGAAGAAATAGTGTTTTCATATGGAGATATGGTAAAAATGTACATAAGAAAGCAAGGAAGCCATTATGAATTTAAATATACCTCATTATAAATAGTTCTAACTTGTTTTAAATTTTTAAATAATATTAGAGAAAGTTTTCTAAAAGATATCAGTTTTATAAGTTTCCAGAGTTGAGAATGGAAATGTAAACAAGTAATGTCCCAAATTTTTTCCTCCTTCTTCTCTTTTAATACTTAAAACTTCACAAATCTATTCAATACCCTTAACATCATAGAAGAAAGAATGTATGAAAACTAAAACAGTGATGAATTCCCTGACACCTTTGAGGTCAAACTTTTCTCTGAGAACAAAATCTAATAAGGATCACAGTTATAAGTCTTATTAGAACTCTGTTCAATCACCCAGAACTTAGCAATGTCTACAAAAAGCCAGTGAATGCATCAGAATGCATTATAGCAATAGTTGTCCAACACAAAAACGTTGAAAATTTACACCATGATTGAAATGCTAATTAAGTAGATTCAAAGCAAGATTCATAGCATACTAGTTTTCACCAAAACATTAATAAAGGCAAAGCACATAAATAGTAGTTGAACAGTTCTTAATTAAAAGGTGTCCTTGTGGGATTCCTAACAGTGGGAGTGGGTACAGCTTCTGACTCTTTTGCTTGCTTCTAGGATTCTTTTCCTCCTACTGGGTTGCCTAGTCTGGCCTTGATGTGATGGAACGTGCCTGGTCTTCGCTTTTTAAGCCTTTTTGGTAACTTTCGCTTTTAAGCCCTTTTGATGTCCTAGGGAAGCCTGCTTTTTTCTGGGGTGAATCTGCTGGAAAGGAGAAAGCAAACATCCAAGCACTCTGTCAGTCAGACACCAAATAAAGATGCAGAGCTCTCTGATTAGTATGTCTCCAAGGAAGAAGGGAATAATTAATACATTCTTTCAGGCAGACAGGAGGATAAATATCACATCCTGAGTGATTGGTCAGAGACCTCAAGGTTTTTCCCAATTCTTCTCACTTTTCTTTTCCACAGTAACTCAATTGCAGATGTATGTTTCAATCTCTGTTGCTTCATGTATCTGATGAGTTATCAACGATACGGAAGATTTACATTTGTAAATGTTCAGGATTTGAAAAGAGGATTGGTTTATAAAAATTTTTTATCTTTGGGGGGATTAGAATATAGTAATGGTACTGGATATGACGTTTGCATGGAGAAAGGTTAATAATTTGCATGATAACACAAGATTCTATACAGCTGAGCATTTGAGGAATCCCAGAATTCTCTGGTCTGTACCCCAGCTACCACTCCTGGACAGTTTTATATAAAAGAATTAAACTTTTATAATTGGCCACAGCTTTACTGCTTTCTAATCTCTTTTGTTCCTGTAACTTAGCTTATATTCTAATTAAGCCAGATATAAGATCTTAGTGTAGTTTCTGATGCATGAAATACTGCAACTTATACTATATTTAAAACATACTTAAGCTTTTTCCATGTATCTGATTATTTTGTGCCTCTCTCAGGCTTCACAGGTCTACGTATGCACATTTGCTTTTGGTAGTGTGTTGCAAGCACAGGTAAGAGTCCCCTTACAGACATAAAAGTGTCAAATTTATTTCTGGTCAATAGCTGCTTCTATTGAAAAACTTCAGAATCCCCTCAATGATTCTCATTAATTTTTACTAATTTTAAGATTGCTGTTTCTAGAAAATAATATCCACAGATTCCTATTATCAATGTGTTGCATTAGTTGCTGTTAAATTTGAGTCTTTGAGAAATTTAAAATAAAATTTAGTGGATTTTCAAATGAAATTGTCCACAGAAATATTAAATTCAGACGAATGATACTGCTCAATGCACAGACATAGCAGTGGTTTTCCAATGCAGACTCATGATGAAAAGAAGAGAAATAATAAGGAAACCTAAGTATTATTCTTGTTGTTAAACTTCTTATGTGAAAAAGGAGAAATCCAGAAGGCACAGACTGTTGAGTCCATGTCCTTAAATGTGCTCATCCATGAAAGGAATCCCTTAGTCATATGTGTGTTGTGTCACGGTTTGGTAAACCGTCGTGTTTTGTCTTTTTTTTGTTTGTTTGTTTGTTTTTTGTTTTTTCTGCATTACTTGACAGTTACACTGATAAGACAGTTGTTGTGACACTGCACACTCTACAGTGGCTCACTGTGTTTGGCATTCCATAATTTAAGGATAAGTTATTCTTTCAGAAGAATTGAAATGGTTGCTAACCCACTGCAATACATCTTGATTAAACTGTCTACTTTGAAACCTCATAATTGATTACTGTTTTCTTTCTATGGATCATCCTGTGACATTTTACAGGAGCAACTTTGACTAAAACACAGCCACTTGGTGTGGCAGACCCGTTTCTTATGTTTATTTTGCTGTCTTATGTGTATATTCAATTTGAATTCTTGATCAAGCTCATAGTTTGTGTGTCATAGGCAAGCATTCGGCTACGAAGCTACACTCCAGGCTCAGGCTCTTTTAGAACAAAAAGTGACAATGTCTACACCAATGCATCTTAAGACTGCAGGGGCAGAATATATATTTCAGAACATTTTTTTTTTAATCCTGTGGTTTTCTTACCACTTTGTGAGCAGAAACTTGGCAGAGTGAATGCAGTAGCAAATACCACTGAGGCCTCGGAGTGGAAGGAAATTCAAACAGTCAACAGCTGACTATTACTCAGAAGGGAATAGTTTTGGAGCATGTCCCAAACTTTAATTTTTACATCCCATAGTACTATCTACAACAATAATGGCACAGATGAATTACATGTTCTTTCATTAAGTTTGAAAATGACATTCAAGGCAGCAGAATTACCATAACCTTAAAAGGTCAAAGCAGAATTCACAGTACTCTGGAATATTTAAAAAAAAGAATTGAAATACATAAATTAATGTGAAATAAAAAGAAACAAGTTAAGGTAGAACAAAAAGTAAAATTCCATTTACAGAGAAGAGGTGCTCAGTACTGTGCCGGCAGATGTTTGAGGAATGGTGTCTTTTAGTTTAAAATTTTAATAAAATCCAAGAGTCACTAGTCGCTAAGTCAGGATTAAACTTCATTTTTAGTATTCACAACACCCTTAGAAAAATAACAGTTCTATTATTTAAAAGAATAAATTGCTTGGTTTTATGCATTTAGTTAATGTATGACCACATGTATCTGCGTTCTGGTACCTGTACTGAATGTAGGTACCTGCAAGAGGTGTGGGGTGGAGGAGAACAATGACCTGGAGCTGGAGTTAAAACAAAACAAAACAAAAAGCAATTCCAGCATGAGAGCCCCACTCACATGGGGGAGGGACTGCTTGATAGTTTAGAGTACTTGTTCTTTCCGAAGTTCTAGGTTTACCCACTAAGTGGTACCTAATACCCACTATTTCAGAATATTTCGTCTTTTTTTCTTTTTCTTTTCTTTCTTTCTTTTTTTTTCTTTTTTTTTTTTTTTAAGAAGAGCCTTGTGTGGCTCAATCTCCCTTTTTAAATGAGGATGGCCTTCAAATCCTGATTCCCCTTCCTCCATCTGCTAAGTGCTGGGAATATGAGGTAACTCTGCAGAGAACAGTGACATTAAATTGATATTTGCTCACTCTGCCCTGCGTTGAGTTGTGCACTTCTTCCTCACAGTCACCTCATTTTTGTTAAAGTCCAGACTTCCAGAACTACAGAAAGTTAATTGATTTGGTTTCCTGGAGATGCAAACTAAGTTAGAATGAGATCAAATTGGGGTAAAATAGGTTCTTAATGCAATATGACAGTTTTCCTTATAAAAGGGCTGCATTTAGACATGCACAGAAAGGCGTGGTGGGAATGATGTGTGAAGACTGGAGTTGATATCATAATGACAAAAATACCAAAAATGACGATAAATTACAGCAGAGAGATATGGAAATTATTCTTCCTTGTAGTCCAGTTAATCCTGAAATAATTCTCTGTTGAAAACTTAAGTTTGGATGTTAAATTTTTAGATCTGTGAGCTAACACATTTTTTTGTGTGTGTGATCCAATTCACAAAATTTTAGTGATTTGTTGTGAAAAAAATAAAGCACTGTATCAGTATCCCTATCTAAAAGACAGTTAAAACTATTGCTTCTCTGTCTTCTAAAGAAATGATAAAATGAATGCATGGTGTCATGAAGAACACAGAAGAATTACTTTCGAACCAAATATATCAATCTTAGATAATTAATCTTTAATACGATGCAACAATAAAAAGTAGTCTAGTAACATTGGGAAAGAACAATTAAGTTGTGGAGATCAGGAATAGGGCTGAATAGCCCTATTGCCATCATAGAAGCATTGATTGATCTAAGGTCATGTTAGAATTAAAATTTGTCTGACTTCCTGTTTTGTTGTTGTTGTTTTTTGTTGTTTTTTTTAACTTTTATTAATTACACTTTATTCATTTTGTATCCCCCCATATGCCCCTCCCTCCTCCCCTCCCGGTCCCACCCTCCCCCCTTTCTGCATGCATGCCCCTCCCCAAGTCCACTGATAGGGGAGGTCCTCCTCTTCTTCTTTCTGATCTTAGTCTATCAGTTTTCATCAGAAGTGGCTGCATTGTCAGGGTTCTAGGTTATCTCCATAAATAGTCCTTGGTTGGAGTATGAGTCTCTGGGAAGTTCCCTGTGTTCAAATTTTCTTGTTCTGTTGCTTTCCTTGTGGAGTTCCTGTCCTCTCCAGCTCTTACTATTTCCCACTTCTTACATAAAATTCCATTCACTCTACCTGACAGTTGGCCATCAGGCTCAGCATCTGCTTTGACAGTCTGCATGGCAGAGGCTTTCAGAGGCCCTCTGTGGCAGGTTCCGAGGTTGTTTCCTGTTTTCTTCTTCTGGCTTTCAGAGGCTCTCTGTAGCAGGTTCCTACGTTGTTTCCTGTTTTCTTTTTGTTGTTTTATTTTTAAAATTTTATTATTAAATATAGTTTATTCACTTAGAATCCCAGGTGTAGTTCTTTCCCCACCCCTTCCAAACCTACTGTTCCTCCCTCTTCTTCTCCTATGCCCTTCTTCCAGTCCAATGATAGGATAGGTCCTCCTCCCCTTCCATCTGACACTAGTCTATCAGGTCTCATCAGGAGTGCCTTCTTTGTTTTCCTCTGTGGACTGGTAAGGATGCTCCCCTCTCAGGTGGAGGCGATCAAAGAGCCAGCACAGAAACTCATGTCAGAGACATTCCCTTTTCCTATTATTGGGAAACCCTCTTGGACACTGAGCTGCCATGGGCTACATCTGTGCAGGGGTTCTAGGTTATCTCCATGCATGGTCCTTGGTTGGAGTATCAGTCTCAGAAAAGACCCCTGTGACCAGATTTTTTTTTATTCTGTTGCTCTCCTTGGGGCGCTCCTGTCCCTTCCAGATCTTTTTATCTTCCCATTCTTTCATAAGAATCCCAGAACTCTGTAAAAAGTTTGGCTATGAATTTCAGCATACCCTGCTGGGTGGAATCTTTCAGAGGCCCTCTGTGATAGGCTCCTGTCCTGTTCCCTGTTTTTTTTCCCTCTTCTGATGTCCATCTTGTTTGCCTTTCTGTATGAAGTTGGGCTTCTTACCAGGGTCCTCTTTCTTTATGATCTTCCTTAGGTGAACAGGTTTTAGTATGATTATCCTATCTTACAGGTCTAATATCCACCTATAAGTGAGTTTGTGCCATATGTGTCTTTTTGCTTCTGGGATACCTCACACAGGATGATCATTTCTTGATCCCACCATTTGCTTTCAAATTTTATGATTTCTTTGTTTTTAATTGCTGAGTAGTTTTCCATTGTGTAAATGTACCACAATTTCTGTATCCATTCCTCAGTTGAGGGGCATCTGGGTTGTTTCCAGCTTCTGGCTATTACAAATAAAGCTGCTAAAAATATGGTTGAGCAAATGCCTTTGTTGTGTACTTGAGCCTCTTTTGGATATATGCCTAGGAGTGGTATAGCTGGATCTTGAGGTAACACTGTTCCTAATTGCTTAAGAAAGCACCAGATTGCTTTCCAAAGTGGTTGTACAAGTTTACATTCCCACCAGCAATGGAGGAGGGTTCCCCTTTCTCCACATCCTCTCCAGCATGTGTTGTCACTTGAGTTTTTGATCTTAGCCATTCTGATGGGTGTAAGGTGAAATATCAGGTCGTTTTGATTTGTAAAACTACAAAACTCTACCCATCACAATTACAGAACATTTATATTAAAGTTTAGTGTTTGCAAATAATTCAAAAATAATTTTTAGAAGGTGTTGTAGTTATAAATACTAATAATTTTTATTTTAACTTAATGTGGGAAGTGTCAAGCCTTATTGAGGCCCATAGAAAATGGCAAATAAGGCATCAGTTTCTCCTACACATGCTCAAGGGATCCTGATCCATTGCAGGGTTGATTTACTAGGGTCTCCTAGCACACTAGTGAAGTCACAAAATGGATCCAAGGCTAGGGTTGTGGCTGTTTGCCCCTTCTTTATGGAAGTCTCCTGGGGTGAACTTGCTCTCACACATTTCCTCAGAGTTGCACCAACCTGATTGATTGTCGTTAGTGCTTGTGGTTAACATGGGATGGTTTGATTGGCCCTTCAATTGTATAAAGGCTTTTACGCTTACAATAAAGTTAGACCTATACCTTTTGTCTGGTCTCCAGAGTCTGATTTTTATATTATTCATGGACTCTGTTCCCACTTATCTCTCTTCTTCCCCTTTTTCCTTTTCCTTTCTCCTCCCCACCCCCACCCCAGCCTAGTTCCAGATCCCCACAACTGGTGGCTGAACAGAGACAACAGGGATCCCTCATAATTGCAGATGAGTGGACCTCTCGACCCAGGATTGGTAACTCAAATTCTCAATGTAAAGAAAGTCAGTTAAAAATCCCGAAAGGTGAATCAGATTATGTCAGAGGCAGTCCCTCTTCCCATTACTATGTAACCCACTTGGACACTGAACTGCCATGGGCTACATCTGTGCAGGGGTTCTAGGTTATCTCCATAAATAGTCCTTGGTTGGAGTGTGAGTCTCTGGGAAGTTCCCTGTGTTCAAATTTTCTTGTTCTGTTGCTCTCCTTGTAGAGTTCCTGTCCTCTCCAGCTCTTACTATTTCCCACTTCTTGCATAAAATTCCATTCACTCTGCCCATCAGTTGGCCATCAGGCTCAGCATCTGCTTTGACAGTCTGCATGGCAGAGGCTTTCAGAGGCCCTCTGTGGCAGGTTCCAAGGTTGTTTCCTGTATTCTTCTGGCTTTCAGAAGCCCTCTGTAGCAGGTTCCTAGGTTGTTTCCTGTTTTCTTTTTCTTCTGATGTCCATCCTCTTTGCCTTTCAGGATGGGGTGAGCAGCCTTACCAGGCCACAGAAGATGACAATGCAGCCACTTCTGATGAGAACTGATAGACTAAGATCAGAAAGAAGGAGAGAAGGACCTCCCCTATCAGTGGACTTGGGGAGGGGCATGCAGAAAGGGAAGGGAGGGTGAGATCAGGAGGGAAGGAGAGAGGGGCTTATGGGAGAGATACAAAATGAAAAAAGTGTAATTAATAAAAGATAAATAAAAAATTTTAAAAAAAAATCCTGAAAGGACTGTACACCATTTTTTAATTGGATTACTTGATTTTTTTTTTTTTGCTGTCTAACTTATTTAGTTCTTATATACACTGGAGATTAGTCCTCTGTCAGATATTGGGTTGGTGAAGATCCTTTCCCAATCTGTAGGCTCTCGTTTTGTTCTTAGGATAGTGTCCTTTGCTTTCCAGAAGCTTTTCAGTTTCAAGAGGTCCCATTTATTGATTGTTGTTCTTACAGCCTGTGCTGTTGGTGTTCTGTTCAGGAAATTGTCTCCTGTGCCAATGAGTTCAGGGCTCTTCCCCAATTTTTCTTCTAAGCAGTTTAGTGTGTCTGGTATTATGTTGAGGTCTTTGATCCAAGTGGACTTTAGTTTTGTTCAGGGTGTTAAGTATGGATCTATTTGCATTTTTCTACATGTAGACAACCAGTTAGACCAACACCATTTGTTGAAGATGTTGCTTTTTTTCCATTGAATGGTTTTGGCATCTTTGTCAAAAATCCGGTGTCCATAAGTGTGTGGATTTATGTCAGGGTCTTCTATTTGATTCCATTGATCCACCGGTCTGTTTCTATTTCAGTACCATGCAGTTTTTAGTATTGTTGCTCTAAAGTACAGCTTGAGATCAGGGATGGAAATACCTCCTGAAGATCTTTTACTGTAGAAAATTGTTTTAGCAATTCTAGGTTTCTTGTTGTTCCATCTGAAGATGAGAATTTTTCTTTCAAGGTCTGTAAAGAGTTGTGTTGGTAATTTGATGGGAATTGCAATAAATCTGTAGATTGCTTTTGGTAAGATACCATTTTCACTATATTAATCCTGCCAAGCCATGAACATGAGACATCTTTTCATCTTCTGATATTTTCTTCTAATTCTTTCTTAATTAAAAAATGGACTACAGAGCTAAAAGAGAATTCTCAATAGAGGAATATAGAATGGCAGAGAAACACTTACAGAAATGCTCAGTCTTATTAGCCATCAGGTAAATGCAAATCAAAACGACCCTAAGATTTCACCTTACACCCATCAGAATGGCTAAGATCAAAAACTCAAGAGACAACACATGCTGGAGAGATTTTGGAGAAAGGGGAACCCTCATCCACTGCTGGTGGGAAAGTAGACTTGTACAACCACTCTGGAAAGCAATTTGGTGATTTCTCAGACAACTAGGAACAGTGCTTCCTCAAGATCCAGCAATACCTCTCCTAGGCATATACCCAAAATAGTCTCAAGTACACAATAAGGACATAAGCTCAACCATGTTTGTAGTAGCCTTATTTATAATAGCCAGAAGCTGGAAACAGCCCAGATGCCCCTCAGTGGAGAAATTGATGCACAAATTGTGGTATATCTACACAATGGAATATTACTCAGCAATGAAAATCAAGGAAATCATGACATTTTCAGGTAAATGGTGGGATCTGGAAAAGATCATCCTGAGTGAGCTATCCTAGAAGCAGAAAGATGCACATGGTATATACTTACTCATATAGACATATAATATAGGATAAACCTACTAAAATCTGTATACCTAAAGAAACTAATCAAGAGGGAGAACTCTTGGAAAATGCTCAATTCCTATCTGTAAAGGCAAAGAGGATGGACATCAGAAGAAGGAGAAAAGAGGGAACAAGTCAGGAGCCTGACACAGAGGACCTCTGAAAGGCTCTGCCCTGCAGACTATCAATGCAGATGCTGAGAGTTATGGGCAACCTTTGGGCAGAGTGCAGGGAATCTTAGGAAAGAAGTAGGAAACAGTAAGATCTGGAGAGGACAGGAACTCCACAAGGAGAGCAACAGAACCAAAAATTCTGAGCACAGGGGTCTTTCCTGAGACTGCTATTCCAACCAAGGACTATACGTGGTGATAACCTAAGACCCCTGCACAGATGTAGCCCATGGCAGTTCAGTATCCAAGTGGGTTTCATTGTAATAGGAACAGGGACTGTCTCTGACAAGAACTGATTGGCCTGCTCTTCAATTACCTCCCCCTGAGAGGGAAGCAGCATTACCAGGCCACAGAAGAAGACAATGCAGCCACTCCTGATGAGACCTAATTGAGTAGGATCAGAAGGAAGGAAAAGAAGAGCTCCCCCATCATTGGACTTGGGGAAGGGCATGCATGCAGAGTGTGGAGGAAGGGAGGGATTGGGAAGGGAGGAGGGAGGGAACCACAGGGGGGATACAAAGTGAATAAAGTCTAATTAATAAAGAATTTTAAAAAATAGAATACTTGTGTCAAATGAGCCATTTTACAACTAGGATAGGAGGGGAAAAATGGCCTCTCCTGATAAGATAAAAAAGTCTCCCGTAATAAGTCAAGTCCTTTATTTATTCATTTTTTTTTACAATGTCAGTTTCATGATCAAATTGCTTGCTCTTTTATCTTTGTAGTTGTTCTGCCAAGAATACGTATGAGGAGTACTGTTTACTATGCCCTCTCTGATCTCCAGCATGTTTACCACCATTTTGTTCCTTATTGCTCAGGTTATCAAATCACATAAATTATTAGCTAATGTTAATGTACTAATAGACTAAGTAGTACATTATCAGTAATTATCTATATAATGGAGTATTACTCAGCAATGAAAAATAAGGAAATCATAAAATTTGCAGGTAAATGGTGGGACCTGGAAAGGATCATCCTGTGTTAGTTGTCCCAGAAGCAAAAGGACACACATGGTATATACTCACTCATATAAACATACAACATAGAATAAACCCACTAAAATCTGTACATCTAAACAAACTAAGCAAAAGAGAGGACCCTAACTAAAATGTTCAATCCCCATCCTGAAAGGCAAAGAGGATGGACATCAGAAGAAAAAGAAAACAGGAAACAACCTAGGAACCTGCTACAGAGGGCTTCTGAAAGCCAGAAGAATACAGGAAACAACCTTGGAACCTGCCACAGAGGGCCTCTGAAAGCCTCTGCCATGCAGACTGTCAAAGCAGATGCTGAGCCTGATGGCCAACTGATGGGCAGAGTGAATGGAATTTTATGTAAGAAGTGGGAAATAATAAGAGCTGGAGAGGACAGGAACTCCACAAGGAGAGCAACAGAACAAGAAAATTTGAACACAGGGAACTTCCCAGAGACTCATACTCCAACCAAGGACTATCCATGGAGATAACCTAGAACCATGACAATGCAGCCACTTCTGATGAGAACTGATAGACTAAGATCAGAAAGAAGAAGAGGAGGACCTCCCCTATCAGTTGACTTGGGGAGGGGCATGCATGCAGAAAGAGGGGGGACCGGGCAGGGTGGAGGGAGGGGCTTATGGGGGAATACAAAATGAATAAACTGTAATTAATAATAAAAAAATAAAATAAAAAAAGGAAAAAAAAAGCAAGGACTACAAAGTTTTAAAACACAAGACAGAGTAAGTTCAGAGGAATGTTGATTTAGGGCCAAAAGGGCTAAGGGAACTAATCTTCCCCATACCAAAGAAAAAGTGGAGAAAAAAATAAAGTGTAGAATAGTGTTGCAGATGGATGTGAATGATGGAGACATAAAAGAATCTCTTTTGTTGCCAGAGTTTATGACTGTCAGCATCTCTGAGGGTGGCAGTTGTGGTTTGGGTGATTTTTCACTCATTTCCACTGAAAGCCACAGTGGGGATTTCTACTTACAGACAGAAAAATTATCAGAAACTTGTGAAGAAATGTAATTCGTAGAATACTAACTTGGACATGACTAGTATATTCAAAGTTTCTAACGTCTTGAGACTGACTGAGTGACTTTACATGGTAGAAGTAGTTACAGCTCAGATGACCTAAATAAACTGATTCAGCCAAGGACAAAAGGCTCAACAACCTAAAATATTAATAGACAATAGTACCATTATGAGAAATTATAAGGACAAAGTATGCATGGATCTGTGTTCTGACAATGATAACATAGTATTTTAGGTCCTCCCATTTCTTTGATTTCCAAAATAACGTTCTTATTTTCTTGGCTTTTTGGCAAGCCCCATTTCATCAACTATATGCACAAGACATTTTGTTGGCTCTCTCCGTTTACATTTTCATGATCCTTGCCATATTTCCCATTGCTGTGACTTAAAGTAATCCGATATGTTGAAGAATTCCAAATTTGCTTCACTGCTATAGACTTCAGAGGTCTATAGAAGCAAAAGTCTATAGACACCTATCTAGTCAGAACAATGTGAAAACAAGACTAACATCCTGGCATTCAGATTATTAAGTCTTCTGCATTTAGAAACAATATTTCTATTATTATTATCTTCATTTGCCTAATCAAATTAAGACAGGATTATTAACATAATGCTGAAGTTAGCTATGAGTTTTACCCCCACTCTTCTTTCCGAGAATGTTACAGTGATTTTAGTGAGTGAATTTTCTTGAAGTAGTTTCAGCTAACTCTGAATTCATCACTTTCTTCAAGTTAACTAGTATTTCTCCCGTGTGGTGGTTTTAGTAAAAAGGTTCCGATAGGCTCCTAAGGAGTTGCACTATTAGGAGATGTGTCCTTGTTGGAGTAAGTATGACCTTGTTAGAGGAAATATGTCACCGGTGGCCAGCTTTGAAATCTTGCACTCTGAAGCCAGGCATGTGGCTTATTTGCACTTTCTGCTGCCTGCCAATCCTGAAGTAGAATTCTCAGATGCCTGACAAGCACTGTGTTTACCTGTACGTCACCATGCTTCCTGCCATGACAATAATAAACTAAACCTTTACACCGTAAGCCAGCCTTCACAATGCTTTACTTTATAAGAGTTGCAATGGTCACAGTGTCTCTTCACAGCAATAAAATCATAAGACACCCTTCAAAATAAGTTATATGCTCTGAAGCATAATTGTAGATTTGAGCTTTTTGACAATATAGTTAACAAATACACTAAAATCTATTCATAAAAGAAAAATACTTTCTTTAGGCCGGTAACTGCTTGTATTTTCTCAGATTTATCTTTGTTCTTATCTACTCACTAGGTGTTCAAACCCTTCAAATAGGTGGATAGCTGATTTATTTCCCTTATTGTTCTCCTGTAGTTCACTACTGTATTGAATCAGTATTGCTCACCCTTCAAAATTTGAGGAAAGTCATTGATATTTTAAATAAACATATTATTTCTACCATTTAGAAACAAGACCAAAATGATAGTAGATATTCCACAAATATCAGTATTGTAAAACAATTGGTGGTTATTACAGGGAAATCTCACAATTCATTTCTTTTCTAGTTGTTTATTGTTGCAATAGAACATTCTAGGCAAAAAGCAGCTTGAGAAAGGAGAAGGTTTACTTCATATCACAATTCCAGATATCAGACCATCACTGAAAGGTCACAAGGGAGAAGCCCAAACAGTAACTGAAGCAAAAGCACTGGACAGATGCATAACAACTTACTCCCTAGCTTCTGATCACTTAGCTTTCTATTTCTTTATTACTTTTTCTATTTGTATGTGAGAGTGTGTCTGTGTAAGAAAATATCATACATCTGTTTCCAACAGAGGTCAGAAAAATATATTGGATCCCTGGAACTAGAGTTACAGGAAGTAATATGTTACCCAACATAGGCCCTAGGAAGAATACCAAGTACTTTCCACCTCTGAGACATCTCTCCAGCCCTCAGTTACCTTTCTTAGACAGCCCTGTTAGGACAGGATAGAGTATTGGACTCTCCTACATCACTTATCAGTCCTGAAAATGTTCCATAGACATGCTCACAGGCCCACCTAATGGAGACAATCCCTCAGTTGAGACAGTCTCTGATAACCCTCTCCTGTGTCATTTAAGAGATGCCCCTAAGTAGGAGCACTTGCATTAATAATAATGTACCCAAATAAAAACAATGAAATATGACTATAGACTCTGCGTCACTGGGAATAAGACACCAAAATAAGTGGGATCTCATTTAATAAAAGCTTAGATAAGAGCTAATCAGTGAACATTATTTTAAAAGTCACAGCTGGTAGCAATCCACTTGTCTTACTACAAATATATGTTTTCTAAGAGCTATCTAAAAAGGACCATTAAGGACAACTGCTTCCCAAGCTCCCACTTTTTAAGATAAGCATACAAATCAGAGTAAAAGAGGCTTTTAAGGGCCATATTCTTCAGCAAAAGAAACACATTACTGAATGAGAATATTAGGAATTATCAAAGGAATAAATTTATTCATTCTAGCTGCTCTTTTGTATTGTTGTTCTTCATAAAAAAGTCAACATATTTCACAATATAACCCAGTGGCCTATGGGGTTAGCTGTTAGGATAACCTTAGGTATTTTGGATATGCACTGGTCTTGCATATATTCATCTTATGTATAGTATACTTTTGTTTTCAGATTATCCATTATCTAAATTTGAATTCAAACACTATCCTGAACATTATTCTTTACAAAGAAACCTGCAAAAACTATCCAAATAACTCCCACAATAATTCTATGGGAAGGTAAGAAATTAATATTTTTTAAAACAAGATATGAAGTAATAGAAAATTTGAGAGAACATGGAGAAAGCAATTATGTTAATTGGTCCATTAACCAGAGCGCTAAGTTCTGTGACATATACTCAATGCGTAAAATGATGGTTCATATCAATCTCAACAAATGTGGCTTTTTCCACTTAGGTTAACGTTGCATTTGGCCACAATGTTAAGAGTTGACATACAATACAAATTTAACACACATTTCCTTTTTATTTACAATTTTGAGGCTAGATGATTCTCTTATTTCCATATTAAATTCTTATTTTAAATAGCTACTCTTCTGACCTAGTGGATGTCCTTTGTAAATGCTAGCTCTCATCTGGCATTCACAAATTCCTAGGACTAGTACTCCAGTGGAGCAGTTCTCAATTTCTGGGCTGTGGTCCCTTTGAGGGAACGTCAGGTGGCTCTTTCACAAGGGTTTCATATCTGATGTCCTACATTTTAGATATTTACATTACAGTTTAAAACAGCAGCAAAATTACAGTTACAAAGAAGCAATGAAAATAATTTCATGGTTGGTGGTCATCACAACATGAGGAACTGTATTATAAGATGCAGCATCAGGAAGGTCGAGAACAACTGGCCTAGTGGTTATGAGACCACTATTGAGCAAATTCAATTCACAGATTCAAGAACTGTGATATAATGTCTGAATCTGAATCTACTGATAACAACTAAGTATTAAGGAGAAGGTAGTACACACCATGAAAATTCATATGTGCCACGTGCAAAAATGAGATCTTGATAAGATTTCTAAACATCTCCACTATTCAAAGTTGTTTTCCATACAAACTGCATTTTTACATTTATTTTTACTATTTCTTTTAATTTGCGATTATAATATAGTTAAACTATTTAAGCATCACTTTCCAGTTTATAAGTTTTTATACATTGGTTTTTACAAAATTAATATGTGAGATACAAAATATAGTGCATATATTTAATAGATTAGAATAATTTCTTATAACATGATTTGAGTATTCTAGTAGTCTAAGACGTTCCAAATCAGCAGTATTTTAATGTTCTTTATACATTGACTCAAAACATTGAAGGAAAGGATACATTATATTCAACATAATGCTCAACAGTATTCAGGTGTCATTATCTACAATGTCCAAAATGCTATTTTTTATTGAAAGATACCTAATATGATTATCTCTTTTGAAGAACACAAGAGTTATAGCTCTGGCAATCTGTTCATTGGAAGCTCCTGTATAAATAATGATCCTACTTTAAAGCCTTCAGTCTAGTAAGATTCTGGAGTCATCTCCCCATTCCAGTAGCTCTTAGAACTACAGAAATAACAATTACAGGTGACGATATCCTGTTGCATTCTACTCATTGCAAGTGTGGTAGTAAGAATTAACACAGTACAAAATACCAAAGATGATGGAAACAGTAAGACTAACTCCAAAACACAGGCTACCTATTTCCTAATGTTGAAAAATCTATGGATGAAAGACTTGGGGAAGTGACCTACTTATCTCCACTTAACTGCCACATACCAAATGGACTTATTACCAGATATGATGATCCTTGAATTATCACAGTGTGTCTGTACAGTTCACTGGAGAGTGTTCTAATAATAGGAAAGTACCAAGAACATGAGCTAACAGTAAAATGCCAATGTGAGTGCTTCTTTATGCTTTGCTGGTTTGTGAGCAGACTGGAAAAATAATGGAACAAAATCAAATAAAAGGTAGATCATGACAATGGAATTGGCTCGACAGTTAAAGCTGATACAAGCCTGACAACCTGAGTTTGACACTGTAGCTCATGTAAAGACCAGATGTGGTGGTATCTGTAAATCCAACATACCTAGTCTGAGATGGGAGGCAGAGATAGTATGATTGGATGGTTTCGTGGACATTATAGAGCCTGGAATGTAAGGCTCAGGATGGGGGGTAAGGGGAAGTAGAGAGACTGTTGCAAAATGGTGAAAAGCAAGAATCAATGTTCATATCTCTCTCTCTCTCTCTCTCTCTCTCTCTCACACACACACACATACATATTCAACAAATAAATGAACAAAGAGAGTTTTAAAATAAAATTTGTGGATAAGAAAGTATCACTCATGTCTTCAACAAATATATATATATATATATATATATATATATATATATGTGGTGGGTATGTGTGTGTATACATATATATTCTTTTTAAAAATAAATTAACTATCACATAAACACACCTAAAGACAAAAACCATGTTATCATCTTATTAGATTCAGAAATCTCTGAGCAAATCCATCACCCCTTCATGATAAGCAAACAAACAACAAAAAAAACTAGAGGTGCTAGAGATAAATATGATATAGATCAACATAATAAAGACAATATACAGAAATCCTATAGTCATTACCAACCTAAATGTACAGAAACTCAAAACATTTCTACTAAAATCAACATAGTCATTGAAAAGCTGGATAGAAGAATAAAATAACAGAAGAAAATACAAATAAGAAAGAAAGAATTGGGAGTATTCTTATTTGCACATGATATTTTATACATACATGATTCTAAAGACTTCACCAGATATTTTCTACAGCTGGTAAATTCTTTCAACAAAGTAGCAGAATGTAAAATTGAAACACAAAATTAGTAGCCTTCCTATATACAAATGACTGAGAGATGAATCAGAAAAAAAAATAACAGCTTTTAAATTTTTTGAGATAATTTTAAACAAGCAAAAAATTAGCTGTATATTGAAAAAAATAAAACATTTAGGAACAAATTGAATAAGAGTCCAGAAGCTAGAAAGAGCTCCCATGCTCATGGATCTGTAATATTTATATTGTTAAAATGGTCGTCTTACCAACAGCAAAGTAGAGATTCCTGGAAAAATTCCAACTCATTTCTTTACATAAACTGAAAAAATGAGCCTCTGAAAGACTCTACCCAGCAGTGTATCAAAGCAGATGCTGAGACTCATAACCAAACTTTGAGCAGAGTGCAGGAAATTTTATGAAAGAAGGGGAAGATAGTAAGACCTGAAGGGGACTGGAGTTCCACAAGGAGAGCAATATATCCTAAAAGTCTGGAAAAGGGGTATTTTCTGAGACTGATACTTCAACCAAGGACTATTCATGGATATAACTTAGAAATCCTACTCAGATGTAGCTCATGGCAGCTCAGTATGGTCCCATTCTTCTCTCCAACCGTCCTCTCCCGATTCCCCCTCCCACCCTCAAAGATAGTAAACCACAATTTGTTAATGTGGAGAGGGTGGTATACTTTGGAGAATTCAATCTTCAATTGGATGTCTTCAACAAACCCCTAACCTCATACATTAAGGGATCTAAAAATGAGAGAGAAGCTTAATAAATATAATAATTGCATGACAGTGTCACTGCCTCCAACCATTTGCCTTATAAAAATGCAGACAGAGAACTTGGTTTCCACAGGCACATCCCTCATAATACTTTCTGCCAGTCTTTCCAAGACAATGAAACAACTCAAAGCTGAGATTACTGAAACACAAACCCACCCAGCCTTACATAACAGATGACAGCATTGTTCATCTTTCAAAGAAGTGATATTCTGGATTGATGTTTGCCCCTACCATGATTCATAGAAAGCTGCTTTTCACAGAAAATGTCATGTATAATTTGAGAGAAAAGTATAATCAATAGTTAAGAAATAAAGTCTAAGGAATAAATTCTTTGGAAAAGAACAAATGCTTTTATGAGTGAAAAGCAAAGCAATACCTTTCTAATTGTTACAAACCCAATGGATTCCTACATGTAAGTCTTGAAAAATAAATGAACAAAGCTTGGAAGTGGAGGATTAGCTTAGTAGTGGATCACTTTCCTCGCATGTGAGAAACCTTGGGTATTGTGTCCCAATGGCTAGTGATAATAATGCTAACAATCCATCTCAGGAGTTAACGGCTTTCAGCCCGCTGTTCTTGCGATGTTTAGTTTTATGTCTTCTGTTGCTCAGTCTAAGGAGGCAGAATGTTTGCTCAAACATCAGTGTATGACTTTGTTGGTTAGCTTTCACAGTGCTGGAAGGTGCACAAGCCAGTGGGCAAAAAAGAAAACAAGAAGCACTCTTGCCCAGTATTTTTTAAATAAAATAATAATAATAATAATAATAATAATATCTATCTATCTATCTATCTATCTATCTATCTATCTATCTATCTATCTATTATGTTACAGTATCCTGCCTGCATGTACACTGGCATGCCAGAAGAGGGCAACGGATTCATTGTAGATGGTTGTGAGCCACCATGTGGTTGCTGGGAATTGAACTCAGGACATTTGGAATAGCAGACAGCGTTCTTAACCTCTGAATCATCTCTCCAACCCCCAGTTTTACCCACTTTTAAACCCTAGACCCACAATAATAACTGTCGTGACTGCTGAAACCATGCCTCAAATGTTATAGCAGTAATTAACCATTCTGTGATGAATGTAAAGCCACAAGATGGAACTCACATCTACTACTCTTAACTGGGCAAACACCTGTCATTACCTAACTCATTAGAGAAAATGCTACTGTTATTTTGGTAAATGGACAAAGTAATAACTAGACCCCCAAATTCTTATCCTTCTACGGCCACTTTAAGTGTGAATTAGAGGAACTTCTTTTTAAAGTAGATGATGACTCACAGAGAGACCCCAAACTGGTCAAATGTGCATTAAATAAGAAACCTTAGAGCTTTCAATTTTAAACAGGACATCAATATTACACCCTTTCTCCACAGACTCAGAGAACACTGCAGAAGAAAGGGTGGTGAAATCCTAAGAACCATGAACAATGGACATCTGCAACCAAACACCCTTTGCCCGGCACCATTGCACGCATGCACACATGACAGTTGAACTGACAGTTGCTGCGAATATCCGTCCAGGGCCTGGCTTTGGAGCTCCAGCCAACTGATGGCTGCGGTGAATCAAATGTCAGCTTTCTTCAGGGCTGTGATTCCAGAGAACCTACACATGCTCCAGTAGACGGTCCTACATAAACTAACATACAAACAACACTAAGTTCATTTACTAACTTTAAAACTAATCGCATATATCTATATGTATGCCTCTGTATTTACTTTTAATTCTTTTTATTATTTTAAAGGTGTTGAGCATATGCCTAAAACATGTGGAATTAAATGTTTGAAACTGGTAATCAGAAACAGATACATTCCTACATCCAACACTGGATTCCTTTTGCCAATTAAGGATTTTAAACTTTCTTTTAATACTTCAAAATATCCTCCAATAATGTTCGTTTTTCTCATAAGTGAGGGGAATTAGCAAGGAAGAGAGATTCTAGCACTGCAAGATATTGGGGAGGGTAAGATATTTACAACACAGTTCGCCCTTCATTGGCATCTTAATGTCAGCATTAAAAATGACAACATTTATGCCATATACTGGTGATTTTATTGCAGACAAGTTGTATATTTATTACCAGCATAAATCTCTGCAAAAGCCATTGGAAAGAATAAATTATGTCTCAACTGGGATATATTAGAACTTGTAGAATATTTTCTGTCTCCTTCTTTATCTGAAGGAATGATTGCAATCCCCACGTAGCTGCTATCACCTATGGCACACGAGGAAGGGCATCCCAGCTGTAGCCAGGGCACTGTTGTGGGAGATTTAATACCAGCTCATTTATTTCCACAGTGAAGATGAATAGTCAGCGGTGTCATGGAAGATGTATTCACAATTATTTCTGGAGGAAACAATGAGAAAAAATTTTTTTAAATAATTTGGAAAACCAGAGATGACAATGTTTCAGGTTATTGTAGAAATTTCTTGGGTCTCAGTGGTATTCTCTGATGTTTCCCTGGTTGTCATCATAGATAAATGTATAGCTGTTTTTCTAAAGGTTTGTCAGATCAGTGAAGCCTTCCATCATTTCTCCAGGCTACTATTGCACGTACATCAATAATAATCAATGAGCAGAAACTAAGTAGCTTTATCCAGGGTGGTGCTTTAAATGAAAGTGGTTACAGTAAGAGCATATATTTGAGTACTTCACCCCAACTTGTAGAAGTGTTGGAAAAGGATTCAAAACTATAGCCTTGTTTTTGGAGGAGGTGAGTCACTATGAAGCAGGCTTTGAGATTTCAAAGATACTTTGCCATTTCCAGTGTCTTTCTTTATGCCCCATGTTTGTGGTTTGTACTCTATTTAATCTAGCTCATTAGTCATCACAGGTTTATTAACATCAAAATAAATGTTAATGCTGCAAAATATAAGGAAAGGAGTCATGTCATGTCTTAGAAACGATGGAACCTAGTGATGTATAAGTGTGCTTATAAAAGGCAAATATTTATGCCAGAATTTAGTACAGAATTAACACAGATTATCTCTTAAACTTTCAGAAACTATCTACTACCCAACCAAAACTAATTAATGAATGCAGATTTATTTACTGTTTGTAATTATCTGTGACCCTAGAGTATTTCATGAGTCTGGATAATTAGCAGCTCTTTACCAGTTCTTCCTAGCCAATAGTAATCTCACAGATGGCTAAGAATATTATAATTAATTCCATCCTGCTAAAGATTACATTTAAATCTAAACTGTGTATAAAATATTAATTATGTATTAATTGATTTTAAGACTTAACTTATCTTATCTGTGAAAGAAAAAGCTGTTTGTAAAATTTTATGATGACATTTTGAGGAAATATTTCAGTATATTATTTACTTAAACACACTTCAAAGAACTACTCTTAAACACTACAAGAAAAAAGAGATTTGAACTTATCAGTTTTTAAAGGATATTTTGATCAATACATATCAAATTCAAACAAGCAAGAATTTAATCCCTGACAGACTGCCTGGTCATCTCTATTTATATAGCCCTTTCTTTGTAACATGAACTTCAGGAGTTCTAATAGTTATTTTTAATCTCTGTGCCTGTGAATTTTTTCTGACTGTATTCCTGTAAGCCACATTGTGCCTCATGCCTGTGGAGGCTAGAACATCAGTTTTCTGTATTCCTCTGTGTTAACTGGAGTAATTTGAGCACACAGCAACTGAAGGACATTGGGTGCAAGAATGATTAAATGAAATTGTCAAAATAGCATGTCTAACAACTGATCTAATAGTATTAGAGTTTGGGTTAAATAATGTTTTCAGAAAACAGAATGTTAATTTGTATATTTGAGGCTTAGAGATTAATTGCTTTTTAAAATCAAAGAATAATTAAAAAAACAATGAATAAACTGCTGCACATTGTACTGGTAAAGTTATAGCACACTATATTGCAATAGCAGGAGTCTATGTATTAGGACTAGACACAACAGACATCTAGTTTACATTTTTGTCAACTGTAGGGTTGCAGACAGTTCTTCCTATTCATGTGGAAGGAAATATCATATCTGGAATTCACAGCCCCAATGTTTGTCATAGAAAAGGAGATTGCTTATAAAACCCACTAATTCATAATTGCCTCAAAGCAAAAAAAAAAAAAAAAAAAAAAAAAAAAAAAAAAAAAAAAAAAAAAA